>NC_087550.1:100348057-100653714 GCF_036250125.1 Pseudopipra pipra | reverse complement strand
AGCTGAATTTTTTAGTTCTTCACATCCCTTTTGGTATCAGCCCAGTGGAACAATTGCACTGAACACTGTTATATGCTCATTGTGTTTTATATGATGATTGGAGTAGCGCACAGTTCCTTATTAATAAAATTCTGCTGTGCAGCAGATGTATGTGGCAGCCATATATGATGACAATACACAATAGGAACTGCTCATTTCTACACTGTTTCTAGGGAAGTAAAGGGTTACTAGGGGAAGTGGTATTTTATCACACATTCGACATTGCAAAAAAATAACCTAGAAGACTCAAATGCTTGCATTGAAGTCTCCACATTTCTGTAATTAATACCACAATGAGCTATTTTGGATATGGTTAGCATATGCTTTCTGTCCGATATATGTATAGTTAATGATATCTGGGGAGGTGCATGAAAGAGAGAGAAAATCTTCCCTTAAATACTGAGAAAGGAAGAATTTGGCTCAGTGCTGAAGGGCAGAGCTACTCATCACATTGTCTTGGCAGAGGTGCCTCTATGCTGGGGGTGGGGAGGCAGCAACACCAGACACCGTAAGTCTCGTACAGCTGGCATAGTGTGGCTGCACAGCGTGAGAGATCGAAAATCATATGTGCCTTTCTGTTTCTGATGACCCTTCTTCATAACCAGGTTTTGGGCTGTATTTTCTTTTTCCTAGTCAATTTGTGGCCAATGAAAGTTTCTAGACTGACAGCTGAAGAGATCGATCTCCTTTAATAGCCACAGCCAATGACCAGTGCAGACACAGTCCTGAGTATTACAATTGATCCATGTGAGCCTCCATGTTTCATGCTACGAATTGCATTGCTGTGAAGTGGGTGTCAGATGTGACCTCCTCTATAATGGCTATGCAAAGCATGGCAAAGACCTGCCACAATTTTCTTCGAATGTATGCAAAGAGCTGAGCAAGGAGCAAAGCATCTATTGGATGATAGAGTCCAATAATTCCGGAATTTCACCTGGAAGGTTTAATTTCCAGTTGATTTCGTATTATATATATTATATATATATATTATATATATTATATTTCTTGATGCCAGAAACAGAGCTTCTATAACAGAAGTAGTAGCTTATTGCCCTATGTCCTGTGAAACAGATCTGAGTCTCACCACCTCACGCTGCAGATTGTGGTACCGTTTAGCCAGCACTGATCAGTTTGGACTTGCAGTTCTTAAGTCAGAGGCATCATATCTCATTACATTAGTTTTGCTGAACTGTGCTGTATTACAGCATGCATTTGCATTGACTTATGCAGAGCTGTGTATCCCTCATGCTTTGCCTCCTTCAGAAATATGTTGGTATTTTTCCCATGGATAAACTCACGGTAAGCAAGTGCTCACTTCTACTCATTTGCGCACGTGCAGTTCAGACTGTATGCTTCTGAACCTAGTCATGTTACATCCCATGTTAGCTGATTAAGATCAGTGGCTGGGAGTTGATTAATTGACTTTTCAGAAGCTCAGCTCTAAGTTTCCTGTGTCTTTCCCATTATACATGGGGAATAAAATGAAACCTTAAAAAAGTGCAAGAAATGGTTCATTTCATTCCTGAACTCATCACCTTAAATTACTGCAGAGGTCCTTATGCCACCAGGACTTCCCAAATCTTCCCACGGACTGCATCAAAAAATCTCAGGTGTAAACCAAGGTTCTCATCAAAGACACAATTCATCAAGTTTTCCACTGGCGGGAGGCTGGGGACTGTACCTGCAAGCACGTGGCATCCCCCCCAGCTTCCACCTTCTCCAGAAGCACATCCACCAAACCTTGAAGGAGAGGATCCCCACTGTTCTCAGTGGTGTAAAACCAAGGAGTTTGTTGCTGCAGTGAGATGCTGTTAGGGAGCAGGATGAAACCCCAAATCTACATAACCCTGCCAAGTCAGCAGGCTCAGCAAAACCCAAGCTTCCCTGGAGGGACTAATTTTGCTTTATAGGAACTGGCTGAAATTAATGCAGCCTAAAGTCCTTAAGATAAAACTAAGGCACTGCAGAAACATGCTCACCACCCTCCTACAGGTTATCTGACAGCATTTTTTTCCCCCGAATGTTCATTAGTCACTTCACTCTGATGAAATTCATGACTACTAAAGTCAACTCCTACTGATCTCCCTGGATAATTAGGTTTTAAGCACTGTCATTTAAGGAAAAATAACCAAAAACTGTCCCAGGACTGAAAGAATTGCCATAAATCAGCAATGTGGTGCGACAATGCAAATACCAGATTTATTATTATCTTTAAGTTACCACGATGTTTTTGTCTCCAATTGGTTAAGTTTTGAATTATTAAAAAAAATGTACCTTTTTATTGATACTAGTTCTTAGGATCAACTGGATGTTAAAAGATTAAAAAGTGTTGTTTAAAACATTAGTAACATTGTAGCAAAACTATTTTTTATTTGCATGGGACACCACCCACTAAAATAGCTTTAAGAAACTAAAAAGCTTATTTTCAACCTTAAACTTAAAATTCAAGTTACATCGTCCTTTAAATAATGTATCAAAATAACAAGCCTTAATTATTAAACAAACTAATTATGGTTTTATACAACTGAGGCTGAATTTCTGCAGCAGTAAAGAATGGTTCTCAATAAAAGAGCTATGCCATGGGTGGGGCAAAGCAATAAACATAGCCGGTTTTTGCCTTTATCAATCTCTACATTAAAGAAATATTTAAAGTGATATACTCACATGATAACAAATTATAAGATATGCAATTTTTTACTGAAATCTGTCTAAAAACTAGCTTCAAAGACCACAAATTTATCTATTGGTGAGCAAAAATATTGAAAAAAAATGAGGATGACTGAGGTTTGAGGCATCTCCAAACGTTTTATAGTATCCTGTGTCTCAGTACCAGCTTTTATGCTTCATATCCATTGATACAGTTCTCCAAAGAGAGGACATAAATACCATCCAGGTTTTAAAACATTTTATTTGCATATTAAAAAAATTGTGCATTCCAATAATTAAAATCATTTGAACAAAAAAAAAAAAATGGCACTCGATTAACTGCATTTTACAGATCGCAGGACCTTGGTACAGCTTTGCATTTATTCGTGTTACTCTAGTTTACTGTAGTCCCACCCAAGTTCTTCTTTCATCAACATGCAAGCTCTTTCATGCCACCAGGACCAAAGCCAGACAGGCAGAGGGAAAGGCAGCGCCTTCATTCAGTGTCAGTAGTTCTCTCTATTCTTTTGATGTGAAAGGGGCAGTACAGTCATTTTAAACTTTATCCAACCTCTTTGCATCTTACAAAGTTAAACAGCTAAAAGAAGTAAAATAAGAAGGCAATGCTTGTGGAATGTACAGTGCATAATTTGGAAGGGCAGATTTCATTACGATTCACCCGCTTGCTTCTCCTGTTCAATTGCTAAAAAGGGGGAAAAACAGAAAAGGAGAGAAAACAAAATGAAGATCGGGAACCTCAAATGCATTCACATGACAATTGCTATAAATTGCTATAATATAGGTATATTTTTAGCTACAGATCGAAACAGGATGTAAATAATTGTAAATTAAGCGCTGCTAGGCGGTGGGTTCAGGTTTTCGCTGTCTGGCACAGTCACAGCTGAGTATCCTCCCTCCACCCCGCACCCGCCGCACCCCCGGCTCCCCGCCTGCCGCCCCTCTTTGTCTCCTCCCGCCTTCCTCCCTTCATCCCTCCCTGCCCGTCTCCCTCCCTCCCTGCCTCCCTCCCTGCCTGCCCGCACTCACTTTCTTTTGAAGGCAGCGGGTTTTTCTCTTGCGTCTCTGTCTTCTTCAATTTGGACTTGTCAAATTTCTCGATCTCAGCCATGTCTGGTTTGTCGGACATGTTGGCAGGTGACTCTGCGCACGGAGGGGAACAACCCGTTACCCCCAGCGAGGGCTCCCCGCTCCCCAAGGCGCCCCTGCGGGGCCGCGCCCGCCGCACCCAACGCGGGGACCCGCGGGACCCGCACGCTCAAGTACGCCGAAAATAAAACGCTTCACCCCCGACATACTTAAAAATAATAGTAATTTTAAAAAGTGTCCGTTTAATCCAGCATCCAAGGCGGTGCAGTCCGCCGCCAGCCGCCGCCGGGAGCAGCTCCCAGTATCTGCGCTCTGCGGAGTACAATAGAGGGGACGCGCCTGGAGCTGACCGCGTTTTTAACTCGTCGGGGGAAAATAATTAAAAAATAAAGCCCTGGGATGGCACCAAAACCGCCTTGCGCCTCGCATGCCACCGCCCTGCGCGCCTTCAGACAATACCCCCACGCGGACAATGGCCCCCCTCCCTCCCGCCCCCCCGGACAACAGTCCCCGCGCCCTGCCCTGCCCTGCCCGCAGTCTCCCCGCGGCGGGGATGTCGGGCAGGAGCCTGCGCTGCCCGCGCTGAGGGACCCGGGGGAGGGGGGATGGTTAGAGGGGGTGCGGCGGGACCCACCGATGTCGCCGCGCGGTGATGCTCAGCCCCGCCGCTCGCTGCTGCCGCCGATCCGCACGCCAGTATAAAGAGAACTCGCTGGCGGGGCGGTTTTATCCCCGCGCCTATGCAAATGACGGTGATGTCACCCGCTACCCATTTTGCCGCTTTCCGCCTCTCTCTCTCTCTCGCTCTCTCTTCTTTTTTTCCCCTTGCTTCCTTCCCCTCCTTTCAGCGCCCAGCCCTCCTCCTCCCCGCGCACACGCGTACACGCACACAAAGCTACACACACATACACGGACGCACACCCACAGTTTACAGCTCGGATTATAGCCGAGCATCGCCCCAGTCTTCTCGGTCCCTGCCCCGGCCGACAGGGAGTCACCCCCAGGGAGAGTTGGGGTGTGTGGGGCGGTGGCCGCTGCCCCTCGCTTCTCAGCCCCCGCCCCGGCCTTGGTGGGCGTCCGGGGCCGAGAGCGGGACGGAAGCAGGGGGGCCGGGGCCGAGGCAGGGGCATCCGCCGGCCGCCTCCCGCAGTGGCGGAAGGCTGTGCTTGGCTGGAGCCGTGCGGTGGTTGTGCTCCAGCTCCCTGCGACTCGCTCTCCTGGTTGAGCAATATTATCTCGCTGATAACCTTACTCAAAATTCGTCATTTAGAAGGAAAAGCCGAAACTCGCTTCCCTTCAACTCCGGCAGCTACCTCTGGTGCGCCCCAGCCTCCCCGTCCCCATTCCCCCGCTGCCTTTGCATCCCTGATGCAAGGAGAGGAAAATCCCATTGCTGCTGTCCCTGCAACCCGGCTGCAGGGGGAAAAGAGAACCACCCCACAAACACCCCCGGCCAGGCTTTGGTGCCGGGCCAGCAGACAATGGCTTCGGCCAGATGATGCTTGGCCCTGCCTCCCAGCCCGGCCCCGGCCAAGCACCGCCCGGCCGGCCCTGCCCGTCTTTGCCTTGGGGAAGGAGTACCGGGAGCAGGGCTGGGGCCGAGGACGGGGCCGTGGTGGCCCGCCGTTGGGCCAGGGCTGCTGCCAGCTCCCACTGCGGAACTCCAGATGTGCTCAGCGGCCCCCTCGGCTCGGGGGATTCAAACAGGCATCCCCGAGCAGCAATCGGTCCCAACCCCAGCATCATCTGGCTAGGTGGGCAGCTGCTGTAGGGGAGAGGGCAGAAGAAAGGAGTGTATGGGAAGCGTGATTCCTGTTTCTGCAATTGCCGCATCAGGGAATAAACTGAATTATTCACGTGAAAGGGCCGAGAGACACCGGGCGGTGTATGTGTGCGTGTGCATGAGGCTGACTGACAAGGAGACGGGGAAATCTCTGCGCCTTTGTCTGGCAACAGCCCTTCAAGGGAGCAGAGGCGCGCTTGCTTTCGAGGTGCGGGGGGCACAGGAGCAGGCGTGTGGGAATTCACTTAATTTCTGCCGCTTCTGGGACATTTGAATGGAAGCCATTGAGCGTTATCAGTCCCTCCTCCCTGCCCACCAGCAGGGCGTCCGATGTGAGGGAGATTGCTGGTGAATTAAAAGCCCTGAGTCACAAACAGTATTAATACATGCAAGGAAAACTATAAATAGATTTCAATAAATTCCCTGGAGATGCTGCTTTCTCTGTTTCGTGGCTGCCCCCTCCTTCTTGGCTGGCTATAGCATTTCTAGAGCTGTATTTTCAAGGAGGTAGAATCTTGTCCCCATGGCAATCCAAATAATACCTTCTATAGTGAACCAGGAGTTCAAATCAGCCCACAGTCTTCCTAAAGCCAAGCTCCTTTGCATTTGGAGGTGTGGTGTATGAAGTGTGCTTTCCTCCTGTAGTCCGTGATCTTCTCCAAAACAGAATGTGGTGTAAGCCAGGAACTGTGCAAGACGGAAGGCCAAAGGAATCACTCAGGAAAGAAATTACAAGGAATATATCATATAATTTGGGGATATTTACAGATTTTCATAGTCATCGCGCTAAAAGTGTTCCCAAGGGATCCACTGTGTTGTATACCAGCTAACTCTACTAGCTTTTGAGCAAGTTCTGTAAAATAAGTTTATGGCCTTTTACTGTTTTGAGCATTGAACCCCATGACCAGGAATTGTGAAATTTCCCTGATGATCAGCTCATAAGCATACCCAGTGATGTTGCAGTCTCAGACTTTTCAGTTTTGCCAAAGATTTTTCTGCCTTTTAAGTGAGAGTAAATTTAATAAAAATATTCTTTAGAATTGTTTTCCTCTGTGGCTGCTCTAGTTGCTCACCAACGTAACTGAGCAAATCAGTATTTCTCTGACCTCAGTGCAGGAAATGTGCTCCTGAAATTAAAGAACAGCAAATATTTGCAGACTGGGGTCTGGCTTTTTTCAGAAACTGCTTGTCCAGTAGTAATACTGCCTTCTTTTGCTTTTGCTCATTTTGAGACAGAGCCATGGATCCCCTAAATCAGTGTAAGCCACAGGCTTAGATGGAGTTTTGCTGCTATCTGCAAACCAGGTTCCTCTGCTGAGCTTAGATTCAATTATAGTTCTGAGAGACAGTGACAAATGAAAGGTTTACACTCTTGCGGTTTCTCTGCTGTTTACTATGTATATGAAGGCAATATTGTTCTGCTGAAGCAAAATGAAGGTTGTTGTGTTTCTGTGGCAGGATGTAGGCTAATTTCTGTAAAAAAATCCTCTTTATAGCAGTTTGCATTAGTGGTATGGCTACAGAAATTGCATATTTCCATGTCCTTTTATATTTGCTTCTATTTGGTGCTATGTGGAGAATGCAAGGAAGATATGTGTTCATACAAGACTGTCCCATGTCAAGTAATTTCTGAGGATAACAAACTCAAAAGCAAACTTGGATGGGGCAGAGCTGACATCCTCAGTAAATGTCCCAGGCCAAATGTTGTAATGCATAGTTAGCTTAGGAATTCTTAGTTTCAATATTAATGAGCTGATCATTTATTTTTTTAGTGGGTTTTGTGTCAGCTGTTTTTTTATTGTGATGATTTAAAAAAAAATAAATCAGTCAACAAAAATTTGGTGTTGTAGTACCCTGCTAGACATACACTCTCTCAGTCATTTGCATGTTAAAGGAGAGCACTTTTCAGCACATTGCTGATTCCATTTGCAAGAAGGAGATTGGACCCTCACTAACATAGTTTTTGGCTAACACCTTTGAGGATTTGAACTAGAGCAAGGCAGCAAGTTCTTTCTTGCCTTCTAGGAAACTCACATTGTAGGAAAGGTAGCAAGTGGGAAACCATGGTTCTTGCATCTCATTCGTATGTTTGAGTTTGAAGCCTTGTAAAAAACAGGAACACTCCTTTTCCAGGTAGGTATGCACTGATCACATTTGCTTAAATGTGATGATGAAAGACTTGCTCCAGGCCATGCAACAGGGGCTAAAATAGATATTAGCAGATGTCAGTGGAAGTGCCTGTATCTCAAATTGACTTCAGTGGGCTTTTCCTTGAACTCTATTTGAAGAATGTTCTGAAACATGATCAGGAGCACAAATCTTCTAACCTTAAGCTAATTTTGCCACAGACTTTATGCATTTATTTAAAAAAAAGTAATTAGGGGAACATGAAACATCATGTGATAAAGCACCCAAGATTAATTTCCATCTCAACTTATTATTAATAATGGGATCCCAGGCACATAAAATGACTAATAATCTAAAAATAAATTCTATATGTGAATTTCTCGATCATACGGAAAATAAATTAAAGGGAGAGAAGCCAAGTGATTGTTTTCCAGGTCTCAGTTTCACATGTGAAATCTTCTTTTCACATGCTTGAGTCTCTGAGAGAGGATGCCTTCTCTCACTCCACATGCTGCTAGAGGAAACAGAAGCTGGCAGTGAGCCCAAGAGTGTAAGTGAAGAGACAATCCCTTTGGGCAGTTGCTTGCTGCACAGCCTCCCTGCCAACAGCAGCAGGGTGTTGACAGGGACTTCAGGGTTTGGGTGTTCAGTTGTTCAAACACCAGAGCACAATATTTGTGGTGTGTCACATTCCACCGATTGCTACCGACAATTTAAAAAAAAAAAAAAAGGATAATTGACTCATGGAGCAACGTTTTTAAAAGGAGGAACTTCCCATCCGCCAGCCACTTAATTTCAGAAGACAGATTGCGAAATGCTTGTCCTAGCTGGACAGATTCTGCCATTGATTGGTGTTACAAGAAGCAGCATTTCCGTTTTTTACTGTGCTTGACAAAGGGAACTTTGCAACAGGTCATGACTTTCAGAAAGCAGTGCTTATGAGAGAAGAGAGCCAGGCTGGGAAGCTCAGATTGCTGCACAGGAAGCTAAATACCCTCCAGCAGCAGATGCTCCTCTCCCACACCAATCTGCCTGACTCTGCTTTCCCTGCCTTGCCTATACCCGTAAACAATAAATGAAGAGCATTGAGCCTTTATTTATCACACTCAGAAAGCTGTGGCAATGCAACAGTTTGGAAGCAAGGCTATTAGATACTCCAAGTGGAAGGCTGCCTGCGTACCATCAGTAATAAAGCAAACAAGATGAGGAGGCCTTCAACTGTGGTTTCTAGCTTTCGATGGATGCTAAGAATTTATTGTCATCAAGCTCTGCAATTTTTAATAAATGGAGAAGAAGAAAGAGAAGTGCTTCCAACTTTCGAAAAGATTTCTGTAAGTTTGCAGGGAACCACCAAGTTTTTAGTTACTTGACTTATGTTTTTCACACAGGGCATGTGGGGACATGGTTTAGCAGTGGACTTGGCAGTGCTGGGTTAATGGTTGGACTTCATGACCTTAAAGGTCTTTTCTGACCTATATTATTCTATGATTCTATATGCAAACACTATGTTTGAAAGCTATCTCTAGAAACAGTGATTGATTTGTCAAGTACCTGAGAGAACTGAAAACAATACCATAGCCTATCCCCTGCCTGAAGAAAAGCATCTCTGTGCCAGATTTTCACTATTGCTTGCCATGACTTTCTGATTTTAGCAGCACCTTTTCTTCCCTCTCAATTATATGAGTAAATATAATAATTTTGAAAGCATGTAAGTGACAACATCAGCATAATGCACCACAAAAACATGATGAATCATTTCTCCTAGGGCAACTCAGCAACTCCTTGTTCCTGCAATACTAGTCTTCTCCTAAAGAAAAGTGTTAATTTTATGCATGGATATCAATAGAGACAACAAACAGAAATCTCAGGCAAATGGAAAGACTGGATTTTTATGTCCCCATTGAATATGAGTTTCTTTCAATGCAAAGGTAAAGCTAGATACGTGTTCAAAATAATGTGGTGTCTGTTCAACATACAAAGACATTCATATGTACAAAAGACAAGGCAGCTATTCTTATCAGAATTCCATTGAAAAAGGAATGACTGAAGTAAACACTCAGAATGAAACAATAACTAACTAACAGCATCAAACTGCCTAAGCTTTTGTATGGACCTTGTCAGTCCCTTTGAGGATTGCCAATCCACTTGCTCTTAAGAAAGAGCACAGAGATAGGGAAATACCTGTCAGAGAACATCCCCATGATACCCACGTTGTATATGGTACTCATGGATGCATTTCAGAACAACAAAATGTACCCAACATCATTAATTAGGTGAATTATGTAATTCCAACAGTGCGGTTCCCTCCCTCCACAGCCAACATTCTCATGGCAGGTTGGCATGACACAGAAGATTAGCATAAGTCACTATGCAGGAGCACACAGCAGGACTAATTTATTTAGCTTAGGAAACAGCACTAACCCTTGATACCACACCTGTGCTGTGTGCTCTGTATATCGCTATCTCTGAGCTGTCTTTAAACCAGTGGCAACTTGGAACTCACCCCAGGTTTATTGCTTTATGTTGATTTTCTTGGGTGGATTTTACTGCTTGTGATGAATGCTGCTAGCTATATCTGAGGCATTTGCTTTAGAACCATCTTAAACATACTCAGCTATCAAGCTTTTTGTGTTTTTGGTTTTTCAAACCCTTACCAGTGCAACGATCATTTGTTTCTTGTAAGATTGTAGGCAGGTAAGGTTTTTGAAAGTTTACATGTGGGTTTATCTATCTATACTATCTATTTATTTTTCAACACTACTCACTGCTTAATTTAATTTAATTTCAGGGGAAAAGAAAAAAAAAAGAAGAAAAAAAGAGAAGAAACTAAGTTTGCCACCTAACAAGGTGGTGCTAGGAGGTCTGCTCAAAACCTGACTTATGTTCTTGATATTCAATCTTCAAGGGTAAAGAGTGAAGGATGAATCTGTTGAGGTAAAGCACTTCCAGTCATCTAAACTTTATTGATGTGGTGCTTTCTTCATAGTGCCACAACCATGGATTTTAGTTGTCTCTGGTGTATCCCACAGATGGCAGTGGACTAGGAATGTGAGTGTGTGAGTGTGTGTGTGTGTGTGCATATGTGTTGGGGCAGTTACCTCCTTGAGGATGAAAGGCACAGCTTTCATAGCATGAAGGCTTCATCACCTCACGAACATGTGTGACAGAAAAGGTGTCCCTGGCACCCACACAGCTCCTGAAACTCTGAAGTCTTTTTCTCTCACATTTTTCTTTCAAGGCAGAGAGGAATTACAATGTCTGAGTGTAAACAGAGGTGCAGACTGGCAGGGACATCTGTTGAAGCAAAGTCACACACACAGGATATGTGGTTGAAAAGAACCCTGTGTTTAGTAGGCACTTAGGATTTTCTCAGGCTTTTTCACTTTCTTACTTTTTCAAACAATTTCATGTTGACTAGTATTCCTTTTGGGGCAATCAAAGCAGGCGGGCAGGGGGCTCAGGAATGCACCACGTTGTGTTCAAGTTATTCCACACAGATGGGTATGGACCAGTGCTAGAGATTAAAATTTCATAAAGCTTATGATTTTTGTGTTTAAAATATCAGGCTTAGAGATATGCAACCACAGACACAGTTGCTGGCAGTAAAAAGTAGTGGCGGGAGCAGATGGAACAGTGTCCATTTTCCCTTGCAGGAAAAGGAACCTCCAGCATTACTCACAGCTTCTGGTGGTAGCAGGGTCTGTGGCATCTGAAGTGTCACCTCTCTTGCTCATTATCACTAGGTACAAGTTTGTTTTTGTTTAACAGAAACAAAAGCATTTCCTGGCATGTTTTAAGATCGGTAGGAAATTACTACACACACACACAGGAAAAACAACAACAGTAACACTAATGCATATTGACATAGTGGATTATTGCCAAAATAAGTCACTGCAGGCAGGCAGGCAGAACTCATTTATGCAGAGAGGTGTACAGATACTTCGCACCTGAATGCAAGATATCACACAGGAGGAGAAAGAGTAAAAATACTTAGGTTCCATTTTTTTCCGTCCATGGATATTAATAAGGAAGGGATTGAGTCCAACCTCCATTTATTGCAGTTACTTACTGTTCCTTATGCAGAATGGATGTGTAACTGGGGATGGCACCAAACTTCTCAAAGGGAGCACATCTCAACTTACATGCGTAGCCTCATTATCTTTGGATGATTAGTCTCCCTCACTTTTAGTATAAGTTTTTTTTCACAGCTGTGGTCTTGATGAAATCCAAATTATGGAATAAGAAAGAGAAGCAACACTATAGATTTAACTATGTAAGAGTTGGTTGTCTCTCCCCATAAATTACGTGTATGTGTGCAGACTCCGTGCCGTTCAAGCAATTTTGTCCACTCGTAACGAACTGCTGCCACCAGCGGGCTGCGGTTTGTATTGACACACACTTTTAGTACTACACTTCTGCAGTACTTGTTGTAATAGCCAAAATATTCCAAGAATCCAGGTCTAAAATCAAGTCACGCCTGCACAGTACAGTTGGAGGGAGACATGTACTAGACGAAAAGTCTCATATCTGTCTCTGCAATACACATGGAGTGTAGAGGTTAACTTGTTCGTTTAGACACACTTGCAAATTCCATAGGGGGTAATTTTCTCTCAAACTTCACACTATATCTGCTAGTGTTAGTCCTGCCACACTGGTTTATTTGGAGGAAATGCGATTGCATATGTATAAATTCTAGGGTTCAAATTTTACTGGTCATTGCCATGATTTTGCATAGGTCGAACAAACATCAGTATTCGAGGAAACACAAGCTTTAGATACCAAAGAACAGCTTCAGCAGAAAAGATCCATATGTGTCCTGAAACAGGCACATGAACTACTTTGAGCACCGAGTTCCTCGCTCTTGACTAAGTTGATCAAAGATCTAGAAATTAAATCACTTCAGAATTCCTTAATGTTTGATCAGACCATGACTAATACACACCAGAAGTCTGTCTTCTCAAAAATGTGATTGTTTCCACCATTTCTGTGAAAATGTGGCCAGAGATTGTGATGAGGATAATCCTTATGTATATACATGTCTATATACCCACAGTGAATATATATGTATAATATATAATAAGTATAGTACGATATACAATCATATTACATATTGTCTATATATATAATATAAACCATAAACACAACATAGAATATAGAGTATGTAATACATATGATATACAACATAAAAATTAAGCATAGTGTGTGTGTATATATATATATATATATATATATAATATTTTTTAGCCTGAGGGTCATTCACATTAGCATCTTTTACTTTGCTGGAAAATACCCTACCAATGTAATAAGGGTTAATGTAGCATATACAGTTCACACACCACTAAAATGAAAGCAAAGCAGCAGAGCAGTGGAGAATTGTTCCTATTTGAATGGATAACTGAAAAATTATGTAAGGGGACAAATTTAAGCTCCTCAGCCAAAATGGATTTCCTGGAAAGATTCATCATCCTGTAGCACCCCATCCCTCCTGAGCACCAAGGGTAGCAGTATGTGCTGCCATTTGCATGACTGAGGCACAGCTCCCAGTTTACTCAACTCTCCCATCTGCATCCCAGGAACATCCACCCAGCCACACATTTTCACCAATTAAAAGAAGATGCTGAATTTGAACATAGACCACACAGTGGATTCATGCACAAACTTAAAGTTCATATGCCACTTACTACTATCACCACCTGTGCTACAAAGTTGAAAAATCTCAAATTTGCTTAAAATACTTCAAGGTAGCTAGGGATTAGGAGTTTGTAAATGTGGGATGGTTTCATTGTTGAGTGAGTAATGATTTACAGTGGTCTAAAGCAACTCTCTCCTACTGATGCTTGCGCAGAGTCCTAGCAAGAACTTAATTTATCACTTACTGGTGAGCAAAACAACTGCCTCAATTCCTGCAGTGAGTGTAAACCCATCATTTTGTTCTGTGTTTGCAAATCCAACATGCTGCCATGAGGAAGGCTCTGAGCACTAAGGGAATACTGCTAATAGTTAGGTAGTAAGCTTCTTTTCTAAAATTCACTGATATGAGGAATCTGTAACTATATATCCTCTCCCACATTAATATCAGAAAAATAGCAATGCAACTCTATTAATAGCATCAGGATGATACTCTATTGGCTGTCTCAATTAGTTGATAGAATACTTCAACAAGAAACAAAAGATTTTGTTGATGTTTGGTCAAACATTTTCTTTAGCCCACACTGCTGGGCACAATTGCTTCAGCATCTTCTAACCATCTAAGTATATGGGCTTCCAACTGTGGTTATGTGCTCCATAAATAACTTGATCTGGATTTGCTGACTTTGCTGATAGCTGCTTTTTATGCTAAACTTGGAAAAGAAGATGATTTATTTTGAAGATGAAACAGATTTTGAAGACTGGTTTTGTCCATTTTTTAAAATTAAGATCAACAAAGGCAAAGTTTATGGTGTTTTTCCTTCCTAAGGGGAGAGAGAATGGGCAAGGAGTATGAAGGGAGTCAGTCAAGAGGAAATGCTGAGGCTTCTCAGTTTCCTGTTCTTGGTGAGAATAAGGGACCCAACAATTAGGAACCCACAGTCAGAGAGAGGAGCACTCACTTGTTTTCAATTTGATTTGCCATATTCCAAGTCAGTAAGTCATCCCCTAAGATTTGAAGAAGCAGATCTGCTAGGAATCCACATAATCTCATTACAGTCAACTGCTGGGTAAGTACTTTTGTGGCTAGACTGCACTTCACATATTTTATTTAACTGATTATTTGTATGGACTCACTAGCTGAATTTTAATTGGATTTTTAACATATGCTCAGAAAATATTCTATGATTTGTTAGTATTCCTTCTGGAAAATACTAAGATGATGCTTTCTAACACATTAGAATGCAAGGACTAGTAGAACAGAGAATAAAAGAGAATAGGTAACTGCTTTATCAAAAAAAAAGAAAAAAGCCTATGGGAGAGATCTTTTATGGGGATTCTGAACTCAGATAGGGAGGGAAAAATAGTACCATACACTAGAAACATCTGGAAAAACAGGTTGGAGGTAAATATTCATGACTGAGTATGGTAAGGGACCAACATGGCAGAATTGAAAGGATCCATGCAAAGACTGCTGTATGGATGCTTCTACATCCATTACTGATGTGAGAACCCCAATGTGTTCCGGAGTGAGGCATGAGGCTTTATATATACAGGATCTTCCATTCCCCACGTAATTGCTGTACCTCCTAGGATTTGTCTCAGAAGGTCTTATTCCCTACCACTCCCTCATTTATTTGATGATGCCCATCTCCCTTAATATGGGGCAAGACACATTAAGTACCCACATTCATGAAAAAAAATTTTTGAGCAAATATGAGTGGCTAAAACTTAGGCCTCCCTAAGAAATTCTAAGCAAAAGGAGAAAATACTTTCTGCCTTTGGGTGCCAAAAGGCAAACTGTGAGAAGGTCTTAATCAGATTAGTTTAGACAGATGAAGACAGAAGTAGCATTCAAACTAAGGGAAGATTGGTTAGACAGTGAGGTTGAGATAAATGTATTCAAGCTGAATCATTCTGATGAAATTTGATTTAAGATACTTATGGAGCAAATCCAAGTAATAACTTAGGCATACAGGTTTCTTCAAAGAATGTGGAAAAGACAAGAGAGGTCTCTGAAAAGCAGTAAAGGTCAAAAACTATATCCACTTTTAAATGATGGAATACAGAAAAACACTGAATGATAGACTTAACTACTTAACTTCAAGCCTCAGAAATAAAATTAAATACACAGAAGATAACCTCATGATAAAGAACTGCCAACAGGGATTCAAGCCAATCCAGTTTCTTTCTTTGGATAATGGGGAGGCAATGAGTGTAAAATATCCTGACTCCATGAGAGTCCCTTAGACCGCTCCTGTGTGGTTTTCTTATAACCAAACTGAGGAAATACAGGCAGGATTGGAAACCCCTACAAAGCATGCCCACTAAGAGGAAGAATCAGCAATTGGTCCTTTACCAAGGTGAGAGGTGTTTTGAGAGGGGGAATTTTATTAGCAGCCTGAAGGACAGTCTTTTCAAAAAATAACACAAGCACCTTGGTAAACGTAGTCTCACAGAAAAAACAGACACTCCCTGATTGCCCCAACTGCTGCTGAAAACATCACAGAGGATGCGAGTCACCCTACCTAAAGTCAGTCTGCAGCTGTAACCCAGACTCTTCCCACAGTCAGTGCAACTGTCTCTCTTACATGATTCATCCGATCCAGGGATAGAGGTTGAGGATAAGGGAAATGAATCACTCTCCAGAGTTTCCTCTTGCTGCCATACCATTGCTGTAGGAGAATATAGAAGAGCTACTTCACAGTAGTCACTTAACTTTTAAATAGCAAACGTTAGGTGAGATCTTTAGTAGCCAATTAATTACCCAGATACTTAAGGTTATTTAGGTACTTAATTCCCTGTAAAGTCAACACTAAGTAGATGTGTTAACTTAACCTGGGATCTGTTGGCTGAGTGAGGAGGTGCCCTCATGAAAAAGGTCTTATGGGGATCTTAAGACTCTTGCCCGTTCCTATATTTTCCAGACAAATCGCTGGGCTTACTAAGGACTCCAGGAATAGGGAGGCAGGATGTGTGAAACTGAGGGTGTAAGCCTGGGTCACAGTCTGCAGTATTACTGAGCGGAAAGTGTTACAGTTTGCACAAAGAAATCAATGGAGCTAATGCTAATCCCCTGCCATGAATGTCCTCTTCCCACACTGGCCACACTGATATTAATAGAAGCCTTTCTTGTGAAATAAAGATCCAAAAATTGTATCTTAATGCAAAGAATCCTTGGTTGGAAAGACTTTTCTATGTCTAATGCTTGGCCCTTTGCAGAAATTTTAGAGGGGTAGTATTGATAATTCTGCTACTGAAGAATAGCAATTGAAGGATAATTTTCCTTTTAGCATGAAAAAAGACAGATGAACAGCAGAACTTTCTTCATTAAAAGCCAGGAGAGAATTCTGCTAGCCAACAGGATTTTTCATGCAACCGTTCAATGCAAACTCTGTTCCATCTTTAATTTTTCGTTTTTTAAAAAAAACTTCTGTCACATCTCATCACATCTCATCATGTTATCAAAGCCCAATCAAGCCTAAGCTCCCAGCACTCACAGAAGTGAAGTGGTTGGGTTGCTAAGGTCAGGAATAAATAAAGCCTTTTGGCTCCTCACTACAAGAAAGACACTGAGGTTCTGGAGCATGTCCAGAGACAGGCAACAGAGCTGGTGAAGGGTCTGGAGCATAAAGTCCTTTCAAGCAGCTGTGGGACCTGGGCTTGTTTAGCCTGGAGAGAAGGAGACTGAGGGGAGACCATACTGCTCTTTACAACTGCCTGAGAAGAGGTTCTATTGAGGAGGTTTGTCTCTTCTCTCAAGTCACAAGTGATGGGAGGAAATGGTCTCAAGTCTCACCATGGGAGTCTTAGATTGGATATTAAGAAACAATTCCTCACCAAAAGGGTTATCAAGCACTGGAACAGGCTCCCCAGGATAGTGGTTGATTTACCATTCCTGAAGGTATTTAAAAGATGTGTAGATGTGGCACTTAGGGGCACGTCTTTCTGGTGGATTTGGCTGTGCTGAGTTAGTGGTTGGACTCAATGAACTTAGAGGTCTTTTCCAATGTGACTCTGATTCCTGGTGGTTGGCAGCACATCTGGGCACAGCTGTACCCACACCCCCTCCCCCTGCGAGCCCTTACACCTCTGTGACTGCAGCCACCGGTCCCTTCTCACTCCACTCACAGCAACTTGCCTGCAGCAAGATTCTTGTGTCCTACTGCATCATCACCCTGACACCAGCAAGACCTTCAGCAAAGACAGAGGACAAGTCTTAGGGTTGATGCAATGACTGAGTTTTGGGCACAAGCAGCTCTGAGAGTTGGTTTAAAGGATTGGCTTCTCCACTCCATTTGGATGGAGATTGAAACTGCAGCACGTGGCAAGGGTCACTGAGGGAGAGAGATTGCATAGCTGAGATCCAAAGGTGGGTGTGGCAGTAAATCTGCAGTATATGAGAAAACTGTGGTTTAAACATGTTTCAAAATGGCTTTTTGTAGTCTCTTTGCTAACTCATGCTTTCTTCTTCCCAACACCCCCCACGACAAGGACAAGCGTTATCCCGTGCAGGAATGTCCTGAGAAGATATCCTGAGGTGTTTTCATTGGCCTCTTTTTAACCCCTTCCTATTGGTTGTTAACCCCTTCCTGCAACCTGTAATTGGTTACTCTGTGAATCTTCCTAACCCTATAAATGTAAACCCCCAACCATAAACTCTCTCTTGCCTCCTCTCCGTGCCGGTGTGCTGTCTCTGCGCCTGCCATGAGACCACGTGGGTGGAAGGAGGGGAGAGCACCTCTCCCCTCCAGGCTCAGGACCTGAAGAAACCCCTGGTGCTGGAGTTCCCTTTCCCTATCCACCTCAAGCCGTCGGAAATGGTTCCTCAGATGGAAATGGAACTAGAACTGGGCTGTCCCACACCATGGGGGGAAAGGGATCCAGAGGTGGGACAAAATTTCATCCCTCTGTTTTTGAGAGAAGGCTTTCTGTGGTGTCTGTCCTGGCCCAAAATGCTCCAGTACATAAATCTGTTGGCTTTATAATATAATTTTCATATGGATAAAGGAACAATCAGATTAACACAGTCTGAATAAGGATCTTCTTAACAGATGCCAATAATTAATTCAGGCAGATGCTTACGTGTTTTATTCCCTAATCCATATTTTAAAGCTTACTCACAGCCTCTCACAGGACAATACACTTTCTCCTGTGTATTTGGCAGTGGTGTTTGACACAATGAGGAAATGAGTTGTTCCATTACAAATTACTTAAACCCTATGTCTGGGTAGAATATGAAGGTAAATGGCTAAACATATTCATATATGTTTTTCTGTGCAGCTCTAAGGAGAAATTGCTCTCTCAGGCAGACAGCCTGCTGCTGGTGAGATCCTTGAAAGGCTCCATATCCTGATGGAAGTTGCATTTAAAATTAGCACACCTGCTTCATGGTGTCATGCAGGCAGTTCCTGCAGCAGGAAAAAAAAATCAGATTAGTAGCTTGGAAAAAAGTATTTATTTCTTTAATTTTGTCTTGTGAAGACAGTAAGTGGTTCCCAGGGCAAGATATGGAGTGCATCATTTTGATCCAGTCCACTCACACCAGTTTGAATATGAACTGATACTTTGTAAGGTGCTGTGAACTTCAGAACTTCATTTTTAAAAAAAAAGAATATTGCTGTGTTCCTTCACATTTTGTATAATTATTGCAGGATCAATGTATATCTACTTCTACTTAAAGGAGTTTCTTTATATCTTGTAGTTCTGTGAGGAAAAAAAAAGAATCCTGAGTTTACTATAAAGGTCAGAAAATATGTTCTTCGAGCCATGAAAAGCCAGAAGTTTCATTATCATAAAATATCATACAATATCATCATACCATGCAGTTTTGTGAGTATATATGTGCGCATTCATGTGCATATATGTGTGTGCATTAGTGCAGAATAAAAAAAAGAACAGTTTATCTTTTCTTATGTGTGCCTCTCTTTGCCTGATTCCCCTTTTTCTCCAAGCCTTCTCACACATTCCTAACTGTCCCATTTTCCTTCCCTTTGCATACCTGCCAGATTCTTCTTCTGCCCACAGAAAAATTTCTGGCACGTCTGTCACTGTTTATATAGTTGCCAGCACAACTGTTCTTGCTTGCTTGCTTCTTAGTTTTCTAACAATAGTACCAGACTGGATTTGGAAGTATAGTGATGCTTAAAGATAGTGACAAGCTTAAAAATACCAAGGTATGAAATTCCAAGCACATATACTTTTATTTCTTTTCATTTCTTTGCAAAAAGTCTTGTTTCTCTTCATTTTTCCTGCTTGTTTGACCCCTTCAGAGTCGAAGCAGCCAGCAGTACTCTGCTGAATTGATAGTACATTCATTCACCACCTCTGCATGACCTTGTCACGCTGAGCTTTGAGCCAGGCTGGCTGAGCTGCCATTTAATGGCTCCCCACATCCGTTTTGAGAAAGAAACTGGAAGGGAAACACAGAATGCAAAAAGCCTTTTTTTTTTCTTTTTTTTTCTTTTTTTTTCTTTTTTTCTCCATCCCCTGCCCTCCCCTCACCCTTTCAGGAATGTCATGCATACTAAGCCCCATAGTTCCTGGGGGAAAAAAGGAAGCTCTCTTAAAGATATGGCTGGGACTTATTTTCTTTAAGCCAGCTGTTTAAATAGTTAGTGATCCAAAGTTAGTCACTCCAGGCTCCCTCTGTGCAGCCATACAGGGAATGTGCACCTCCAAGGGCCAAAGACCCTAAGAGTAAGGTAAGTGTCTACAACAAGTCAGATAAGTCCTCTATGGAAGTATCTGTTTCTCATTGTTGACTATAACCCGAGCCCAATTTACTCATTAAAATTAAGGGAAGTGCACCCCTTACTCAATACACCAGGGAGAAATGTAGTCCCACTCTGAAATGGATGAAGGATTACCAGAAATAAAATGGTTGATCTTTTGATGAGTACAGCCGATATTATTTGTGTCTTAACTAAGCAGGGTGATTATATGTGCTTTTGCAAGGTGTAGAAGTAGAGATTTGGTCCAAACCGTATTCTTACTAAATTACATCATGACAGATTAAGTGGATGTGGAATTCATTGCCATAGATGAGGACAAATGTGGTTTTCTTCCATTTCTCTGAAGGTATTTACTCATTCCATTTGCCTGAAGGATTGCTCCTGAGGTTTTTTGGCTGCATTCTTGAACTATGTACTGTATTTGTTGAACAGACATCATAATTCATGGGTAATATTTCTTTTCAAATAAAAATTTTTAGTGTTTTTCCTCCTTCCAACTTAAAAAAAAAAAAAATCAAAGGATTAATCTCAACATAACTCATCTGGGAAAACAAGACTGGCAATCTGATGATGCTCCAGGTAAACCAGTGAAAACAAACTCCTCTAGGGAAGTAAGTTTGTGTTTCAAAATAGTTAGAATTTTTTTAAAACAACTAATAGATTTCTTTTTTTAAAGGAAGAAATCCTGACAGTAATTTGGATATTAAGTATGATGCGATCTATGAAATAACTTAATAATTTACTTGACTTTAAGCACACAATTAGTCTCACTGTCTATTCACATGCTAAATGCAACACTTCTGCTCTTTGTTAAATATAGATATTCTGCCAGAAAGTGTCACTGTAATTAGATTGTTACAGCTGTGTGTATTTGAACTTTACAGCATAATTTCCCTGATTAGCATTATAATTAGTAAGGGCACCTTCTTTCAGACAATATAATTGGGGTTTTTTTACAAGCTGTCTTTAGTAAAAAACAGCTTTTGAACAGAGAGTACCTTTTTTACAGTATCTATGATCATTCATGCTACAATATTTTTAGGGAAACACTGCACTCTTCAGGTAAAAACGTTTCCCCCAACTTGTAGTACACTGGAAAGGTTTTGGGAAGGAAACAGATTCTCACTGGTGATCAGTTAATACTTTTTAACCAAGGAGGTGCATTGTCTGCAGCATCTTTATAAATGGGAACAGGTCTTCCTTTCCTTCTCTACTTCTTACTTTCTAAAGGATAGCCAAAAGTACATAGATATTCTGCAACATTTCCTGCACTAAAGAATGTGTGATTATATGATAAGCATAGCTTGGCAGTTCACATTATTTTCACGGCTCAGTAGAAAGTTCTGTGTCAAAATAAACACCTTTTGCCATTTCCTCATGTGAATCCCACAAATCGAGTTTCCAGTTAGAAATAGGAGCAGTCAGTAAGGCTCAGCCCCAAGCCTGCACTCCTGAGTCCCTTACCTCTTCACCCCTCCTCATCACTGCCTTGCAGTTGCATCATCTCTGCCCAGTTTCTCTTTTCTGATTCCTGGCCATTAGATGGCAACCGTGACCATCATCTGCTTCCTGCATTCATGTACTTTCATGGCCAACATGCTTGTGTGCCCACGCTCTTAAAAAACTTTTTCTTGTCCCTCTCTGCCTTTCTCCTCTATAGCAGCAGTAGTTTTTCAGAGGCTGGTTTTAAAACCTGACTGTGGTTAACAGGGGATAAAGGAATTGCTTGTGCTTAGAGGCACAGTGTTATCCTGGCATAAGAAACGTGCCCTCCAGATGGAAAAAGCAGCATTCCATTAACACTGCCAGGAGCTCTCCTCTGCACATT
This sequence comes from Pseudopipra pipra, assembly GCF_036250125.1. Classification (NCBI taxonomy): domain Eukaryota; kingdom Metazoa; phylum Chordata; class Aves; order Passeriformes; family Pipridae; genus Pseudopipra; species Pseudopipra pipra. Next base: position 100,631,822 of record NC_087550.1, on the reverse strand, counting down.
TTTCTTTCCAGTTTTCCACAGTTCCAACAAGCAGTAGGGCTCTTGCTGGTGTTTCAGAGGTCTTACGTTCAAATCTTTGTGGCTGTGCCCTTAAGAAGTTGCAGGTAGATCTATTCATACCCAAGATTCTGGTTAAAGCAGATATTTGATGCAAAATCTTTTCGTTGAGAATCTCTGTCACCACTGTCCCTTTTGGCAGGGATTTGAAGTTTGCCAGATGAGTCACCCTGAAGCCAATTGCTGAATTTATCTGTATTATTAACCCCTAAAGAAGTTTACAGTGCCAGTAGAGACTGGTTCTTGTTAGTTGCGGCCTTTTCTGCCCCTTTTCTGGCTGCAGAGCTGCCATGAGGCTACAAAGGTTCCATCTAGGAAAGCATCTCCGTTGAGGTGTGCCCACACACCTGATCAGCCATACAAGCCCATGATCACATACATTCTACTCAGGATCAGTAACGGTGGTGCAAAGCTGCAGGCTTTGAGCAGCTTCTGGATCCATCCTGGAGGCACCTGTGGTTACTTGCCTCTGGCTGTGATCAGACTTTCAGTTCAGCTGCAGAAAAGCCACCCTCTGCAGCCATCTGAAATTCCCTGTGTTGACAGGTCACAGAGTCACAGAATCAACAGGTTGGAAAAGACCGCTCAGGTCATTGAGTCCAACCTATGATCCTACACCACCATGTCAACTAGACCATGGCACTAAGTGTCAACTAATATCCTCCCCCTCTTCTCTCTCACCACATCCTGGTTCTGGATAACTGGAAGGGAGGACATATAACCCACCAGTCATGGGAATACCCTTCAACATGGAGCCGAGCCACTGCCTTTGAAATCTGTAGTATTGCATATAGATGGAGTTTGCCAGTGTTAAAATCTACCAGAGATCAGCTCATAGTCCTTTCCAGGAACTCATCATCAGGAAGAGGAGTACACTTGCATTTTTAGGGCATCATCCATGCTCTGGCAGAAACACCAGGCTCCAGAGGGTTAAGTCTGGGTGCATGTTCTCCATAAGGGGCTCCAAAGCCAGCTGGATGCCCTGTGCTCTAACTAGGATGCTTTCGGTCAGGTCGTTATGTTCCTTATGACAACATGCTGCAAAGCCCTTCTATAACTCCATCATAACTATCTATTATCTCTGCTCTCAAGCTTCTTGTTGACAACTACTACTGCTGTTTAGCTCAGTATTTGTTAACATATCAAACAGGAAATTTCCAGCCAGCATTAGTGACCCACAGTTACACAGACAGGAGCTCCATCATTTTTACGTGTTGCAGTACTGGGCTGAGATATTTCCATAAGCATCTGCTTCAGGCAGTTCTGCAGTCCCTGCTAGCCACCCTTCCTCAAAACGTGGGAGCCTATCAGGCTGTCGATTTCCCTGCCCCATAGTCCAGGTGCAGACTACGTACGCAGGAGGGGCAGAAGCAATTTGTCTTCCCAGTCTGAAATGGGTCTTTGTAATGAGTAATGACTAATACCTTCCAAATCTAAAATTCGAGCATATTTCCCTGAAAATCCTCCTCTTTCTTTTCTGAATGACCACCTCACCTTAAACTCTTCCATCATTCAGAGGAAGTCTTACAACAGTTGGTCTGGCAGGTACATGCAAAGCATGTGAGTGTGCTTAGCCAAAATTGCTGCACATGCTACGCAGAGTAAGTGTCGTCCTTCTGTGGTCCCAACACAGCATGACAAACTGTCCATAATGCATGCAATCATCTCCAAAAAGCATTTTCCTCTGCTATTTTGCCTGAACTGAGAAGTATCAATAGCTTTTCTCTGTTGTCCTAGCTTTGTTGCCTGGGTTGCAACACTGATGTTGTTCCTTTCATCATGTGCCTTTTCTCCTTCTCATGAAAGAAGGCCAGAGCTGCACAGTGTGACCTGCCCACCAAAAGGGCAAGATACGTAGTTCAGTTGCGGTTGGAAGTGGGAAAGGAACCTGAGCCTGGGGGTGTGATGAGATTTGATGAAACAAGATGGTTGAGCCTGGGAGATGTGGAAGAAAAAGGTCCCCATGTGGCTTAGAAGCGATGTCGCTTGGTGCAATGAGCAAAACTGAGACTGTAAAGCAGTTTCTAATTTTGGCATTTTCAAAATCTTGAGGGCTTAACCTCCACCTTCTAATTTTGTTTCCTAATACTATTTCTAGCTCTATATTTCTAGGCCCATACTGTGAGGAAATTAGTCAGCTGTTATGCCATTTCCAGGGGGAGTTTCCACAGACTGACTTCATGATTTGTTCTGATGGAAATTTGTCACATTGAAACAACAGTAAAAATAATGTTATTTGATCAGTTGCTAGTGTATTTGAGGGAAATTATTTTTATAAGGTATCGATGTATTTTACATACTTTTGCCACTGTTTATAAAGGATTTATGTTGAAATCTGAAACCCTGTCAGTCTATGTAGTTGTGAAGTATTTCTGGTCATTGATGGCCTTTAATATAGCATCCTTTTCTTCTCCTGAGCAGCTGAGGGAATGTTAGGAATTTCACAAAGCAGAAAGGTAGTCAAAACAATCTTTCAAAGAAGGTCTGCTTCTGAGGCAAGTAAAACACAAGGAAAGCAAATCAGAAGTAGGGATATTTGCTAAATTGGTATTTTGCTTTCTTTTTATAGATGTGAAAATGACTCTTTAAGTTGCCTGGACCAAGAATTATGCCCTTGTAAATTGCACTGTCTTTAAAAGAATGATAAGGCAGTAAATGCAACATAGGAACAGGACACTGACCTGGAAATAGAACTGTATTATCACTATGGACCAGAAATTATAAATATACAGTTTGGTACAGGAGAACTCCTTCAGCATGTTTCAAAATCTTAACTTTTCCCAAGGTGCTGTTCATAAAAAGACTGTTAAAAAGCAAAAACAAAAGTATGTTTGGCTTTTTAGCAGAAAAGTTTATAAGAAAACTGCAAGTTATGGCACAGTACCAGTAGATGGTACTGAAGAATATGCAGAAGAGTTCTGTTTTTTTAAGGCTAACATGATAGTACTGAGGTGTCCAGAAAATGGGTTTCTCTGTATAGATCTTTCTATTACCCATTTCATTACCTGGTTGCTGTCAGTGATGCTTATAGAAATAGATATTACATTTTTTAGTGTCACAAGATGACATTAGGTAACATGCATTATTGAACTGCCCTATAACCATTATTAAAAATAAGGAATTAAAAAGAATCAATCACAAGAAGAACTTTCTGCCAATCACAGGAGCATGGATTTTGTGAAATGTCATTCTCCGGGACATCTATCAGAAGAACATCTCCATTGGAAAGGGAACAAACTACTCTGAGGTAAACATATTACTGATGCTTAGCCTACTAATGCCATTATGGAGCAAAGCCTATTCAAGGATTCCCAATCCAACGGTCCATTCTGATCAATAGTTAAACAAAGATACACAATAATGCTAGTTTTAACTCATTTAACTATAAACATCAACACAGAAGAAAAATGAAAATGAGATCTCTTTGTAGATTGCAAATGCATCCATAACTACTGGGGAATTTTCTACCAGCTACCAGTAGTGACACTTCCCAGCAAAAGAGTCAGAAAGTCAAAAATTAGTCTGGAAGTTTCTGATTTCTCAAGCTTTCATTAAGCATCACCAGAATTAAATATAGAAAGAGTATGTAAATAATTATACTTGGTCTATTTTTGCCACTGTTTTAGTAGCAAGGAAATGAAAATAAAATATGAAGCTACTTGTGGAAACTCCCTGAACCTAGAAGAGTTAATTTCTTTGTTGAAACAGGCATTTTGATAAATTTAAATGGATGGTGAAATTAGATAGTTAAAGTGCTATAGTTTTGACAAATCCTTTTACTGACAGTATTTAATAAAAAAGCCTTGATGTGATACATCAGAAATTTTCAAATCTAGACTATTTCACATTCTGGTATAGACCTGAAATTTTATTTTAAAATCATTCATCTATTTTGTAACTAAAAATTTTGTAAAAACTGAATTTAAAGTAAATGATAAATTAGTTCCTTTACTTATCCTGGATTCAGGATTTGGCAAATTTTCTGTATTTATTTGGGAATAATTGTTTAATGTTTCAGATTCTTTTGCCACAGTAGAAGACTGATTCTGCATTGCTTATACCATAGGAAGCAAAATAGCAGGAAAACCACTTTATTAACTCTTTTAACAAATTTTTGAAGTGTTTGACAAATTTCAGTCTCAATTGCATGGCTTTCATTCTACATAGCTTATGGAAGTATGGATTGAGTGCCTTTTTTCATCACTCCTAAATCATTTTCAAAATTATTATTTCTTTTCCAGTCTTAATTTAATTTTCTGTGTGCTGTCTGCTTTAGATTTTTCAAGGAAGCCTTTGGAAAATAGGGAACTTTGATGATCTCTTTCCTTATGCATAGTTTGGAAATGAACCCCAGATGATGGAGATGAAAAGAGAAGACCTTAGATAATTCAAGGATCTGAAGGAGGCAGAGAGATGGCATCAGGATTATTCACACTCACTGGTTTTAAGATCAAGGGTAGGTGCCCCAATCCTGAAGCTCCTGTTATCTTCAATGCAGATGCTCATGATCCCAAATATTGGGGCCTGGAGCTTTTGGAAAAGTTTGTCTCTGACTGTAGAAAAGCCAACATAGCCAACATAAGCGTTTACAATGCCACATGAAAACATTCTCTGCTTGTGAAACAGAGATTGATAATATGAATATTCTAATTAGCACAAAACTAAAGGCCCCCTGGAAGTGTAATAGCTTATCAGCAGCCTATGTTATATGTATTATTTAATTTAAGTAGTCTCCAAAAGCACATACCCATAACTGTGTCCCAGCTAATCTACTTGTGCCATTGCAATTGCAGGGAGATTTTCCACTAAGTTCAAGGAAGACAAGCACAAAAAGGTTGATTTTATATGGAAATGATTTTTTTTCTTAAATACAGTTTTGAAGTCCATAAGGTTATCATCAAGAAAGGAGAAAAAAAGAAAGATTATCTTTAAGAATATTAATATCTTCTTTGGAGAAGACAGAAATATCTCCCTTATAACAGAAATGTTGTATTCTTCTAAAATAATTAATATTCTAAGGAGCAAACCCATGTCTGTTGATGAAGGCCCTAAGTGCCTCCTTGTATGCTTCCTCTGTGTTTCTTCTCTATTATTAAATAGCTCTATTTCAATCACTTTAAATAAATGATATTTATGAGCCATGAAAAGTCTGGACTTCCACCACTGATTTGGTGCCTTTGGGGATTTAAATGAGAGAGAGTATAAAACCAGTTTCCATTAGAAGGAATATGCACTGAAAGATGAGCAGGTGGTTGAGTACTTTGGGGGACAGGGAATGATTCGAAATGTGAAAAATTATTTCAAAATTAATAATGAAAGAGGAAGAATAAATTAATCAAATGCCAGCAAAGACAAAAAGCACTTAGGAATTCCACTGGCAAGTGAAATCATAACTATTTTAGCCATTTAAATCCACAGTATTTTACCCCCAAAAATCATCAGTATAACATTTATGAATGCAAACTTCAAGTTATGTAATATTATCATACTTCTCACAAAATCAGGCCAAAACTTTATAGATTCTAACTCTTCCAAACTTCTTCAGTCTTTGCAGAACTACTTTCCAGTGAAATTATAGCTACCTTCACAATTCAAGTGATATTTCCATGCTGATGAAACAGCGAAGGTTAATTTTTCCATCCCACCACTCAGTGTAGTCTGTATAAAATCTACTCTACGAGCTTCTGTTTTCTGTGAGTCATGCTCTTTCTAGATTGCCAGAAAAGACCTTCTGCCTTTCCCACCTCTCAGGCCCTTTCTTCCAGGTGTAGCAAGACCTACTTTTCTCCAGGCCAGATTAAAGCTTGGTGCTTTCCCTGTTGGTCACTGCTGGTTCTTGGCTGTGTGGTAGGGAGTGCTTTGTGTGGTCATGAATGCAGAGCTAGGGAATTTGTCAGGCAGGGCTATTGTAGCAGTCAAAATAATAAAAGAAGAGAAAAAGCAACAGAGTGCTTAAACCCCATTTGGGCACTTAGGTCTGCATTCACTATGCTTTAACTTGCTTAATGTTCTGGCATTACATAGATGAGAGCAGTTTTCAGTCATGGGATGCTTACATTAACATTTACATACATCCCTGTAGAGAAATCAGGAATTGCATAGGCACAGTCACAAGGATTCCCTTTGTAGCCCAGTTGCTCTAAATAATTTTACTTATTAGTAAGGGAGGTTGTTTGCTTTATGTGATGAAAGTGGCTGTAAAATGAGACATTAGATGTGCTGCTAGCCCCCTAAAAAAAGTCAATCAGAAAGCTGGGAAAACTTCTTATGTTGAAGTAAAAATACCCCAAATACATAAATGCTCTTGTCAAGATGATTATATATATATATTTCAATAATATAAATTATTATGACTGCTAACATTATATGACATTTCTTGTTTCTTATACCTAAAATTTTGCTTTTCAGCTTAGATGCTTTATTTGAGCATTTAAGTCTGTGCTTTCTATTCAAAAAACACTGCAGTTCATCACTGTTTATAAATAGTTTGGATAAATGCCGTGGACAATCAAGAAATTTCTGATGGGGAATATTATAAAGTGGCATATGTCAAAGTACATCAGTCTACAGAGATCTCTTAATCGATGTACATAACTGTTATGTCCATCTTTCTGTAAGTAGCTGAGGTAGTTTCCATCAAACACTAGATTTTGTAGAGAGCTGTTGGCTAAAATAGTCTCTGTGAGTGTAAAATATCAGGTAACTTTATGAGTAGCTGAGGCTGAAAGGAACCACTGAGATCCCCTTTGCTCAGAACAGTAGCATCTAGGCAGGTTGCTCAGGATTGTGTCTAGCTGGGTTTTGAATGACTCCAAGCAGACTAGACAACCTCTCTGGGTAACCCATTTCACCTTCTTTTGAAGACAAGGGTTACAGCCCTGCTTTTTGCAGAATCCTCCACTCAGGATCCTGATCTCCACCATCAAATGGTCACGGCAATCAAGGTTGCCCCTGACCTTCACATCTTTGACCAGTTCTTCCTTTCTTCTGAGTGTGACACTACTGCACAGCACTTCAGAGAGACATCTACATGTGATTTCCAAAAAAAGTGTGAGAGCTTCCACCATCATTCTGTCCTCTTGGCATCTCCTTATTCATGTGCATACACTTGAGGTAGACCTCCTTAAATCTTAAATCCTGTTTTGTTGCTTTCAAGGTCTTAAAAAAAAAAAAATAGATAAAACTCAACTTGTGTATTATCCCTGCCACAGTAAAGTGTTGTTTATTTTCACCAAGAAAATAAACAATTTCTGTTTGTCAGTGCTGAAAAGCACTGTTTGAACTTTGAAGAATTCGTCAAGATCTGGTACTGAATTTTTAGCAAAGATATATCATTGCTGGGCTTATCTGCTGGCAAGGGTATATTATTTACTCCAGGCCTGTATCTGGTTTTGACTGATTTTCTACTAATAGCACTATTGTTGCTACACTGCGATAAAGGTGATATTCTACTGCCAGACAAAGAAATTGTACTTAGCTATGTGAAAGACTGAAATCAACTTGTGTAATAAATAAGAGTCTAAAACTGCATTTAGGAAGATTTTTCAGATTTCTGTAGGGCTTTAGCCTTGATGTCCTTGAACATCAAACAACTTAAATACAGTTACTGGAGGGAAGCAGGTTTCAGGAGTACTCAGACATGTTTATACATCTGAGTTTGCACTTTTCTTCAGTGATTAAAAGATGAGTCAAGAAGTTATAAATAACATGGAATAAAAACTCACCCCAGGCTACTATCTTCTGTTGAGTAGTTGAATTCAGGAAGAGCAGGGTTTAGAGTAAAGCCAGCTGGTAGATGTAGTTGGTGGGAGGCTTCCATGTCAGTTGTGTCCTGGGTATCAGGGAGCAAAGGCCAGGATTTGGAAGCAGCACTCCCCCCCCCCCCTCCACAGCAGACCCTGCACTGTCCTGCTGGCTGGTCCTGGCCCTCAGGTACAGGCCCCTCAGCAAGGGAGCAGTTTTCTTCAGGAGACTCTTTACAGAGAGTTATGGTTGCAAGGTGTGGAAGAAGCAATGATCTGCAAAGAAAGGGTTGGGATTTTAAGGGGGTTCATTTGTTTTGTGGGATGTTGAAATTTTTGGTTCTTTTTCTTCAGGGATTATCATGATCTGATTCTCCTCCAATAGTTCTGTCACTGTATAAGTACTGAAAGAAATGTTGCTGATGGAAAGTGTTCAATTATTTCTCATATACAGAGTAGTTCAAGGAAATAGAAATCCATCTGGTATTTTACGTAAATGGTTTTCATCAGCCAGAAATTCCCTAGGATTTGCAAAGTTTGCAAAAGATTAATCTTCAGTTTTCACCATTTTCTTGCATAAATCATGAGGCATTTCAAATGCCTTTGGATAGTGGTTCCTGTGTAGATTTATTTTCATCAGCTTGTTCAGCCCCTGAAAAGAATCTTCTAAAAGATTCTTCTTGCAGTTGTCTGAGAGTTTCAGTTCAGTTACATCTCCATGTTCTGATGTATACTACAGCCAAGAATGACAGAGGAATTTTTATTACAATGTTAAGTGGCAGCATTTTGGATACTTGGATACAGCCAGAAATTTGGAAATAGCAAAGCACAATTCATAACAGACTTGTGACTGAGGCATTCAGGTTTCCTTTTTTAAAAAAAGATACTTTTGTTTTTCTGTTAACAGGTACTTAGCACTAGCTTTGAAAAAGTCATAACATAAATGCACACATTAATAGACTGGTTTTTATAGTGACATTAGTATACCTTGGTTTTACTATTCCATACAAACCATTTACAAATAGAGTCTAGCAATTGAATTTGAATTCATGGAGGGTCTTTGCACAGTAAGGATCACAAAGTTCATCTGACTTTTCATTGCTATTGCAAAGAAATTAGATGTCTTTCTAAATAAATATCAACAACACAGACAATAGAGACTACTTAACAGAAATAGGATTTATTGCTTTTGGTAGATAAAAATGCTAGAAATCTTTCATCTCTCTGAAAGACTGATCAGACTTTTGTTACTTTAATATATTTGCACACAGGGATGTGTTTGTATGGCTAATATAATATTCCAAAGACAGATGAAGACAAGAAAAAGGCTCACATTGAGCGTATGAGATCAGGATTGTAGCACTAGCATTCAGGCATCTTTATTTCAGCTTTATGTCAGATTTGTTCCTTTCCTTTTTTTTTTTGGAAGGAAGGTTAAGTATGTACCAGTCTCAAAACTACAGTAATATTTTGAAGCACAATAATATTTATAAGGAAAGGAAAAGCAAAAATATAGCAAATGTTTAAGGACATTATTATGCAAAATAATACATGCATATGGTTAGAAAGAAGCTATTAAAATGTTGCAGAGAATATTCAGATAAGGAAACATGCAAAGAAGAAAAAAAGGGGGAAGAATATGAGGTGAAAGATGAAAGGACTATCATCAAAACGTAGTCATTAAAATTCTGATTAAATGGTAATATGATAGCTGTTCAACTGGTCTAACAACAGGAAAGATTGTGCTCTACAATTTAAATGCAAAAAAGCTGGTTTTAAAATATCAAGAACAACCAAACTTAATATCAATATCAATATTATTATTAATATTCTTAGTGTTATGATCACCTAGAGCAAAGATGGAAAATATCCATAGAACAAGATTACTGTGCTTCAATGGCCACCCTTAATATTAGATTAAAATACACAGTTGTCTAAACAAATACACTTTTCAGAAATATTGAAAAGTTCTTGTTTTTCACAAATACAGGATTACCTGGGAGACTTGATAAGACAATCCCATCTTGTATAATATTAAAAAGCATACATTTTCGTAAAACATTCTTTCCAGAAGCATAATGATTTCCCAGTCAGGAGCTGTGAGATTGATTCCAATGACACATACACAAAGTTATGTGTGCATAGAAATCTGCGCTAGGGAAGAGCATACTCTACTTCTGATTTCTCAAATTCTTGTCAGCATTGTCTGTGCTTCAAAAATGAAAATATTCATTCTTTTTATCTCTCTGACATAAAAAATTATCTTTGCATCATAATGGCAAAACTGGAAGCTGTTATTTACTGATTAGCTGACCCAGAAGGGCCAATGCATAGGCAGAAGTGATCTGTTTTCATAGTGTTTTTCCTCGACGAACTGGAAGTCACACTGACTTTAACAGAGTAATTTCTACACTTAGCTGGTATGGGAATATAACAAAGGATGACCAAGTGAGACACAGCAACATGATGAGTTGTTACACCAGAAAAGATTACAAAACTGGTGACCTATTCAGGAGGAAAAGTACAAAGGAGAGGAAATTATCTGAGCATTGGGCCCACACAACTCTGTGCTTCTCTGCTTAGTACCTTAAATATTTATGTACCTATATATATATGGCACAATTAACTCTAGCCTCAAGCTTTTCTCATGTGTGTGAACATTTGTATCTATTGCTCTCATAGGTCTTAAATAGAGTGCACCCCTCTAATCATGTCACTGATTGTTTAAAATATTATTCTCCAGGGCAACGCTGACAGTAAGATAATAAATAAGCATGACTTTGAAATGCTCATACTAAATATTATAAACAAAAGTATTAATAAAAACCCTGTAGCTTTGTATATAATGACAGTGGCATAATTTATTCCCTTCAGCCTCAGAGTACTTTAACAGCTCCTTTTCTTTTCCTTCCCTTGGACAAGGTTTTTAGAGATAGAAAGTACCCAGATGCTTAGGTGGCTGAAACTTGTTTTGGTTTCAGTTTTGGTGGCTTTTGGTGAATGATATTGTTTATGATTATATTTGACGTTTGAAGTTATTTTCATAGCATTTACTCTGAAAATGGCTATATCATTAGTGAGTCCATCAGTGAGGATGCAGTTCACTGAGATGTTTATAAAAGCCTTATAAAAGAGAAAGAAACACAACTGTCCAACCTCCAGCTGTTTAAACACCTCACATCCAAAGACTGGATGCAGTACTTCAGGACCACCCTGACAATAGGGTGTGTGAAAGGTTTTTCTGCTACCAAAGGAGAAGGAGTATTTATTTCCTTCCCTCCTTGATAATCAGAGCAATAAATTGCTCCTCTGTGAGGCAAGTTGCACCCAGATTTCAGCATTAATTTGAATAAAACCTCTGAGTGTCTCTTCCACTCCGCTAGACACAGCTATTAACCTAAGGACAAATTCACAGCTCACAGGATTTGCAGCAGATTCTGAGTAGAGAAAAATGACCAAAAAATAAATACAAAAATTAAAAAAAAAAAATCACCCTGAATTGGCAAATTGCAATTCACTAGCAATAATTCTACCCTCTAATCAGAAAGGAAGAAAAAATTTTTTTTCATTATTTTTGCCACTGACGTGAGGAGAAGGATCAATCCTGGCTATGTTGAATTTATCTCGATAGACATAAACACACCAACATCTGCTCAGATTGGTGGTTAGATGCATAAATCACAGGAGGTGGGCAAGATTGCAAGCATGTCTCTCTCCTAAGGCACATCTCCTACTGCTTGGCATAAGGATACCTCTGCTTAATGTGATGTCTGTGTTGAACTCCACCTTAAGGTGCCTTTGTCTGTCCCACGCCCTGTAGGAAAAACCTGGCTGAAGACTGTGAATTATTTCCTGTAGTTGCCTGTTGTCTTAAAGATCATGGTCTTTTGGGGCACATATTCCTAGGTGCCTTTGAGGATTCCCCTCAGATGGACTGGAAGTAATTAACTTTTTTTGTGCCTGACTATCTGATCAGCCAGCTTCAATGATAGTTTCGCTAAGGGAAGAGAGCCAGACAAAAACTGATGTGGCTGAATACCAAGGCCTGCAGGGAGAGCAAATCTGAGAAAATGGTCCTAATAATTGCTTACAGCCAGTGTGAGAAGGGCATAATCACCTGAAATGCTCAAGAGCAATATCTCATTAATAATTTCAGCAGCTTGAATATTAACTGGGAGATCCTGACAGATCTCCCCTTGGCAAGATGAGGCTCCCTGTGTCTTTCATCTCATTATCTCAAACCATTTTATAAATAAAAAAATTATTTGCAAAACAATTGCCATTATCTACATTGCATGGACAATTAAGGCAAAGGGTAGAGAGACTTAGAAAGCACTCCCGGGTCACTTGGAATGAGCAAACAGATGTCCTAAACATGAGCAGTAAACACTCTCAAAAGCAGAAATTTCTTTGAACATTAAGGTGATGCCTTTCTCTCCACATCTTACAAGCAGCATCTGTCTGTGTTGTCTCAAACGTGTGGGCAAGCATTGCATTTCTGGTCACTTGGACATGCTGTACCCAGCTGCTGGCCAGCTGCACTTGGGTCTCAGGACCTTCCCTCTGAGCACAGAAAGACCTGCTTCTCCCCATTTCCTCCAGGCCAGACTGAAGATTGGTGAGGCTTGGTGCTTTTTGGTCAGCAATTGCTGCCTCTTGCGTGTCCTACACAATGTGTGTGTCGACAGGAGTGTTTTGTGTGGCCATGGACATACAGCCAGGCCTTTTGCTGGGCAGGACCAGTGGGTGTAATGGGCATCCCACAAATAAATATTTTGATATTTCTGGCACAATAATGCTAATAACAGTAAGTAGGAAATCAAGTGAATCTCTGCAGACCAGCTCGGTATATGTTTGGCACTAGGAGGTGCTGGTTCTGTTTGGATCCCAGAAGGAAAGGCAAAAGCACTATCAGGAAAGTTAGCCATGTTATTAATATCCCACAAAAGTGGGACAATTTATAGCATCTGATGCTGGGAACCCCAAATGGTACAATGTAAGGTAGATCTCTTACCATGCCATGGCACACTGCTCAGACTTCACATCTATGGTGAGATTCACCAGCACTGTCATCTTCAGAGTTTTTATAGGATTTTCTTATAAGCAAAGCAACTCTATTCATCATATTTACTGTAGTAAAAAAAAGAATATTTATAGGAAAACATGCTGTTTTACTTCAAGATAAAGTCAGGAACATGCTTTTGGCATCATGGCTGGTAACAAATAGGTGCTGCCTTTTTGGTTTTGACAAACTGGCTGCATTTATCATCCAGCAAAGATGTGGGTAGCATGGCACAGTCCTCAAAGCCAAGTCCTACTTAGTACAGCAGGGTTCAACACAGGCCTACACTGTAAAGCTCAACTGTAATGTGGGTTGTTATCTGCTTCATGTGCAATAGTCTGCCTTGTAGGACATCCCCCCTCCTCAGGTTATGGTTCAGGTGGTTGTTTTTGCCTGTGGTATAAAGGTGTTAGCAGGCTGTGTCCATCTGATGAAGGCATGAATTTGTCCATCTGCCTTTTCACTATGTGCCTTTTCAAGCCCTGCAGGTTGACTGGCTCTCATAGCATGCTGAAACTCAGACCAAGGACATTCTATTTCAATAGCACATCCTACGGAAACCTCTGAAATCCTGTTAAGCCTTATCAGCAGAGTGTGACAGGAATCTCCAGGAGAAGCATCAACAGTCATGATAACACCACAACTCTGCTCATTCTGCTTCACATGAGTAAATGTGCTGAAGGGTGTTAAGTCAAAAGCTTTCACTTCGTTGCTTCTCACAACTATCATAGTAAGTATGGTTCAGTGGGGAATGTTACCTGTTTATTGTGGGATATACCAACGTGTGCTAGGTTATGGATATTTAAAAATGCATGTCTTTCCCATATCTATCTGTCGACCCATAACACTTCTAAGTAGTTTCCTTAGAACACTGATTCCTCAGGAGGATTACTGCTTGGATGGCTGTCTATACATGTCGAAAATGCATTCCAACACAAGCTAAAAACGTTCAGGAAGGGGAGATTTTCAGTAAAAGGCAACTGAGATGTAAGTCCTGCCTATTGTGGCTCAGCTCAAATAGTTTTAGATTTTTTTTTTTTTTTGTAATGCAAAACTACAAGTTAAATCCAATGCATGGTTTGATAGACATACTTAAGTATTTGAAATCACATAGATAGAATTCAGTGCCATTCACAGCCTGACCATTGTAATTCATAGACAGATTCAATCAGGTAATTTCCCCAAAGGAGTTAATGAATGTGAGGCTTTTGAAGCTAAGAGGCAGTGTTTTCTAGGTCGGGTACTGTGGGGTCTGAGAGCAGCTAAAATAAATAGTCTGTGCTTTTGTCCTAGCAAGTTCATGAAAGGATCAAGTTTAGTCATGTTTTCACAAAGTCAGTCTAACAGACTAGTCTTATCTTATCCTCAAGGTGACATCTTGTAAATGAATTTCTGGAAGATTCTTAACACTGAAAGATAATGAAGTTAGGTTGTTTTAAAAAGTTTATACCATAAAAAAAAAGTCTAGCTATTTTAGGGAAACAGTTTTTGAGTGATGTTCAGATGGCTCTTCAAACATATCATGGAATATTTAATCATTTTGAAGATATTAGAGAAGAAAAAGACTGAGTGAGGTTTAGATACTATCATCATATTTTTTTTCTCAAAATTTAAAGATAACTCTGCAAGAATTTTTCAAAAGCTATTTCGTTCCTGAAATAATTAAATGTAAGTTGTACAACAGTTCAGTGGGGTATGCTACGAAGCCAGATGGCAGGTACAAGAGCTAGGGAAGGGCTGGTAGTAATTCAAATGTTTAATTTGTTAAAGGTTTTGCAAAGCCAGCAAGCGTTTGGATGTAAGTGTTACCCATATAGGGCTCATATACAATAGGACCGTTTTACCACCTCAGATAATGCCTGCTTGGATCAAGAGATTCCACATTAAAGAGTATACTTTCATCCCATCTACGAATGCTCTTTATTTAGTTAAATAAAGGTACTGTTCTGTTCCTGATGAAAGCAGAAGGGGAGGTGCTCTGGTGAAGATGCTGAAGAAGGAAGAATGGTTGAATCAGTGAGATCCGCAAAAGCCCCATCTCCTGAAACAAAATTTTTTCCATGAGGATTGCTTGAGTAACAGTTCTTGCTCATACAAATCTGTTTGAGCAAAAAGTAGAACTTAAATATTCTGTAAGTCAAATTGCCAGGGCAAACTCCTGATAGTGTGAACTGCACTGCTGACACTTGGTCCTAGTGCAGGAGTGAAGCATGAAAACCTTGGATACTTCTTGTGGCTTGCTACTGAGAGGTAATTTCCCTAATTTTGTTAAGTTGGAAAAAAAAAGGGAAACAGAATGGGATAGGAATGATCTGACATATTATGATTAATAACTTAATACATCTTTAGTTCTGAAAGATGTAATCCGAAACTCCTTGGGTTTGAATATAGGCAAATATCAAAGTGACTTTATTATAATTTATTTCCACTTATTGTTAAAACCTTCAAGCTTCAGTGAAAGACTATGAGGAAACTGATGACTTCTGCTTCCAAAGTACATGGTAGTTTTCTGGGGTAATGGTAATAAAAGATTTCTGGTCCATGAGGGCCATGAAGAGCAAGCAGGACAGATAGTCTTGAATGCAGATATTTTATTTGAAAGGAAAAACAGTCTGAACAGATTTTCTCAGGAGAGAACAGCTGGAAGAATGGCCCATTAATAACAGCAGTAATATGATAATTTTGTCCTATAGTTCTAATAAACACATTCTAGATCATTTTTAATTACACAAAGCATGCATTTATGAAAAGGTCACAAGAAAAACTGTTAGTTACTTCATAAATACCATGGATCCTAGTTGTTTATGGGTTTAGTAAGTTTTTCCCTCATAAGGTTTAAGAAATTGCATTAAAGAAATTAATATTATCTTGGGTTAGTTTTGTGGGCAGTATTTAACATTGCTCATACTGAGTGATCGGTCACATTGGCACACAGTCTGCCACAACAGGAATAATTTGGAGGGTAAAACAGCTGGTGATGAAAACCCCCTGTCAACATTATATGCATTTCATGGTGGTTTATTTTAGAGGCGTTGTAGTTTAGTCCTTAGACTGACTGAGCTGTGCTTATGTATAATGTCTTTCACCTTGGTTTCAGCCAAGAGGAAACCAGAAGATGTGCTTCAAGACCATTCCACGTGATGAACCAAAGCACAGCAAGGTCAAAAATGGTAGAGAGTTGCTTTCAATTGCATTTACTCCATGTTTAAACAAATATGATGCTGCAGATACAAGATACAACCTGTGACAAGACATGAGTGGGCATGTTAGTGGCTTCTTGTCCTAAAAATGTTCAGGTGCATGTAGGATGTTTAATCTGAGGAATGATGTCTATCTGCTGGACATGAACTGCTAAAGCAAAACAGTAATTAAGGTATCGTCTCTGGAGGAATATCTTCAGTTTTACCATTTTCCTTTGCTTTAGAGGACATAGTATGTTGTTTAGGTGCAATGGACACCAGTCAGAAATAGCTCGTTAGGACTTTCTCAAAAAGTTGTTTAAGAAAGTGCAAACCCCTCTGGAACTATATGTACCAAGGGACTTATACATTGTGTTACCTGTTTCAGTGGAAACAGAGTGAAATTACCCTGTGATAGTTGTTCATGCTGCTATTAAGAACACCTGAAATACTGGGATACATTCTGCAGCTTTGAGTTTGTCCAAATTGAAATCAGAAGTTTTAAAAGTCTTAGTGATGGACTTATTTGGATAACATCACATATTCAGCACAGTAAATATTAAAAAAATCAAATATTTTAATCTTGTTAAAGAGATAGAGAATGGAACTTTGTTTAGAGATTTTTGGAAAATAAACTGCGGCTCTTTCCATTAATAGATAGATGAATTGAGTAGTATTTCAAGTAGTATTGATCTTTGTAAGCACAGCTAAAATATCTTCCTGTAAAAAGTCATATGCTTACATGTTTTTAGAGTAATAATATATTTTTCAGTTGTATTTCTTTTTTAGATTTGCTCTGAAAAGAGAGGTGGTTTTGTATTAATAAGTAAGAGTTTTATTTATTAAAGGAACTTCCAATGATTAAACTTCAAAGTCAAAATTATCAGAAAAGACACCAAAAGTAATTCATCTAGGTGATTTCTAAAAACACAGGTAAAAGGATGGGAACAGATAAACTAGACTCCTAAAACTCTTCAAATGCTGATAGTAGAAGTTGGGAAACAAATTAATATAGATGAATGGCAGAGGAGAGAGAGAGATAAATGAAGCCAAAGGAGCAGTAAGCAAAAGCTTTAATGAAAACATTGTTCTAGATACTTACACAGCAAGAATGAACCAACGGAAGAATATAATCTCCACTCAAAATCCTATAAAATCTATCAAAAAGTGCATTTAGTGCATTAAAATAGATGAGTAGAACTGTTCTGTTTACAGAATGGTCTGTAGGATAGGTGACATATACACATCAATTTCAGAAAAACACAAAAGCAGCATTCAATCTAAGTTCAAAGCTGTCTAATCAAACCATTACAAAACACACACAAACAATTCTTATTCTCTTTTCCACCACCAAATTACCTGGGTGACTTGCTCAGAACTCACCAGCAAGTGTTGTTCTTGAATGTTTTCTCGTTGAGGTGAAGGCTTTTCTAAATATACCTCTGGGGCTGATGTGAACTCTGCTTACCCAGCAGTACAATTCACAGTGAGCATGGTTGCTCTTGGGCTCAGCAATGTCTCAAATTCCTGGCGTCACTGAGCACTCTGTTGGAAAATAGACATCAATCCCTTGAGCCACTGCTGCTGGTGGTGCCCTTCCCCAGGCAGTGTTCTAAAAGAGGGGGCAGAGGGACATGCAAACCGCCCGCAGGCAGCCCAGGGGAATAAGAGAGGCAGCTGGCACAGCTCCCCAACCCGGTCAAGCAGTGCCAGCTGCATCTGGCCGTGGTTTAATGCCACCTACTCAGGGTGACCCATCGGTCATGGTATCAGCCTTCATCGAGTTGCCACAAGAAGAGACATGTTGGGTCTTAAATGAGGGCAGTTTTGTCAGAGATGAATATTCTGGTAAATTGCTCAGAAGATACAGTGTAAACCACTGCAAAGGCAGGCAACGTTGTCACTCACTGCGTGCGCCTGTCGCTGTGGTTATCATTTGATAGATGCAGACTTTGTTGCATCTATGCATGTCTTTACTGGCTCCCTGCTAGAGCAAAGGAATCTCAGAAGCAATTTAAAGGATCACTCTTTGGGGTTAAATACTTGAAAGTATTTTCAAGGTGTGTAAATCTACTTTTCAGAGGGAGCAGCCTAATGAGTTGGGTATTTAAATTGAAGCTGTAATAAAAGCACCAAATTCCACAGAGAGATCCAAAATAATCTCTCCCCACTCTCAAATACACCTCTGACATCTCAGATTTTGAATGAAAGAAATCTTGTGCACTGAGGCACATCGCCACGGCTGGACAGACCATCTCTATGACAAACTCCTCTCCGAGGCTATCAGGGAGCAAGAATCTCACCAGTGTCATATTTTGTCTC
Source organism: Pseudopipra pipra (assembly GCF_036250125.1). NCBI lineage: Eukaryota > Metazoa > Chordata > Aves > Passeriformes > Pipridae > Pseudopipra > Pseudopipra pipra. Next base: position 100,613,460 of record NC_087550.1, on the reverse strand, counting down.
TTTGCTTCTATTTGCTTGGTGCCCTTTAACCACACTTTAGGAGAGTAGTATGGTGGTAGAACTTCTCTCTTTTTTTTCCGACTACGGCATCCTTCCTGCCCGACAGCTGCAGAGCTGTCTGAAGGAGGAAGTGTTATTTTGTGCAAATACCTCCTGGAGTGGTTTGTAAGCAGCACTTGGCGACTCCAACCTCCATGTGGATGTCAAAGAGTTAGCAGTGCTGTTCTTTGTGGGATGACATACTTTTATTTTTCCTATGAGAAGAATGACAATTGCCTAAAAAATTCATTAACATGCATGAAGCTATTCAATTTTCATGTAGAAGGGCAGACTTAACTATTTGAGCAGCCAGGCATTCTGGCTGATTCAAATTTGCTACTTAGTTAAGCAAAGATAGAAAAAGATCCACTTCCCCTTATTTCTGTCCAGGCTCAGCATTTGAAGTCAGTAACAGAGTCAATAAGATAGCTGAGTTGTGATGACCAGAATGCAGTTCCCTCCTCGGCATATGAGTACATCAACACGCAGCTCTCAGAAGTGAAGGGTACAGGATATTCTGAATTGTTCCTGAATAGCTACTTCTGGTCTCCTTTGGACTAGTAATCTAATATGACATATTTATTGAAACAGTAACAGCCGTTTGGGAGTTGTTTACTTTCCCATTCTCTACAGACAATTTCAAGATGAAAAATTAGAATGTTTAATTTCAAAATTGTCACAACAAAATGTTTTTACTCATTCAAATTTTTATCTTTGACCTCTTACATGTTATTGGACAAGGTTCATAAACCTTGATGTGCAAACAGAAATTCTGAATAACCAAATACTCAGCTGCTATACTAACCAGACTCATTTCTATACTTTTTCAGTTCAGAAAACATTAGGGAAGTCACACTGAAGCAGAAACTCACAGCAGTTCCACTGTATTTGCATTCTGATGGGTGGAGTCAGCATTTATTTGTTTTCGGTGGACACTGGATAGAATTTTCATACTATTAAAAAGTATTCTGTGTTGCTGATGTAATCAGACAGGTTTGAACATGAGCTACGGTCTGAGGAAAATGGGATAAAGAATTGCTTGTCAATATTTGCTAGGGATGTGAGGAGAATGCTTATGGCAACAGGAGTGTCTCAGCAGCAGTGCTCTAGTTGAGCAGAAAATAAGAAGAAATGTAGGAAATTTTTATCTTGAACTTATTTCTGCTTTTTTTTTCTAGGTTAGGGTTTAGTATCACAAATTCTGTTACAAAATAAGATGTCATTGAATATTTCTGAGCTTGTCTTCTATCTCCTATATTGATAAGTCCTCATCATTTGGGTTGGGAAAAGTATATACAAGGCTAAAGCAGGAAATGCCTGTGATTTCATGGGACCCACATATCTGCAATTTATAGGTGATCCTGAATTTCATGGACATGAGCTACGGGATGAAACTTGAAAAGATTGTCCAACCAGTGCAGTCATCATATGCCCTTAAACAGGGCAGGTTTCAAATAGAAAAAACCCTGACATCAGGTTTTAAATCCAGAAATTGTGAAGCTTAGTTCAATTAGAGGCAGATTTCAAGCAGTATTTGGAGACTTAAATTTGTCTGGGCTTATGGAAGCATTTGACAGCTGTCAGTGTAATTCAGTTTGGAACATCTTGAAGGTCTATTGCATGCCAACAAAAATCATGAACCTCATCAGAGTTGTATGCCAAGGTTCTGCTTGAACAGTTAAAGTAGATGGGAATTTGCATAAATAGGTTAATGAAATTAATCTGTCAAACACTCACTCAAAATTCATTCAAAATCCCATTGTCAGACCTTGATTTCATTACAATGAAAAAAAAAGGGTTAAAATTATATGAAACAGGCATGGCAAAACAGAAAAACACTGTACCAGAATATTAAAAAGATACTGTCAGCTCAAGCTTCTAAATTACCAGTACTAACAAAAGCCTTAAGGGTTGTCTCTCCTTACAAAAATAGACAGAGATACTAACCATCCAGGGTACAACATCCTCCTTTGTTGGACACTACACTGGAAAAATGCATGCAATTCTTAATCCAAACATCTAGCCAGAGATTAAATTTTTGTAGATTGCTCCAGATAAGTGGAGACTCTCAGGTTTGAGTCAAACATTTTTCTTACTCTGATTGTTCTGCGAGCTTTTATTCATAAGAATGGACAAAGTATTGTTTTCTTGTCCACAACAAAGATTGTCTCAGCCACTGTAAATATTTTCATTTTCTCAGCACAAGGGTTGTCTTGGCCAGGAACTACAAAGACTCTTGCTGGCTCCTTTCCCATCCCACAGTGCTGTCCTTGCTGCTTTTGCAGGCTTCCCCTACAAGCTGTCTCACACCATCCAGCTCTCCCTCTCCCCATGACGCACTCACACACGGGCAAACACCTACCTGCACAGGACTATGCTCAGCAAAACTTCTATTTCCAAGTACTTTGACATTCCTGAACTGCCTTTGCCTTTCATGTAGAAATCAGCAATGGCTGGTTAAAGAGCACTATTTGCCTTCTGACTTTCAGGGAAGTGTTTCATGACTTCTCATAATCACTTTAAATAAAGTGGTAGTGCCAACAGCTTCAAAAGGGTGTAACACAGACTGCGGTGGCGGATACATCTGACCTTGTCTGAGACATAAGGATATCTGATAGTGTAAAATTTCACTATTGTTCAGCTATCTAAAAGTGCATATAGGTATCAAGTGGATTTACAAAAATGCTAGCACCTACATTATTTTATAAAGCTGCCCCTCAGGACCCAACTCAAAGCCATTGTAGCCATGGAGCAATACCATTGACTTTATTAGGATTCAGTTCAGATTGATGTTGCACACTTCTTTGCTGCCCTTTGCTGTCTCTGTTCCTGTGATTTGAATTGTTCCCTCAAGGCATTGCAAAAAAAGGATGGAAATGTTAGCAGCAATGCATGGGAAATTGAACACTTGTCCTCCTGGTTTTGACAGTATCTGTTTAGTACAAAAAGAAAAATATTGTTTTAAAACTTTAATAGAATTTATCTGTCCATATCTTTAAAATATCACTACATCTTTAAAAAATATCTAAACCAATAGTGAAATATTTTGACTTTTTGGGAAAGGCATAAACATGTATGCCACTTACTTGCAATCTCGCTAATTGGAGTATGGTGACTGAAAAACTATCCCATGTTCCTACAGCAAACATCATGTCCATGCAAATCATATTCAAATATTTGTTTTTTGCATCATTGTAGAATATATAAAACTAGCCTTCAGTAAATCTTTTCCAATATATCAAAATGTCTGATGACAAGCAGTTAATGTCAAAATCTCCTTCTCTAGCTGTCCTTGGCACCAAACTAAATAGATTAATTAAAACATGACAGTATCAAGCCACATACAGAATAAATAAGGGGACAAGTCTTTTGGTTGTTTTTTGTTACTTTTGTTTTGGGGTTTTTTTAAGAGTGTGTTATTGGATAATGTATGAATTGGGAAGCAAAAGAGAGATTAAAAGGAAAATGGAACCAAAGACTAAGAAACAGGAACCAGTTATTTTACAGTTTTGTAGCGTTAGAGAGTGGAGAAGAAGGATAAATTGAAAGCAAATGTAGTGGTACATGATTGGTTGGCAAAGATGAAGAGATAATTTTAAACTTAAAACAGCTTAAACCTGTGATGGTTAAAGAAGAATACTGTGTACAGAACTGCTCTGCATCAGACCCAATGTCTGTCACAAGCTTGTTGCTACAGACTCTTACCTACAGGGTGACTAGCCTGACTGAAGACCTGTTTCCAGTATCATCTCTACTTGCAAGGGGGACTGGCTGCAGAAAGTCTGATCAGAACATGTTGGTGATGCATGTGACTTGGTTTTCTACTTACAGCTGCAAAGGTAATTTGTCAAGTTGCCTTTTTCTCTGAGGCATCAAAGGGTAAACAGAATTTCGTGTGTTTTTTGTTTTGCCCTTTGAAAACATGCTTTAATATAATAATATAATTAATATAATGTTAATAGCAACAATGATAACTTCTGCTATCAACAATGATTTTAGAGATTATGAGAGTTGGGAAAGATTTCAATATCATGACTAGATTTTCCTCTAGTAATTGAAAGATAAATCCTTCTCTTCCAGAGCAGGTGAGCTCTGTACAACCTCTGCAGAGGCTATGAACTGACTGATAAAAAAACAGACGCGAAAGGGATTCACTCACAGCTCTTGCAGATTCTGAAAGCAGGCAGAATGTATTTTGTGGAGTCAGAATGAAAGTCTGCTTTTTTAAGGATGCATTTGAACAGGAGATTTTCCAAAGCAAGGTTCAAGTGGAAAAGTATAATTGAGGCACTTTGTCTCAGGTCAAGCTGTTGTAGAAGAAGAGGTAGGCAGGACCACACCCAGGTCAGTTTACTGGGGGACTGCAGTTGGTGAGAGCAGGACAGCCCCAAATTCTGTGGGAAGATATTTTCCATAGGGCTCACTAAAGTCCCAGTTCTAATCTCCACCAATTTCCTTCAAGATTGTGATGCTGAGGAAGTGTTGTAATGGAGAAGGTGCTGATGGACATGAGCCTTAGCCAGGTAAAGTAGGTGGAAGGCCTCTAGATACTGTCTTTGTTAATCATTGCCATTAAGATGTAGTTCCTTAATTTTTTTAAACTTGATAAAATTACATTTAATCTATACATAGGCTGGAGACTTCTCCTGGTTAGATACTTTGAGCTTAATGTACCAATTCCAATCCAGCATCAAAATCTAAATTTTCTCAAAACTGCTAAAATCCTCTCAAATGTCATGATTTTAGGATGAACTGCTTCTCTAATCCTTCCAAGCCTCACTTGAACTCCAAGCTTGCTGATGCTACTTTTCACATAGTAAAATAAGGTATTAATCCTGTAGTGTAGACCAAGCAGTGTGCTCACAGTCTGTATTAAAGTGACCAAGGTGAAATTAGATTGTACTCTGGTCATTTACTTGAGGGCAAACACCTTCACATGAATAAAACATGTAGGAAGTGTTGGCATTAGCTGTTACGCGCTTTCAAATTCTCTCCAGTGAGTAAAGAATTAGCCTGAAGGACAAGCTTAAGTGATGAAAATCCTCTACACTGATAATTCAAAAATTGTTTACATTAACAGCTGGATCACATGCAGCAATAAACCTGAAATATAATGCAATTCTCTAGCATACATATTCCTACATGACATTGTGACACACAACCATGCAAATTAAAAATTACTCAAACCACTTTCATAATCAACAAAAAAGAGAATAAATATGAATTTATGATGAAGGAGGTAACTGTTTAGTTGTAGAAATGACAAAGATATACTGGCAGCTAATGCTGCGGTTTTATTGGAGTGAGATGAAGAAATGTGTCTGAATATGCAATATGGATGTGTGTCTTCTGCATCATTGCAGAATGATACGAAGCTATTTCCTGAGTATGCCTTTATTTAATGCATATGCACACAGACTACATCATATTGAATAGTTAGCATGATTTATTTTGTCATCTAAAATGAGAATAAAACATAATGACTAAGAGAATAGAGACATTTGAGATTAACATCAGTTTGTTTGTCTTGCAGAAAAAGCTCCCCATAAAATAGGAATTGAAAGTGAAATAAGGGAGGAGGACAATAAAATGTGTTAAGAAAAATAAGAAGCAAAATCATTATGTCCATGTGATGGGTGGGTGGCCATATGGTGATGAGCAGGCAGAGGAATGTGAGGATTCATGAAGAACTAACTGTCTCAACAATATTCTTCCTCGAGAACTGAAATACATCAAATTCAGTTTCCAATCATAGAACAGATCCATAGAATGGCTTGAGATGGAAGTGGCCTTAAAGATTGTCTCGTTTCAACCCTCCTGCCATGGGTTGGGACACCTTCCACTAGACCAGGCTACTGAGAGCCTCATCCAACCATTTAAGTGGTCTTTGGGTCTGTAGAATTTCTCTTGTCCTTCCATCACTATCTCTTCTCATCCTTCTCAAGCTTACACTCAGTGAAGTTTCAACCCTACCTCCAGACAAAGAGGACTAGTTAGGAGAATTGCCAGTGAGGCTTAGACTCTATTGCACCTAGTCTGCCTTTAAACTCCTGACTGAGCCCTCTGCCCTGCAGCAGAATCAGAGAAGTCTGTATAGACAGGTATGAGAAAAAGGCTAGGCTCGGAGGCCAAAGCTTGAGTTTTGTTTCTCCCAATGAAACAGTATTAGAGAGCATTTGGGAGTCTTCAGCAGGCTGTCTCATGAAAGGACAATATAAACTGGAGAGTGGAGGCATTCACAGCATCCCTTTCTAGCACCATCCCCCATCCCACCCCTGTGCAGGATCATACAAAAGAAAGGTATCTTCCCCTGGGACTCCCTAGGGACAACCTGGGTAAGAGGGAGCTGTTTGAGGCAGGATTTGGGTTTTGGCACTCTGAGCTGCTCCCTCTTAGTTTTGGCTTGCAGGCCAGCTGCTCATAGACTGGGCAAGTAGAGCATCTCTTCTCTTATTGCTGCTTCAGTTGTGGTATCACTCACACTAGTTTGAAGTACCTTTCTGTGAGACACTTGAAAAGGAGAACTTTTCTTTTTCTTTTTGAAAGAAGAACTGGCCTAACCAAGAGAAACAAATATTTTCTCAATATACATTAGTAATCACTCATTGTATGTAAAATTACTAATATTAAAGAGCTTTAAGAACAGTGCCAGACTGAGACCGTTAATTTTTTCTTTTGTCCCTAACAATAGAATACTGCTTTGAGAAAATACGTTTCTTTTGTGCTTCCTCTTTCTTCAGAGCTCATTATATATTTAGCTTTCTTTAAAAATGCTGTTTCTTGCGGGTTTTTTTTTACTTTCAGTGTGTAAACCACATTCTTTCTGTGAGATTTATTAACTAATTTTGGTATGCTGTTGACGAGAATTTGAAACTGGAGTTGTCTGAAGAATTCTGTTGTGGTCCATAACATTAAAAATTATTCTTTTTTTTTTTTTTTTTTTTTTAAAGTGGAAGGTTTTTTGGATATTTTTTAATATGTATATACACATACATCACACACATATGTATACAGAATGTATATGTGTAACTACTCTGGATTTAGAGTCTTTAATCAAAGGGGAGAGCATTGGAAGGTCTCAGCTGCTGCAAAGCTGAGCTCCACCACACTCTTTGCAGAGGTGGTTGCTTCTCTTTCTCTGTCACCTGCAGAGCTGACCCCATGCTGGCAGGTTCTCTGGGACCAGGGTAAGAGCCAGAGAGGGTGCATATCACACCTAGAGCCCACACATATGCACACTTACAACCATATCAATCTCAAGGAAATTCAAATCCAAATATGTTTGTAGTCCAGAAAATCACCAGTTATGACAAGCAATTTCTGTAACTGGATCTCATGTCAAAGCAGGGTTTTATTCACAATCAGCCATGGAATCTGAAGAAGAGTGTCTGGGAGGAAGCGGTACTAAGAGGGAAAATGCTGTCTTTGATTTACTCCTTAAATGCACTTGACAACTGTGCCTAAGAAGTATCTTATAGACATTGTTCCTGATACTGAAAAACGTGTTTAGGAAACATTGCCTATGCTTGTAACATGGTTCCTTTTCTTACTTGGAACAAGAGAGACAATAGGATATATAGGGTGCAAGATAAGTATTACACAACTAAAGTCATGTCATAACTTATTCTTTATGTGTATCCCTTACTATAAGACATATTTCCCAATCTTTACAAAACTTAGAGTTATCCTTCAAAGTGCAGCATGTCCCTCTCCCAGCCACCAGTGACCTAAGTTAACATGCCCACCTACAATTCGTGCCACCATCCTGACTCTTCCATCTCCCTTTCCAGAACCAACTAAGGTGCACATCAAAACCAAAAAACAAGATTGTCACCCACATGAGGGGGTCCATCTTTTCTCATGCCAGATGCTAGAGTGGTCTTGTGTGGAATTGCAGAAGACAACCAGGGTGAAACAATAGAAAATGTCATTTCAGCGATATCACAAAGGTGGACATTAAAGCTGCTAGCTGCTACTTCCCTTTTCACCACCACTTGAACACACTGGTGTCTAAGTTTCCTGGAGATAAGTACAGGGTATATATCACTTCTCCTTCCACTTCTTGCAGCAGCCCAAATTTCTGGTTGGTTTTCAAAGACAAATAGTCCAGCTCTGGGATTTTGATGAGCTGATTCCACTGTTGCATGAGGTGGGTTTTAGGACTTTAAAACACAATCTGTCACAGTGAGGTGTGGAAATTCTGAGGGGAACATGCAAGGTGAGAAACTACAGGGAATTATGGAAGGATTTTGAGACTTGTTTTTCCAAAGGAGCAAGGGTCAATGCAATTCTTATTTTGGAGCTTCTTGCTTTTACATCACAAATAGAAGTTCAGGATAAATAAACAAGAGCACAACTTAGTTACTGAGTTTCTTCTAAAAGAAGAAACTAGAACTAAAAATGAGTCTTAGACCAAAGTAATTATGTAAAGAAATTTTATTATTAACAGAATGCAGCATTCAGGTGCACTATAAAAGACCATAGCCCTGTATGAGTGTAATTATTCTATATAGACTTGTGGATCTCCAATATTCGGGGTAAATTATGGGAAAGAATCTTTTGCAAACAAGAAAATGAGAATATAAGCTAAAACCTCTCTTGTTCATTGTTTCAGTAAATTTTACTTTGTTGTTCTACACTAAAAGTAATTTGTCACTGCAGGATATCAGTTAAATATCAGATTTCAATTATTCCTTCAGTTAGCAAAGCAAAAGCATCAAAAATTAGAACAGGAAAAGAAGGCATATTCACAAAGAAGGATTCATTGAGAGTTTTGCTCTTTAATTGAAACTTACTTTGTCGGTAGGAAAACACAAGACTGGGTATATGTGTTTTTAAGCAACACATACTTCCAGAATGTCTCACTCTTGTGGAATCTTACTAAAATATTGATAACATATATGATGCCATAGTTGCAGATATTACTATGGGGAGTATAACACAGATAAACCAAACAGCTAAGACAGTGAAACTAGAACTTAGCTTGTAAAATAAAAGAAAATATTCAGAAAAATATTTAGAAACCAAAAGCTGAAACCTTCCATTGTATGGCTTGCCAGCTTTTCCATAATTATGTAAATCTATTGCCAGTCCTTCAATAATGCTATTGCTAGAAAAAAATTGAAACTTTTTTTCCTCAAATGTTTCTGAATTTGCATCAGCAAAAACAGTTTTGATTTTGTGGCAGTTTCTCTTTAAAAAAAGCTCAAGTTACTCAGAGACGCTATTGCTCAAAATTTTGCCCTTAACATTCTGTCTTAGAAACAATAAAGGAAAGAAAACAAAGACAGATAAGGCCACGGATTTTGATCAGTGGCTATTCTGGTACACTTCTTTGAACAAAGATACTCTCTCACAAAAGCAAAAAACCCCAACCACCTCAGTTTTACAGAACTTAGCAGGGCTTCCTACTGTCTCATACTTTTCACAGCCAAATATAGAATTTCTCACCAGGTATACATTTGATTCTCAATTTTGGCTATTTTTCTGATTAAATAATCCCATGTATAATAATCTCTAAGTGCTCATGAACTAAGGAATGCATGCAGGTTGCTTTTGGAAGTTGGATATCCAGATTCGCTTTTCAGTTGCAGCAGAAGCAGATGGATATACTAGAAATGGTTTGACTTTCCTGTGCTTTATTTTTATCATTTATAGTCCTGAAGATAGTGATGGATTAGTGTGTATGTCTTTTGCATTTAGACACACAATTAGTCTTCCCAAATTATGAGGCTAACTTCCATATACGTTCAGTGAAGTTGAGCTCCTCCTGAGGCAACTGATAACCTAAATGATCCGAATATCTTCTTCAGAGTACATGGAGACATTTGGCCTACAGCTGATTTTTTTCAAATGAACAGCCTGTCATAGAGCTAATTTCTGTAGGCAGATACTTTCAGAACAAGATTGAGAAACTGAAAAGGCAGGGATTATTCACAAGACAAACAATAGGTTGTCTGGAGGAGCTACTGACCTACAGTGTGATCTACTACAGACCAAGGGCTCCCGATCTTCACTGAGTTAATTTTTTTTAAAGATGCTGTTATAAAGTTTCTTTACAGGATATCATGTTTGCTGCATAGCATTCCAATGTTATTGCAGAACAGGAGCCTAAAGAAGATATTGATATGTTGAAACCAAACCTGCTCTGACCTCCAGAGACCCCTTAAAACCTCCTCCTCCTAATTACCTCACACCAGATCACAAGCTACACCATCATGAAACTCTAACATATAGAAACCACAGGACTGTTCAGTGTTTTGTAATTCAGACACTGCTACACCACCAGACAAGCAAGCTCCAAGCTCTGCCAGAGAGAAGGTGCACAAGAAGCTGGGAGGGAGCATAGCTGGGACAGCTGACCTGAACTGGCCAAAGGGATATTTCATACCACAGAATGTCATGCCCAGTATATAGACTGGGGGAGCTACCTGGAAGGGGAACTCATTGTGGTTTGGAGATGGGTTTTGCTTCAGTCAGTGAGTGGTACGGAACTATTGTGCATCATTTGTCATTCTTGGGTTTTATTTATTTCTCTCTCTCTCCCCTTTTTATTATTATTATTGTTCTTGTTGTTGCAATATTATATTTTACTTCATTTCAATTATTAAACTGTTCTTTTCTCAAATAAAAAGTTTTACTTTTCTTTTTTGATTCTCTTTCCCATCCCAAGAGTGTTGGGAAGAAGTGAGTGATTGCATGATACTTAGTTGCCAGTTGGGGTTAAACCATAACATCCTCCCAAGTCACCCAATCTTGCTTCCACTGGCCATACACTTTCTTCTTTTTGCCTTAGCTCCACAAAAATATCCCTGGTTAGCCAAGCTGACCTTCTGCCTCACCAGCATGACTTCCAACATTTTGGAATTGCATGTTCCTGTGCCCTTAAGAGATGGTGTTTAAAATGTGACCACAGTGATAGATCCCAGCAACTTCAAAGCCACTTTCCTAGGGGACCTTGCAAAGCAGCTCCCTTAGCAGCCTGAATTCTGCTCTCCTCTTATCCAGAGTTTTGCTAGCAAATTTCCTTCTGTCACCAGATATTTTAAATTAAACTACTCCATGTTCCAAAATTTCCACCACTTCAGTCATGAGGCTCTCTTGTTAACAAGCAACAAATCAAGGAGGATGTGCTTTCTAATCAGGTCCCTTAGTACGTGTACCAATATATAATCATTGCTACTCATGTCGTACCCATCCTTTGGGTGCTTCTCAATGGAAGAGGAGAAAATACTTCTTCCCTCAACCTCAGAAAGGCTAAGTGACCTTGTGTTCCTTCCCTAATCAATGAGGCTGTGAAAGAGGATCTGCTCCAAAATAGATATTGTGGGGAGGTAGAAGGAGATGGTGTATGAGTAACTGAGGAACAGAGGTTCCTGTTTCAAGCATTACCTTATGGAGAGAGTCATATTATAGCTCATGTTATCATATTTAGAGGTACAGATTGTTTAGGCTTTCAAAGAGAACCATCAGAAATACACATTATTAAAATATAACCATAAAACGACCAATTTTTTAATGAGATCCATCTCTATTTCCTATTTCTGTATTTAACCAATAAAAATCATAGAATCATAGAATCAGCTGGGTTGGAAGGGACCTCCGAGATCATCAAGTCCAACCCTTGATCCACTACCACCGTGGTTGCTAGACCATGGCACTAAGTGCCACATCCAGTCTTATCTTAAAAACCTCCAGAGACGGAGAATCCACCACTTTCCTGGACAGCCCATTCCAATGCCTGATCACCCTTTCTTTACAGAATTTCTTCCTAAATGATGTGACAAATTGAGAGGAAAAAAACCCTTCTTATCTGCAATATTGTTACATGAAGTTTTGCTTTCCTGTTTATGTTTGTATTTGTGTTCTTGTCTGTCTGGATACCTACAATTAAATAAAAGAGAGTCTATTTAAAGAAAGGACCAGTCAGAACAGGTAAGTGAAAAAAAGTTTAAAGCAATTAAGAGTGTCAGTTCCCCTGCAGCCAGAGTTATTACAGAGACTACTTGCCAGAAAAGAAAAAGAACTTTGAGCAAGAGAGCAGAAGCTACCCAGACTGATGCAGACAGGAGCACCTTGCAAGGTGAGAATGTGCTGCCCTCCCAAAACAGACATCATCACAACAAGCAGAGAACCTGCCCATGTCACACTCAGAAGTTCAGGCTGCCATTTCAAAAGGCTTCAGTTGAAATACTCTCAAGTGTTTGATGAGTGTGTTCTGTGAAACAGAGTGGGGAACAGGCCTAGGTGTTCATGTTTCTGAGCATTGTTTCTTCCCTTTTTCAGGATGTCTCTAAAGTCAGACCCATTCCTATCTCAGGTGTTTAGTGGTGCCCTATCAGCTGCTGTGGGAGAGGGGCTTGCCTGGGTAACAAGAAGGTAAAGGAGAGCTTGAGGCTGCTCTGGAGCACCACAGCACATCTAAAGAAACAGCGGGATATATGCTTTCCTTGTATGACTTGGTCTTACACGCTTTGTACTTCCAGATTTTGATCATGCTTTCTTCTGGAGAAAGTCTGGGCAGGTGGAGGTGACTCAGTCACTTTAGCAAGTCTTCAGGCCCCAGCCCTGGCTGGACCAGCTAACACCATCCCAGTTGATACAGAAGGGTTTGTTACATAGGACTTGGGTGGAAATGGAGAAGCCAAGCTCCTAAAACTGACATTACAACACTGGAGAGGAGCCCTGAGTCTTCGGGAAGGAGCCAGCTCAGCCAACAACCCAAGAGGCAGGTGAAAGGCAAAGTGAAAAGGTGACTTGCAAATTAGCAGTACATATTCTTTAACTTCTAGGATGCACTACTTTAGCTGCATTTTCCCCCACCTTTTCCACTTTCTCTTTTATCTTTTTACCTTCCTTTCCTTGTTTCTTTTCACTTCCACCTTGATTTACTTGAGTTTCTCTATCTGCCTTGTGCCTGTCCCTCTGCCTCTCTGCTGTTCTCCTCCCCCTCATTACTTTCACGCAGAAGGCTGCAAGACCTTCTGAACTTTACCTCACACCTTCTCATTTTGGCATCTCCTCTTCCTGTGCAGCAATCAGTGCCAACCAAGGCACGTCAGCTAAACATCTGCTCTGGCAACAGTTTCTCTTCAAACTTGTCATAGCACAACAAGTGAATTTTCAGCTTTGGAATTAAATGTGCATTCCATTTTAGGGCTTAATATCAAAATTAGATTTATCTTCTATGGTTCAACAAATTTGGCAAATGAAGTTGAGGATCTTTTGCTAACTCTGCATCATAACAATATATAAAGGGAGAGCAGAGCTAAACAGTTTCTTGGAGAAGCTTGTTATAAGCCAGCAAATTGTTTGTAGCTATGGCATTTTTCAGGCACTGCCAGAAGAAGGGCTGAGACTGAGGGTTAGTTGGCCATTCCAGGACAGAATTTCGACACAGCCTCTTCCTCAGACGGACATAGCGCGACTTCTGCAAAACCTTCTCAAGGAATATCAAGACAATGACATCCAGTTTTTCATCTAGAAGCCGCTGGTGGGCCATGTAAAAGGTTGTCCTGAAACTGCCACTTTTAATATACTTATTGGTCAGCACAAATACAGTCTTTTTGCTCAGCTGAATGCTCTGGGAAAGGTTGTCAAAGACCGGCTGTCCCGGGAGCCAGTCCCTTGCTTCCAGGCATAAATTGAACTGCCTGGCTTTTCGGTCTTCCAGCCTTCTAACCAGTTCTTCCATCACCCAGTCATTCACAGCTGGATCTTCGTTGTCATAGGCAATAAAAGCATCGTAACAGGCATCTGGTAAAGATAAACGCCGATAGCCCTTCAGCTTGGCAGTGCAGTAATGGTAACTATACCACACATCCCAGAAGTACAGATGGCTCGTCACCGCAAGCACCATAAAGCTGAGGACGGTTGAAGCTGATAGAGCATACAGGATCAAATACGAGGTGTCCAGCTCACAGGTATACAGATCCAAGAAAACCACGCTCCTTCCCTTATGTGCCCCTGGGCCAGCACAGGTCACGTCTGAGGCCAGAAGAGGAATAGTCACCTGAGTCTGATTGATCCACCAGACAAACCACACGGCCTCGCAGTTGCACCTGAAAGGGTTGCCATGCAAAAGCAGCATCTTCAGGTTGTTGATGACATTTTCAGGGAAGCTAGATTTCTTAATTATTTCAATCTTGTTTGAGCTGAGGTCCAAATACCTCAGTTTAAAAGCACCTCTGAGAAAATGTTTGGTTAGCTGATGAATATGATTGTTTCGGAGCATCAGTTCTTGCAGTGATGAGGAGCAATTGGACAGTTCTCGGGGAACAGTGGTCAGAAGGTTATTGCTCAGGTCCAGAGTTACTAGTTTCTTCAGATAGTGGAGGTTTTCCCAGTTGAAACTCTTCAATTGATTATTGGTTAAGTTGAGGAGCTTGAGTTTGGGAGGCATTGCTTCAAAAACAGTGGGAGGCAAAAAACTGAGTGAGTTGAAGGAAATATCCAGTTCTTCCAGGCTGGTCAAATTCTTGAAGAAGGATAAGTATCTAGCATTGCCATCCATCCATAAAACATCTAAACGATTTCCTCTAAATTCTAAAATTTGAAGAGATTGGCTTTCCATTCCTGTGTTAATGGTGGTAGAAATGTCATTATCGTTCATCATCAGCTTTCTCAGATGTGTCAAACTTTTTATAAAACTGAGCTCTTCAGTAATACCTTCTGCCAGAAAATAATGTTGATTATTGCTCAGGTCAAGAATTTCTAAATGTTCTAGCTCTTTGAAAGCAGTTTGGTATAGCAAATCAACCCTGTTGTTAGAAAAATCCAGATATTTCAATCCAGACAAGTAGGAGAATTCACTTCCATTTAAAGTTTGACTTATTGCATTATCTGACAAGTTGAGACATGTAAGGGAGCTAAGTCCCTGGAAGTCTGAGGGGTTAATAAAAAACACATTATTTCTGCTCAAATCCAGAGTTTTTCCAAATTGCAGGCAATCTTCCTTAACTGAAGATTGATAGGAAGCAGCCTCTTTATCTTTGGAACGGCAACTTCGCTCATACACATCATACCTGAAATAATGCATTTCTGGTAATGCTTGCCTGATGTACTGCTCTACTGAAAACCCAAGATTAGAGCAGAATCCATTGGAGTTGCTTTCCCCTGAAGAAGGAGAAATTTTATTCACTGAGAGGTCTATGAACTTAAGAGCTGGGAATTCTTCGAACACTGTCAGGTTTGCAACTTTAATAAAATTAGTCCCAAGATCCAAGACGGTGAGATTCCTAAGACGGAGCAGTGGGCGTAGATCCTCCTCTCTCAGTTCTTTAAAGACATAACCCTTGAGCCTCAAGGTTTCCAGGTTAGAGAGGGAAGAAAATGTCTCAGACAGTTTCAAGAAGGGAGAATACAACTGGAGTTCAAAATTAAAGGACAGATCAAGCTCCACCAGGCTGGGGACAAACTTCAAAAACTGAGCATCTCCAATCTCCTTCATGAGGAAATTTTGGGAGAGGTCAAGTTCTTTGAGGTTCTTGATGTTTTTAAACCAACTGCGGGGTACGCTCTGGAGAGAGTTACTGTGAAGTCGCAAAATTCTTAAATTTTTCAAGGAATCAAAAGCCTTTGAATGTATCTGAATCGAGCCACTGGTGCAGGGAGTGCAAGGATATGGGGCATTATAGCAACGTGGGCAGTTGCCACTTAGATCGAGAATTTCTAGGTTGGGAAGGGCACTTAAATCCTGCTCTTGAATCACTTGAATCCTGTTATTGTAAATATACAGTTCCTTCAAAGTAGATGACAAATTGGGTGGAATATGTGTTAAGTTGTTGGACTTCAGGGATAGTATTGTTAATTTTTTCAGCTCCAGAAAGGCTGTTTCCTCAATCTCAAATGAAACATTGCATGGATTGCGGTAGTAACAGTTCTGTCCCAGATACAATACCTCAATGTTTCCTAGCTCTGACAAGTTGGCTTTTTGGATAGAAAAGATAGTATTTGCTTCCAGGCTCAGCAGGGTTAAAGTAGCAGGAAGACCTCGGGGTATTTCCAACAGCTGGTTTGCATCCAAGTACAGTGACTTCAGTCTTGTCAGGGCAGCAAAACTGCCATTCTCAATCAACAGTCCTCTGTTGCAGATAAGATTTTTGGGCCCCAGTCTGACAGGCACACAGTTGCATCTGAAGTCAATCTCCATGAGGTTTTTAAGTTGAGCAAAGGATGTTGGATAGATATGGGGAATATGGTTAATACTCAGGGTGAGGTTGGTAGCGTTTTCAGGGATCCCTCTGGGGACTTGTGTGAGACGCCGGTAGGTGCAGTCCACTGTCACAGTACCTTCTGAAGATTTAACATCACAAGGCAAAGTTTTGGGAAACCAAGCTCCAGACAGCAGCATCGGAAACAGGAAGAGCAAGACAAAGAGCAAAGCATTTGACATCTTTGCACGAGGTACCTAAAAATAAGGAAGCACAGGTATTAGTTTAAGGTAATTAAACATTTCACCCACACAGTGCGTCAGACCAAATAGGTCTACACTTGTAGATGTGCAGGTAGGATTATAAGTTTTGTTGGTATTTTGTTGGTATTCCTTACTTTATTATCAGGATGTATTGCAGCGTTAATATAAATATCACTCTCTAAATAAGGAATTGGTAAAAAAATCTACTGAAAAAATGGCAACACAGGTGATTGAAATTTACATCTCTGTGAATGTTCTTTTCTTTTAAGGGGAAACAGGAGGTGTTAAACTTCCAGCAGATTGCCATTGCATACTGGAGTAGATGACAAAAGTTACTGTTTCATAGTGTATGATAGATAAAATCTATAGTCCCTTAAAAACTAGTGTAGACTTTCAAACTTACTGAAGCATCAGCACAGGTGGAGAGTTGACCTAAGCCAGTCTATGGCTTTATTTCCATAAGGTTTAATACCACCTTGCATTTTCACTCTTCAATAAGGACAGGGGGCTGAGAAAACACTGTAGCAATGTAAAGTGTGAAAATGAAAATCAAAGACAGGTTTAAAATTGAGCATGTTCCATATAAGACTCATAAGCATTAAATACCCAGAGCCAAAATCCCACAGGCATTTAAAGAAACTTTCAAAACATTCTCTGTGTCTGTCAAGTCTTTGTGCTCTTGCCTACTTTATAGATTTATGTGTATTACGGGAAGGACAATAAGCTTTTAATATGTCACAGCTTACCCCTTACTTCCTCAGCAGTGCTCAGTGTCAAAGGAACCCTGGCTGGCAAGCTGCCAGCCTTGGCTTGTGTGACACAGGCAGAGAGGCCGTGACCATTTTGCTGCACTGCCCAACATCTTAACTGCTGGCGTCAGGTGCTGGCTATTTCTCCCTTGAAAACTCAGTGTTGAAGGCTTGGAGATGCACGGCACATAGAGGGCTCTTAAATAAGCAGGATTGTCAGGATAATATTGATTAAATGTTAAAACTCAGGTAAGCAGCAGAAAATTGGATGATTAGGTAAAATGTCCAAGATACAAGGAAATAGTTTTTTCTCTTTAGCTGGGGCACAAGAATATACAGAGACCTGCTCAAGCAGTCTGTGCAAACCCTGTTGAGTGCTACAAAGACATGCCTTGCAGGTGACACAGACTTGAAGTGAAGTGAACCTTCCTGTTGTATGCTCTGTTTACAGTGTCTCCTAGACAACTTTGTGCTTTTGTGTTGCCTTATAGAACTATGCTAAACCTACCTCTGCATCCATGTACCTGGAAGAGTGACCTGCAGGGCAGCAGATGTGTGAGAAGGCAGATCAAGTCTCACACAGCACTGCACTTCTGCTATCTAGAGTCCACAGCCTAATGGCGTCACTTTGGGGGTTCAGAGCCTCAGAAGAAAAAATGTAGAAGTCCACTGCAGATCTTGAATTCAGTGTAAGCTAATATAGTACTACACTCCAGCCTTTCCTCTACCACAATTTCCTTTCCCATTCACTGCCAGTGCGGCGGTGTCACCTTCCTTTCAGCAGATCCTCTAAGAAAAGGCAAAGTAGCTTAATACTGTGGCTGGTAGTCACAAGAATCATTCATGGAATATCTCAGAGAAGGTTAACCCGGACTAACCAGACAGTGCCTGTGAATTTACATTTAATTATCTCCAAGTCTTGTGATGTCGTTTGTTATTAGTCGTACTATCATTTGGTTATTCATCATGGAATTCACATTGGACTCTCACCCAGACGAACGCCACTGCGTAAGAGAGTTTACCAGCATTTTCAGCTCAGTCTAGCCAATCCCCTTGAGAGGAAGATTAACTTTTCTGATTTCCTGATGTAGGAAAGTCTTTGGATGAAAATGATGCATAAGAAGAATCACAGTATGTGGGGAGCAAATTTGGAAAAGATAATAAGCATTCATTTCCTCCCAGCTCCCTAGATCTTTTTCTTAAACTCTTTTTTCTCCACTAATGCAGTCAGGGATGTGAAAGGGAGAAGGGAGGGCTCTACCATTGCTATTCATTACATGGAAAACTGAAGGTCTTTATTCAAATGACAAGAGGCATTGCCAAAGAAAAATATAGAATCTTGTAAATATTTTGCCCACCTTCCTTCCCTTTTTTCCCAGGAGATATATCACATTATGGCTGTAAAAGATGGTATGAGACTAAAGAAAAGGCAGAGAGAGTCTATCCTAACCAAAGCCTATCCTAACCAGATGATGTTCCAGCACCTGCCTCTCTCCACCTCTTGCTTTAGCAGACCCATGGATCCCAGGGCCAGGACCATTGTCCAAGGCAGGTTCCCATGGAGCATGGTAGAGAGGTGGTAGGGAAACTGCAGAGACTCTGCACTGCAGGACATGTGGTTCCATCATATAGGTGCCATTAACTGGGCATCTGTTGATGCACAACACAGCAGAGCATGAAGTGCCAGTCGTCACCAGCCATGGACACAGAACCTGCAGTCACTGAGGGAAATACTGACAGTCACTGCATGTCAAACTCCAGGAGTCTTTCTGACTTTAAAAGAAGGAAGGTATACAAATGAGGCCTGCAGCCATGAGATATGTGGTGAAGGGATTTCCATTATAGCCTTGAGGTATGTTGTGAAGGGATTTCCATGAGATACGCAATGAGATATGTGGCTAAGGGATTACCAAGGGCATGATGGCATGCTGAATGGGTGATTATCAGGCAGACACTGGATGATCCTTTTACCTTCAGTCAAGAAGTAGAAGAGGAAGTGATGCTAAGGTGTCATGATTCTGTTCTGCTCTTGTGCAAGACTCACAGTCTTTGTAATCTCTCTCTTTTTTACTCTCAATATCCTTCATTTACATATAAAGTGGCTGCTCCCTGTCCCTCATTTATGAAGGCAGTAACAGAACATTTGACCACAGTCTCACCTCCACTTCTCCCAAAATTATATATTGGCTTAAACTGGTTAAACTGGATTTAAAATCCTCATTGACAGAGGGTGAGAATATGACCATATTGCAAAAAGTCAATGGTCTTGCTTCTCTCTCTTCCCCAAAATAGGGAAGATTTCCATGGTAAGATTTGCACCTCGACTGCATTGGAGTATTCCCAGGAGCACTTACACATAACACTGTACACTCATGTTTTGCAGATCTAGTGAATTTATTGGGGAAATATGAAAGAATCTATAACCTCTTGCTTCAATAAACTGCACTATTAGTTAATCTGTGTTCATGAAGTTCTTATTGAACTTGACCAGATTTACAGTGATGAATCGGTAATCCTGACTATTGGTGAATCTCTGTTTGTAAAGGAGACCAGGACTGTAGTGTAACCTACATTATTGTTGCATCTGAGAACATGACCAGACTTAAGAGTGATAAATTGGCTAAAATCAGAAATCAAGTCCAGCCTCCACCAGCCCCTCTGCTCTCTGAAGACCAGCTGGAAAGAGCAAGGGCATGAGTTGTCTGCTGAATTGCTCCACTCTTAATGCAACAGAAGGAAAAGTAAATTAGATTCAACCTTTAAAGATTTGATAAACCAAAATAAACTCTGTCCAAGCACTAGAGCAGGACAGGGGCAAGGTGTGATTGCAGTCCAGATTGACAACACAAACTTCCTACATGAACTCATAAGCAGCCACTGCACTCAGGCCCTTAATTTCAGGTGCTTACCCAAGTTCCTCAATTCATTGCCACCAACCTGGGCTGCACTGACGTTCAAGAGAGAGTGGGAGAGGAGAGAGAAAGAGAGTGAGAGAGAGAGAGAGAGAGAGAGAGAGCGAGAGAGAGCAAGAGAGAGCGAGCGAGAGAGAGAGAGCAAGAGAGAGAGAGAGAGGGAGAGAGGGAGAGAGGGAGAGGGAGAGGGAGAGGGAGAGGGAGAGGGAGAGGGAGAGGGAGAGGGAGAGGGAGAGGGAGAGGGACCCCCTCTGTAGGTGCTGCTGGGCTTGAGATGGAAGGAGCTCTGACTGACTACACACCAGAGACTCACACTGCTGATTTAGGTGCCTGAAATCAGGTGCAATGAATATGGGCCTTAAAAGTCTTCATAAATATGTTTCTAGGTTTCTTAAGAAGTCAAAGAAGACCTCCGGAGCATTTACAATGCTCAGATTTTGAACTCTCACATATTACAGTATTATTAGGAACCTAAGTGTTGTTGCAGAGCCAGCCCAGCTCCTACCATCTTTGTGCTTCATTGCTTTGTATATTCTTCTCTTTCCTGATATCTTTGTAATGTATTATGTATTTTAACTGTAAGCTGTTGCATTCTGGTGTTGTATCTGACTATTTGCATGTGTAACACTTAGGAGCTGTTTAAGTACCAGAACAAGTAAAAAGACTTTTAAATAGGAGAAACAAGCAACATCTTTGCAACGAGAAGCTTGTTTAAAAGTACAGCTGGAGTGTGCATGTGAACTGTTCTTTTCTCTGTGATCTACACTTGGCTTCATAAGAAGTTCAAAAAGCAGTAATCTACTGATCCTAATGGGCATGTGCAAAAACCCTTAATGATTTAGAGTGTTCTTCAAATGTTCAGCAACAGTACAACTAGGTGTTTCTGAAGAAAGATTTTCTGCAGGGGTTTCGTATGTATGTAAAGAGTTGACAGGGCTAAAAGCTAGAGTAACACCTCAAAAGTTACAGAAAATAGCAAATATGATATTATACTCTTTCTGAAGTACAGTAGCATGGATAAATGATAGCCAGTTAGTATGAAAGCAAGTAAATGCTTTCCTTTCCTGTCACAATGCACTGCAGCTTCTAACCACAATAGCAAAATTGAACATTTAGGAAATAGAAAAGCAGAAAATGTTCTTGAAAGTTTTCCACAACAGTTCCAGTAAAAGACGTCTAAGAGCAAATTTAAAATGAAAGTTTAACATACCATTTTCTGTGTGCTTTCAGGTCTGGCAGATTTGATGCTGGAAGAGACTGTAAACTGGAGCAGAGGAAAACAGCATAAAAATTGTTCCCACTGGTTCAGCTGAGGTGTAGAGGAGAGTACAATATGACATAACTCACTCAAGGCAACAGTAGTATACACAGTATCTTCTTTCTCTTCATCTGAACACCAAAGGAGGGCAACTATGAAATATTTAAAGAGAGACCATGAGATTAATCAGCTAGGAGATATGCATTGTGTAAGGATAACATTCATGTGAGCAACAAATATTTGCAGAAGCTCAAGTTCCTTTTTTTCTTTTCCATATTTACTGTAAGCCGCATGAAGGGAGACAAAAATTGTTAATTGGCATGAAAGTCTAGTAATTTTTATAATAATTATTTGGGGTTTATTTCTGTAGCTAATAGCTTCAAGGACCCAGATCTTACTAAGAATCACTTGCATGCTAATATAAGCAGACAAATCTCTTAAACTGATTACTTTATGAAAGAAATGTCTATTAAGTTAATGGGACATATGGAAGGGAACCAAAACCAAGAGAAAAAGGGTAATGGTAAGGGCATAGAAAACTGAATACAAAAAGACAAAAACTGCATGGGAGAGTGCACACAAGCTGGATTGAGAATGCTTATTTCTTCAAGCATCCAACCACAGACCTGGTACATGACACTGGAATATGAGATGCTTAATGTCCACTTGCTTTAGTTGCAAGTAGGTTTTCTAAATCACAGTATCCAGTCACCCAATGCTGGAATTTTTGATAGGTGCTCAATGATTTCAGAGATCTTTCTCACAGTTTATGCCTAAAAACTGTGGAAATTTTAATAGTTGTATCAACACTTAGCATTTTCATTTGGAATAATCCTGATTTTTTTTTTTTTATATTAGGAACTTATTGTCATCCAGTGAAGAACTCAAGGGGTTTCAATTCTATGTAAAGTGAAACTGTAGCTTTAGCTGAATGCTAATGGAAATGCAGAGCACTTCTTTGTTTTTTGGTTTGTTTTGGCTTTTTTTACCTAAGAAATGTGGGAAGTAAAATATTTCCCTTCAACGAGTTGGAAGCAGGGTAAATTCAGGGGAGTTCATAAGTCAAGAACTTCTGAACTATAATTTGATTTTTAGAGGCACAGGGAGTGCCTGATTTACTGATTTCAAAAGTTCAAATTTTCCTCAGATGTTGCGCAAAATCTCTTTAGTCTCCTGTGAAATACAAAGAAACTGAAAGCAGAAAAGTACTTCCTACTGCATCATGTGTTAGGGGAAGACCTACCGGTAACAGCAAATGTATACTGCTGCCTCACTGAGCAAAGAATACAATTTAAAATAAAGCAGGTGTCTTTAAATGCCTTAACCTTTTATGTAAAAGTTTGTTTGTCAGTTGGCTTGTAATCAGATTAGTGAACTCCCATTTCCGTTTTTTTCCCTTTGTGTTCTAAATGAAAACTGCAAGTTGCTTTAGCTTATTTATCAAAATCAGGATTCTACTCTGTTCATCTCAAAGACGGATAATTTACTTAAAGTTCTAGAGAAAATCTTTTCTCTAAAGTGCTAATCCTCATATAAAGAGTGAGGATACAACCCCTCATATTCATGGTTAATACAACATTCACTGTGAGATTGCATAATTTACCCAGGAAATTATTCAAGGAAACTAGTTAAGTTACTCAATTTTTGAAATACCTAAGTTGACTCTTCAAATTGCTGTTGCTGATACTAGTTGCAGAAATGTGTTTGCAAGCACTAAAAGTAACCAAAACAATAAGGAGAAGACAGCAGTGGAGGAGATTGGCCAAAAACAAGGGCAGAGGAGCACTCAGAGCTCTGGTGAGGGAGGAGACCCAAACCACCCAGGGCACTGAGGTACCTCTGAGGGAGCCTCCTGTACCACAGAAATAGATTTGGCCATTTCTGAAAGCTGAGGCTGCCCCAGGCTACATCCGTGCCAAGACTGACTGACTGGTGTTTACAACAGGTTAAACTTGTGTTCTGGAAGCAAAGGTGCCTGCCACTTTTACTGAAAGTGAGTTACCTTCAAGAGAGGCAGAAGGCATCCAGAAACACCTGAAATAAGATGGAGCTATTTTCCAGGCTCTCCAGGGTCAGCAATGCAGCTACACCTCTCCTTTTGCTTCTTCCCAAGAGACTGATAAGATAGAGTAGCCAGAGAGGGCATCCCTACCTTTCTCTGGAGTGCCAAGGCAGTAATGTTGGAAGCAGTGGGGCACGCTAATGAAGGAACTGCTGGCAAATAATAAAACTGGCCGGTTCAGAGGAATTTTGGGACTTGTAATTGGAATCCTACTTCTTAGTGATGAAATTACTAGCCTGCAGGACCACTGCTTTGAAAAATTTCATGTAGATAATTCTACCATGAATTGGGTAATCCTCCTGGTTTTTCTCAGGCAAAGGCAGTGAGGGAGTACTGGAACAATGTCTGCAGAACAACATGGAACTCAGACACTGCTGGACCCAAACAAATCACATAGCAGGAAAGCAGCTCCATATCAGCAAGCAAGTAACTGTAATGAAGCTCATATTAAACACCCAATAATATCAATTTATCATGAAATATGATATTCTCATTTATCATAGGCCTTGATATTGTCTTTCAAACAACTGTGCATGACATTTCTATGTGTAAGGGCTACTACTCAATAGAGGTTATTTTGATTCTAAGTTCATGAACTGCACTTGAAATTAATTGATTTCCTTTCTACCTCTATGTGTAGTTTTACATATGCAAAATATCTATATGCTATAGGAATATATATTGTGTAGTGTATATATATGTATATGTAGATATGGTTGCAGATACACCATTAAACAATGTCCTAAGTGTTTTAACTCGTGTAACCGAGGACAAAGGCCTGTCACTTACAGTGGTGCAGGCTTCCACTCACATTCCCCATGCCCTTCCTCCCAGGCCCTGGAGCCTGTTCCAGAGCCACAGGGGCAGATTTTCCCTTTACCCTCACACCATTGTTCTCTGGACCATACCCCTGCAAGCCTCAAGGGTCTCCTCAGAGCTGAGGGGCAGTGGTACATGCCTCACTCCCACTTTTCCTCAAAAGTAACTCTGGAAGTGAAGAGTTGATGTGTACCACTGTGACTGGTACGCTCTACTCTGCCCCCTGGTCATGTGGCTAACTAACAACATTTTATCAGGCAAGCAGCACCTGTGACTGAGTGGGTCATATTCTCTTGAGCCTCATTCTCAGGCTCTGGAGGTGTGTGAACCCAGAAGAAAATCCATACAGACATTTTTTCCCCTCCCTCCCAGCCTCAAGATTTTTGGGCACCAGGTCAATTCCTCCCCTCCTTATTGTCCTGGAGGGTCCCAGGCCCATAGTTTACCAGGCCACCCCAGAAGAGGGAGGAGAAGTGGAGCAGCACATGGAGCACTGTCTAGAGATCCAATTGGTTGCAAGGCATAATGGGGGTACTTGGACCTGAGCTGCTGCTGGACAGTGGGACCCAACACCCTCCAGTGGCAGAGACAATTCTACCATCATTTGCATACTCCGAGGATGAAATGAATGATGCATATACATATTTTGTGAGTCTAGATCATAATTGTGATATTGATGCAGCAAACTGTGGACCAAAATTTGACTTGATCTGCAGGGGGTTTAAGTCACTAGAAATCATAAGCAAGGATGTATTATAAATTCTATATTACACTACTTATAGATTGTACTACATTGACTTGGTTTGTAGAAATCTTGTGCCATTTTAAAAATAATTTCTGTGCTATACTAATCATAATATCCTGCCACAACACATGCTTTAGTTGTAACTACAAATTAACACCATCATCATTCTGCCAAAGCCACCCACTATGGACCCTGCAAACAGGTACAGACATAGAATCATAGAATATGCCAAGTTGGAAGGAACCCACAGGGATTGTTGAGTCCAACTACTGGCCCTGCACAGTGACTCCAAGAGTCACACCATGTGCCTGAGAGTATTGTCCAAACACTTCTTGAACTCTGTCAAGCTTAATGCTGTGACTACTTCTCTAGGGAGCCTGTTCCAGTGTCCAACCACCCTCTCTCTGGGTGAAGAACCTTTTTCTAATATCCAACCTAAACCTCCCCTGATGCAACTTCAGGCCATTCTCTTGGGTTCTGACACTGGTCACAGCAGAGAAGAGATATAGAAAAGAGGCCTGCCTCTCCTCTCCCTCTTACAAGGAAATTGTAGACCGCAATGAGGTCTCCCCTCAGACTCCTCTTCTCCAGGTCAAACAGACCAAGTGACCTCAGCCACTCCTTATATGGTTTCCCCTCAAGGCCTTTCATCATCTTCGTTGCCCTCCTTTGGACACTCTCAAATTGCCTGATATCTTTCCTATATTGTGGTGCCCAAAACTGTACAAAATATTCAAGGTGCCAGTGCAGAGCAGAGGGGGACAATCCCCTCCTTCGACCGGCTGGCGATGCTTTGCCTGGTGCTGCCAGGACATGTTTGGCCCTCCTGGCTACCAGGGCACTGCTGGTTCATATTCAACTTGCCTTCAACCAGGACCCTCAGATCCCTTTCCACAGCACTGCTTTCCATCATCTCATTCCCCAGTCTATCTGTACAGCTGGGGTTGGCCCATCCCAGGTGCAGAATCCAGCACTTTCCCTTATTGAACTTCATGTGGTTGATGATTGCCCAGTCCTGTAATTTGTCAAGGTCTCTCTGCAGGGCCTCCCTGCCTTTGAGGGAGTCAACAGCTCCTCCCAGTTTTGTATCATCTGCAAACTTGCTCAGTATCCCTTCCAGTCCTTTGTCCAAGTCATTTATGAAGATGTTGAAGAGCACAGGGCCCAAGATGGAGCCCTGTGGAACCCCACTAGTGACAGGTCACCAGTCCAATGTTCCCCCATTCACTGTTACCCTCTGTGCTTGACCCGTGAGCCAATTGCTCACCCCCCACATGATGTGTGATGTATGATGGACATTTTGTACAGGATATGTGACAGACAGTATCAAAAACTTTACTGAAATCCTAAAAGATCACATCAACTGGCTTCCCTTGATCAAGTTAGGTGGGTTACCTTGTCATAAAAGGAAATCACGTTGGATAAGCAAGAGTTTCCTCTCATGAAGCTGTGCTGGTTGTGACCAATGACTGCATTGTCTTTCGGGTCTTTTTCAGTAATTCCCAGAACAATCTTCTCCATAACTTCCCTGAGCACTGAAGTGAGACTAACAGGCCTGTAGTTTCTGGGGTCCTCCTTCTTACCTTTCTTGAAAATTGGAACAATCACCAGCTTCCAGGCAGCTGGGACCTCTCCAGATTCCCAAGACTGCACAAAAATTATCAAGAGAGGTTTTGAGATAACATCATTCAGCTCTTTGAGAATTCTGAGATGAATCTCGTCAGGCCCCATAGATTTGTAGGAAACCAGCTGGAGCAGTGGGTCCCACAAAATTCAGGGTTGACTAGGAGTTGATAATTTTCACAGTCATGGTCCTCCAGCTCAGGACACTGAGACTCCCTTGGTCCGTCATCTGTCTTGAAGACAGAGGCAAAGAAAGCTTTAAATGCCTCTGCCTTGTCTCTGTCCCTGTTTGTGAGGTGATCATCCTCATCCTGAGACAGGCCAATGATATTTCTATACTGCCTGATATTTCTACACTGTTACCATTAATATATTTGAAAAACCTCTTTTTATTGTCTGCCACATTTCTGGGAGGTTCAACTCCAGTTGAGCTTTGGACACATGAATTTTCTCCCTACAGTGGCAAGCAGTATCACTGAACTCTTCCCATGTCACTTGAAGGGCCTTGAGTGGAATCTGTATGAGGAGCCCCTTGATTCTTACCTAGAGGCTCTCAACTGTGCCATTGTCAACTAGGAGCTCCATATATTCTAATCCTTCTATTACATACAGTGCCAATCGTCCACCTCTTCTGCTCTGCCTATCCCTCTGAAGAGCCTGTAACCATCCGACAGGGCACTCCAGTCACAGGACCCATTCCACCAGGTTTCACTTATGTCAATGATGTCAAATCTCTGGGACTGGGCCAAAGCTTCAAGCTCCTCTTGTTTGTTCCTCATGCTGTGTGCATTGGTGTAGAAACATTTCAGGTGTGGTACATTGTAGGCAATACCTCATGAAGCAGATTGAGGCATTCCATTAGTGCTGGTTTTCTCACATTTTGGCACACCATCCCATCACTCATCACTGATGAGCCTGGGTTTTCCCCTTTCCCCTTTCCAAGCTAGTTTAAAGCTCTATCAATGAGTCCTACTAGCTCCTGTGCTAGAGATCCTTTATGTGTATGTATATGTGTGTGAGTAAAACTCCTAATTTGAGCAGGGAATGCAGCAAATCTCTGTGATGTACCTGTTCTGTGCAAGGTCTTTTATCCTTTTCCATCTTCTACATTTTCTTACAAATACAGCACAACTCAGGCCTGGAGAAGAGACGGATGAGTGTCCACAATCACACCGCATTTGTCACACACAACTGCAGTGGGTCTGGCTGGAACAGAGCCCATTCTCTCCACAGCAGCCCCTATGGTGCTGTGCTTTAGACTGGTGACCAAAGCAGTGTTTATAATACACCAGCATTATGCCCGTTTTGGGAACTTGCAGAGGCTCAAGGCCTTCTCACACTGGTGAGCAGGCTGTGGGTGGGCAAAAGTCTGGGAGGGGTCACAGCCAAGTTTCCAGAGCCCAGTGGACCAAAAGGAAAACCCAAGCCATTATGGTTCCATGCCCAGCAATAAAATTGGGGTGGAGGGTGGAGGGATGGGGATTTAGCTAAACCAGCTGTCACAGAGATGTCAGCTGGGTGTTGCTCTGCTGGCAGGAAGCAGTGAGTGATGGCTTTTTGCACTTGCCTTTTTTTCTTTTTCATATTTTTTTAGTTAGTTTATTAACCTGGCTTTTTCTCCACTCAAGAGCTCCTCTGGATCTGCCTCCCCAATCCTCTTCCACACCGGGCTGTGTGGGGCATCACTCAACACACCAGAGACCACAGCATTGGCATTGACAGCAGACGCCTGACAAGCAACTGAGAGAGAGTCTTGTACAGTGAAAACATGCTCAGATTTCACTCCCAACAGTCCACTGCTTCAGCAACAGCCTCTCAACATCTGACACTTAAAACCCCTGGAGTCTATGGCAAGAGGTTCCAGAAAGGCTGCAGATGTCAGGTACTCTGAAAGGCAAAAACGTGTACTTCCACGAAGGCAGGAGAACAAGGCAAAATAAGGTTTCTAGACAAATATGAGCTAAATCCTCTAACTTATGCTATGCAATGTGGCTTTTTTCATCATTTCAAAATGATGCTGCTGAATGAGGAATGTTTCCCACCAGGCTGAACTGTTAGCTGATCTTCAGATCAGAATCCAGGCATGGAGGGGAGAGCATAGAGCGTTAAACGCCAAACACCTCACAATTCTCTGTTTCCACAGCTTTAATTCTGTCAAAATGGATGTGGTTTTCACAGAGCTGCTGGAATTCACCCATAACTCTTCATAAGCGTTTCAAGTGCGCAAAAGGCAGCAGACACAGTAAGCTTAATTCTGCCATTTTCCTTCTGCTCTTTCCCCCATCTCATTCTGTTAAATAGCGTTGAGTAGGTTTACTTACAACCATCTGAGAAATACAAACTTCAACTGCTCATGAAATGTTAACTCAGACTCCCAAGGAAATTTAAACATTGTATCCCTTCTGTCAGACCATAAAAAGAAGAAGGACACCTTATTATAAAGATGTGTGCCAGTCTGGCGTGATTAACAGTTCATCTGTATGTCCAAGACAGCTGCAGCACAATTCATGAACAAGGTTGACATGAGAGTCGATGCCTACATTCTTCCCCATTTGGCCTGTGCAGGGCACGGTCTCCAAAAAAAGAGATTCTTTTGAAAGATTAGAATAGAAGCAGAAGCAATCTCTTGGCACAAGTAATTTTGAAGCTGTATTTATAGGACTTGTGCACAGAAAAGGCAAATGATTCAGCATTTTATTTGGAACAGAGATATGATCTATAAAGCAACTGAATTGATATCATGCATTAACTGTATTGTATACTTTTTGGGCAGTAGCTTTGGTAAAATTATGTGGTTAGAGTTGGGGGTTAACAATTTAATTGCAGAGTAATATAGGTTAAATTATCTTATATTTAAGAAATTTCTTTACCAAATAAAACAATACTGTTAATTCATTGTGTTACTGTGTTATAGGCTCCTCAGGAAGGATTGGCAGGGCACACAAGGCAGGTGATGGATCTGTGTATAAGAGAGGGGTTGAATTGTATGGTACCTGCTTTTGGTGATGACATGGTTGAGAGTCTTTGGGTAAGGATGAAGATGGATGTTGTGGGACTCTACTATCAACCACACATCCAGGACCACAACACTGACGAAATATTCTATAAACAATTAGGGAATATATCTGAATGAACTGCCCTTGTCCTTATGGGTGATTTTAACTTCCCAGATATCAATACCATATGATATGATGGAGACAAGCATTCCTGAAACATGTTGAAGATGATTTCTTGGTGGAGGTATGAAATGTGGCCACTGAGATTTGTTGTTTGTAAACAGAGAGGGGTTCATGGGCAAGAGGGGATTGGTCATAGTGACTACAAAGTAGTTGACCTTCACATTGTTGCATGTCCCACGCTTTTTCACAGCATAGTTAGGGCCTTGATCCCATCTTTAGGAGTAAGTGAATTGGAAAAGGCAATTGTTATTGAACAAATTCAAAATCAGGCTTCAGATGCAATCGTAGCTTTACAAGAGGAAGCCCACAGTTTGTCCTGTATTGTACTACAAAACCAAATGGCTCTCAACTTTTTGCTAGCCTCACAAGGAGGCGTGTGTAAGGTCATCAACACCAGTTGCTGTTCTTACATAGACCAAAGTGGAAGAATTAATAAAGATTTGGCTGCAATTCGGAAACACACCAAAATTCTACATCAGGCAACTCTCAAAGATGTCTCACTGGGTTTGGGAGACATTCTCCACAAACTTACTTCATGATTACCAAACTGGACATGGATAAAAAAACTGTTTATATCACTGATATACATAGTTAGTGTTTGTATAATAGCTCATTGCATGAACCAATGATGTAGATACTGGTCATCTCTTTGGTATAATGCTAGGTATAAGTAGTAGAGATTGGACAAGATCTTTAAGTTTTGTTCAGTCTCTAAAGGGGGGACTGATGCCTCAGAGGTTTTGATTTTTTGATTTTTTAATTTTTATAGATTTTAGAAGTAGCTATGTAGTGGATGTAGATTTTAATATCTCAGTATTTCCAGTAGAAGTAACTACAGCAGCACATAACTCAGGTATCATTTCCACACTGAGGTCTCTATCAGCATAATTAACATGCATTCTTTTACTGTCTCACTGTATTATATCTCTTACCAGTATTTTCCAGTAAAAGTAATGGCTGTAGCTTAACGGTTTCACATACCAAACCCCATCCCATATCAATCCCTCAAAATTCTGTTAGCTGTTTAGTCTTCTTTTCAAGGTGGAATTGCAGAAAAGCACCTTAAGGCCTGCACCAAGGATGTAAACATAGGCAAAAGTGACCTTTAAGCCCGGAACTTTGGAGGGCCTCCAAGGATTCAATGTGCTCCGAGGAGGATGAAGATGATGAAAGAGGGGTCCCAAAGTCCCCCAGACTCAATTCCCAAGGGGGTGTGCTGGGGGGAATGAGGCAGAACCAGGAGGTGGTTGAATGGGGGCTGGATGGACATCATTATAAAATCATAGAATCTGTGTCCGAACACACGCGTGTGGGTTTGTATCTCTGTGGGCCAAGGCTCATTAAAGCTCTGCTCTCCTTATCTTTTCTCCAACCTGGAGTCTTTTTTTCTCCTTGATCTTTTAGACAACAGTTTGGCAGCAAAACTAGATATGGGGAGAGCAGAATTCTGACTGCTGAAGGAGCAAATTAGTAAGGTCCCCTGGGAATCTGCTTTTGAAGGTATCGGGCTCCATGAAGGCTAGTCACTTTTTAAAAGCCATCTCTTCAGAGCACAGAAGGAGGCAATTTCAAACTCTTGGAAGTCAAGCAAGCAGGCAAAAGTCCACCTTGGATGAGCAGGGATATTCTAAAACATAGGCAAAGTGGAGTTTACTGCCTTCTTCGGCTCTGTCTTCAACACAATGAGGGGCCCTGGGACCCCTGGAGCCCTGTACTGGAAGACCATGACTGGGGGACTGATAAACTGCCAGCCAAATCTGAACCTTTATGAGACTTGTTGCTCCACCTGGCTCCATACAAGATTCATCCCAATGTACTGAAAAAGCTGGATGATGTTGTCATAGGGTCTTTCTTCATTATTTTTCAACTGTCTTGGGAGTCTGCAGAGGTCCCATTCAATTGGAAGCTGGCAAATGTTGTCCCAGTTTTCAAGAAGGGTAAGAAGGAAGACCCCAGTAATTACATGCCTGTCAGTCTCACTTCAGTGCCCAGTAAAATCACAGAGAAGTTTATTCTGGGAGTTGTTAAAAAATACTTGAGAGACAATGTAGTCACTGGTCATAGCCAGCTCATAACCACAAAGGGAAATTCCTGTTTAACTAACTTAATTTCCTTTTATGACAAGCTTGTCCATCTAGCTGACAAAGTGAAACCAGTAGATGTGTGGGGATTTTTGGACTTTAAGAAAGCTTTTGATACTGTTTCTCACAATCCCTTCTGGACAAATTGTCCAGTGTGCAGCCAGACAAGTCCCTAATATACTGGTTTGGGCTCAAAGGGTTGCCATAAATGGGGTTACATCAGATTGGTGGCCAGTCACCAGTGGGGTTCCCCAGGGCTCAGTTGTAGGACCAGTGCTCTGGAATATTTTTTTAAATTATCTGGATACAGGGATTGAATACACTCTAAGGAAGTTCGCTGATGGTAATAAAATAAGAGGAACTTTGACTCCCTTGAGGGTAGAGAGACCTTACAAAGAGATCTGGATAGACTAGAGAGCTGGGCAATCACCAACAATGCAAAACCTAACAAGAACAAATGCCTGAGACAGATTAATCCTGGCTATACATACACATTGGGGGATGAGAGGTTAGAGAGCAGCCCCACAGAAAAAGATCTGGAAGTTTGGGTTGATGGCAAGTTGAATTGAATTAACAGAGTGTCCTGGCAGGCAAAAGGGCCAGCAATACCCTGGGGTGCATCAAGCAGAGCATTGACAGCCAGTCGAAGGAAGTGCCTGTCCCACTCTGCACTGCACTGGTGCAACTCCACCTTAAGTACTGCATGCAGTTTGGGGCACCTCAATATTAAAAAACTCAACCTATTAGATCGTGTCCAGAAGATGGTGATCAAGACGGTGAAAGGCCTTGAGAACAAGAGTAGCAGCTGAACTTGGCTTGTTCACCTCAGAGAAGAGAAGGTTGACAGACGACCTCATTGTGGTCTACAGTTTCCTCAAGGGATGCAACTGAGGTGAAGGTGCTGATCTCCTCTCTCTGGTGACCAGTGATAATGATGCCTAAAATGGAAGAAAAATTCTCCAAACAATATTAGTTAGTATAGATAAGATAGAGAGCAGTACTTTAATGAAGGTCTTCAGATGCATGCAATACATAGGTGTGCATGAGTATCCAGGTGTCCTATAATTTTATTGGACTAATCCATCCAATACGACAATTATCCGATCCTTGATCCTCCCCAGATCTGCCCCCTTGCGGAACTGCCATTATGATTTAAAGGCTATGATGGACACATTACTTGACAAAACAGAGAAAGAGACAGATCAGTGAGCTGCTTGAGCGTAGCTTGAAGCTGGAATAGAGGCAGGAAACCTTCAAGGGACAATCAGGGATCATTTTCCTTTACGAGATTCAAGATGGGATCCCAATGTAGTAGAACAGATAGAGAGGTTGAGACCCTATCAGAACTGGGTAGTGTATGGTATAAGACGTTATTCTGAAAGCAATAAATTGGTCAAAATTATACAAGGTAAAGCAAGACAAAGATGAATCTCTGACACACTTCTTGAATAGGCCAGAAGAGAATTTTTCTTCCATTTTAGGCATCAAGACACAAGGAATGATATGAAGTTGTGTCAAGGGAAGTCCAGACTGGTCATTAGGGAAAGGTTTTTCACTGAGAGATTGGTCAATTGCTTGAACAGGCTCCCCAGGGAAATGGCTACAGCATCAAGCCTGTCAGAGTTCGAGGGCTATCTGGATGACACTTCTAGTGATATGGTTTATTTTTAAATAGTCCTGGAAGGAGCAGAGTGTTGAACTGGCTGATTCCAATGGGATGAAGTTCAATAAAGCCAAGTGCCGGGTCCTGCACTTTGGCCACAACAACCCCATGCAGTGCTACAGGCTGGGCACAGAGTGGCTGGAGAGCAGCCAGGCAGAAAGGGACCTGGGGGTACTAATTGACAGGAAGCTCAACATGAGCCAACAGTGTGCCCAGGTGGCCAAGAAGGCCAATGGGATCTTGTCCTGTATCAAAAATAGCGTGGCCAGCAGGACCAGGGAAGTGATCCTTCCCCTGTACTCTGCGTTGGTGAGGCCACACCTGGAGTATTGTGTTCAGTTCTGGGCCCCTCAGTTCAGAAAGGATATTGAGGTGCTGGAGCGGGTCCAGAGAAGGGCAACAAGGCTGGTGAAGGGACTGGAGCATAAGTCCTATGGGGAGAGGCTGAGGGAGCTGGCGTTGTTTAGCCTGGAGAAGAGGAGGCTCAGAGGTGACCTCATCACCGTCTATAACTACCTGAAGGGAAGTTCTAGCCAGGTGGGGGTTGGTCTCTTCTCTCAGGCACTCAGCAACAGGACAAGGGGGCACAGGCTTAAGCTCCGTCAGGGGAAATTTAAGTTGGATATCAGGAGAAAATTCTTTACAGAGAGAGTAATCAGGCATTGGAATGGGCTGCCCAGAGAGGTGGTGGATTCACCATCCCTGGAGATTTTTAAACGCAGATTGGACGTGGCACTGAGTGCCATGATCTAGTAAATGGACTGGATTTGGACCAAGGGTTGGACTCGATGATCTCGGAGGTCGCTTCCAACCCAATCGATTCTATGATTCTATGATTCTATGATTCTATGATTCTATGATTAGTAATTCTTATGTGTCCCTTCTGACTCAAGATATTCCATGATTAAGCTGGGGACTCAAATGCCTCTGTGCAAACTCTCACAGTATTGGGAATAAACAAGAGGAATTAGGAAAGTGTGTAAACCTAAAGGGCTATAATCTTATTGGCATCACGGAGATTAGGTGAGATGGCTCCTATGACTAAAGTGTTGGAATGGAAGGATATAGGCTCTTCAGGAAGGACAGGCAGGGGAGATGAGGAGGGGTTGTCACCCTCTATGTCAGTGACCAACCGGCTTTAAACTGATAGAGGGTAACTTTAAATTAGATATAATTGATAAATTCTTTAATGTGAGGGTGGTGACACACTCAGGTTGCCTAGAGAAGCTGTGGATGCCCCATCCTTGTATTCAAGGCCAGGTTGGATAGGGGTTTGAACAATCTGGTGAAGTGGAAAGTGTCCCTGCCCATGGCAAGACATTTGAATGGAATTATCTTTAAGGTCTCTTCCAACCCAAACCATGGTATTATTCTATGATTCTACCTCATGAAGATAGCTGTATTAGAGATCATGTTCTATTTAGAGACACAAATTGTTTAGGTTTACAGACAGCCATGAGAAACCACAGAATCATAGAATTGTTAAGGTTGGAAAGGCCTTCAAGAACACCAATTCCAACTGTCAGCTCAGCACCACCACTATGTTTACCCTTCAAGTGTATCCTCAAGTGCCATATCCACATGTTTTTTTCATGATATCTAATGTAAACCTACTCTGGCATAGCTTCAGGCCATTTCCTCTCATCCTGTCACTTGCTACCCGGGAGAAGAGATTGACTCCCACCTCACTACAACATCCTTTCAGGTAGTTATAGAGAGCCATAAGATCTCCTGTCAGCCTCCTTTTCTCCAGCCTAAATAATCCCAGCTCCATCAGCCATTCCTCATAGGACTTCTGTTCCAGATCCTTCACCAGGTTTGTTGCCCTTCTCTGGACACCCTCCAGCACCTCAATGTCTTTCTTGTAGTGAGGGGCCCAGAACTGAACACAGAATTTGAAGTGCAGCCTCCTGAGTGCAGTTGGAAAATCACTGACCTAGTCCTTCTGGCCATACTATATCTGATATAAGCCAGGATGCCACCAGCCTTCTTGGCCACCTGGGCACACTGCTGGCTCATGTTCAGCCAGCTGCCAATCAGCAGCCCCAAGTTCTTTTTCACCACCAGTGATCAGCTGCCAGCTGGATGTAACTCCATTCACCACCTTTCTCTGGGCCAGGCCATCCTGGTGAAGAGTACATCTGTCCACATCATGATAAGACAGTTTCTCTAGGAGAATGCTATGGGAAATAATGTCAAAGGCTTTACTAATATCTAGACAATAATATCATCTACTAAGCAGGTCATTTTGTCACAGAAGGAGATCAGATTGGTCAAGTAAGACCTGCCCTTCATAAATCCATGCTGGCTGGACCTTACCCCCTGGTTGTCCTGTACTTGTTGCATGATGGCATTAGAGATGATCTTCACGACCTTCCCTGGCACCGGTGTCAGGCTGACAGGCCTGTAGTTCCCCAGATCCTTCTTCCAATGTCAAAATAAAACCATAAAACACTCACTCTTCTAAATAGGCCCTGCTCTTTCTCCTGCTTCTGTTGCTAATTAGTAACACCACTATGATAAATTTGGAGGAAAAACACCCTTAACTATCTGTAATATTATTATATGAACATTAGTTTTCTTGTTTGTGTCTGTGATCTTGCCTGCTTGCCTACAACTAAATCAAAAAGGAACTATTTAAAGAAAGGACCAGACAGGAAAGCTAGGAAAGGAACCACCAGAGGCAGCTGAGATCATAGAATGGTTTGGATTGGAAGGGATCTGGAAGATAATCTATTTCTTTGTGTCTGTGGTCTAATTGATTTTGTCCATCTGCCTTGTGCCTCTCCCTCTGCCTATCTGCTATCCTAATCCCTCTTCGTGCTTCCATGCAGCAGCTCCATGCACAAGGACTCCCTTTATCTTATAACTCCTTCCCACCCACAGCCTACAAACCCTTCTGAACTTGTTTCTCAGACACCTTCCTATTTTAGTCCACACACATTCTTCAAAGTTTCTTCAGATTTACGAGGTTTTTGGCAGTGCAACAGTGGGAGAGTTCCTGTACCAGACACAAACCTCTGACAGAAGCCTCAACAGAATTTCTTATCCCCAGAGATTAGGACTGTTCCCCACTCGGACAGAAGTGGCAGACTCAGAAGCTGGAATCCTAACACGAAAAGAGAAGAAACCTTGTATTTTCCCAACTCCTAAGATCAAAGCATGAGTTTTACTAAATGCATTTTCAGAGACAAATATGCCAGCAAGCATTTCTCTTGTTTTTCATAAATACCTCAAATACAGAAACTAAAATTTTCTATGAAAATCACATTTACTCCAACAATATCTGAACAGCAGCAATTTCAGGCATGGTCTCTCCTGCAGTCTGTGTAGTCGAGTATGTTGATAAAGTGTCTAACCCACACTTGACCCAACCACAGGAGATGCTAGAGGCCTCTAGTGAACTGAAAGCTGGAAGTGGCAATTTTGTTCTAAACCAGTGACTTCCAGGGTGTAGTGCATTATCTCTTGCTGTGCAGTAATAAATCCCAAGCAAGGTGCATGCGCATCATAACAAATTTTATGGGGAAGGGTAGAGCTAAACAGTTTCTTGGAGAAGCTTGTTATAAGCCAGCAAATTGTTTGTAGCTATGGCATTTTTCAGGCACTGCCAGAAGAAGGGCTGAGACTGAGGGTTAGTTGGCCATTCCAGGACAGAATTTCGACACAGCCTCTTCCTCAGACGGACATAGCGCGACTTCTGCAAAACCTTCTCAAGAAATATCAAGACAATGACATCCAGTTTTTCATCTAGAAGCCGCTGGTGGGCCATGTAAAAGGTTGTCCTGAAACTGCCACTTTTAATATACTTATTGGTCAGCACAAATACAGTCTTTTTGCTCAGCTGAATGCTCTGGGAAAGGTTGTCAAAGACCGGCTGTCCCGGGAGCCAGTCCCTTGCTTCCAGGCATAAATTGAACTGCCTGGCTTTTCGGTCTTCCAGCCTTCTAACCAGTTCTTCCATCACCCAGTCATTCACAGCTGGATCTTCATTGTCATAGGCAATAAAAGCATCGTAACAGGCATCTGGTAAAGATAAACGCCGATAGCCCTTCAGCTTGGCGGTGCAGTAATGGTAACTATACCACACATCCCAGAAGTACAGATGGCTCGTCACCGCAAGCACCATAAAGCTGAGGACGGTTGAAGCTGATAGAGCGTACAGGATCAAATACGAGGTGTCCAGCTCACAGGTATACAGATCCAAGAAAACCACGCTCCTTCCCTTATGTGCCCCTGGGCCAGCACAGGTCACGTCTGAGGCCAGAAGAGGAATAGTCACCTGAGTCTGATTGATCCACCAGACAAACCACACGGCCTCGCAGTTGCACCTGAAAGGGTTGCCATGCAAAAGCAGCATCTTCAGGTTGTTGATGACATTTTCAGGGAAGCTAGATTTCTTAATTATTTCAATCTTGTTTGAGCTGAGGTCCAAATACCTCAGTTTAAAAGCACCTCTGAGAAAATGTTTGGTTAGCTGATGAATATGATTGTTTCGGAGCATCAGTTCTTGCAGTGATGAGGAGCAATTGGACAGTTCTCGGGGAACAGTGGTCAGAAGGTTATTGCTCAGGTCCAGAGTTACTAGTTTCTTCAGATAGTGGAGGTTTTCCCAGTTGAAACTCTTCAATTGATTATTGGTTAAGTTGAGGAGCTTGAGTTTGGGAGGCATTGCTTCAAAAACAGTGGGAGGCAAAAAACTGAGTGAGTTGAAGGAAATATCCAGTTCTTCCAGGCTGGTCAAATTCTTGAAGAAGGATAAGTATCTAGCATTGCCATCCATCCATAAAACATCTAAACGATTTCCTCTAAATTCTAAAATTTGAAGAGATTGGCTTTCCATTCCTGTGTTAATGGTGGTAGAAATGTCATTATCGTTCATCATCAGCTTCCTCAAATGGTCGAGGTTTTTCACAAAATTAAGCACATGAGTAACACCTTCTGCCAGAAAATAATGTTGATTATTGCTCAGGTCAAGAATTTCTAAATGTTCTAGCTCTTTGAAAGCAGTTTGGTACAGCAAGTCAACCCTGTTGTTAGAAAAATCCAGATATTTCAATCCAGACAAGTAGGAGAATTCACTTCCATTTAAAGTTTGACTTATTGCATTATCTGACAAGTTGAGACATGTAAGGGAGCTAAGTCCCCGGAAGTCTGAGGGGTTAATAAAAAATACATTATTTCTGCTCAAATCCAGAGTTTTTCCAAATTGCAGACAATCTTCCTTAACTGAAGATTGGTAGGAAGCAGCCTCTTTATCTTTGGAACGGCAACTTCGCCCATACACATCATACCTAAAATAATGCATCTCTTGTAGTACTTGCCTGTTGTACTGCTCTACTGAAAACCCAAGATTAGAGCAGAATCCATTGGAGTTGCTTTCCCCTGAAGAAGGAGAAATTTTATTCACTGAGAGGTCTATGAACTTAAGAGCTGGGAATTCTTCGAACACTGTCAGGTTTGCAACTTTAATAAAATTAGTCCCAAGATCCAAGACGGTGAGATTCCTAAGACGGAGCAGTGGGCGTAGATCCTCCTCTCTCAGTTCTTTAAAGACATAACCCTTGAGCCTCAAGGTTTCCAGGTTAGAGAGGGAAGAAAATGTCTCAGACAGTTTCAAGAAGGGAGAATACAACTGGAGTTCAAAATTAAAGGACAGATCAAGCTCCACCAGGCTGGGGACAAACTTCAAAAACTGAGCATCTCCAATCTCCTTCATGAGGAAATTTTGGGAGAGGTCAAGTTCTTTGAGGTTCTTGATGTTTTTAAACCAACTGCGGGGTACGCTCTGGAGAGAGTTACTGTGAAGTCGCAAAATTCTTAAATTTTTCAAGGAATCAAAAGCCTTTGAATGTATCTGAATCGAGCCACTGGTGCAGGGAGTGCAAGGATATGGGGCATTATAGCAACGTGGGCAGTTGCCACTTAGATCGAGAATTTCTAGGTTGGGAAGGGCACTTAAATCCTGCTCTTGAATCACTTGAATCCTGTTATTGTAAATATACAGTTCCTTCAAAGTAGATGACAAATTGGGTGGAATATGTGTTAAGTTGTTGGACTTCAGGGATAGTATTGTTAATTTTTTCAGCTCCAGAAAGGCTGTTTCCTCAATCTCAAATGAAACATTGCATGGATTGCGGTAGTAACAGTTCTGTCCCAGATACAATACCTCAATGTTTCCTAGCTCTGACAAGTTGGCTTTTTGGATAGAAAAGATAGTATTTGCTTCCAGGCTCAGCAGGGTTAAAGTAGCAGGAAGACCTCGGGGTATTTCCAACAGCTGGTTTGCATCCAAGTACAGTGACTTCAGTCTTGTCAGGGCAGCAAAACTGCCATTCTCAATCTCCAGTCCTCTGTTGCAGATAAGATTTTTGGGCCCCAGTCTGACAGGCACACAGTTGCATCTGAAGTCAATCTCCATGAGGTTTTTAAGTTGAGCAAAGGATGTTGGATAGATATGGGGAATATGGTTAATACTCAGGGTGAGGTTGGTAGCGTTTTCAGGGATCCCTCTGGGGACTTGTGTGAGACGCCGGTAGGTGCAGTCCACTGTCACAGTACCTTCTGAAGATTTAACATCACAGGGCAAAGTTTTGGGAAACCAAGTCCCAGACAGCAGCATTGGAAACAGGAAGAGCAAGACAAAGAGCAAAGCATTTGACATCTTTGCACGAGGTACCTAAAAATAAGGAAGCACAGGTATTAGTTTAAGGTAATTAAACATTTCACCCACACACTGCGTCAGACCAAATAGGTCTACACTTGTAGAAGTGCAGGTAGGATTATAAGTTTTGTTGGTATTTTGTTGGTATTCCTTACTTTATTATCAGGATGTATTGCAGCGTTAATATAAATATCACTCTCTAAATAAGGAATTGGTAAAAAAATCTACTGAAAAAGTGGCAACACAGGTGATTGAAATTTACATGTCTGTGAATGTTCTTTTCTTTTAAGGGGAAACAGGAGGTGTTAAACTTCCAGCAGATTGCCATTGCATACTGGAGTAGATGACAAAAGTTACTGTTTCATAGTGTATGATAGATAAAATCTATAGTCCCTTAAAAACTAGTGTAGACTTTCAAACTTACTGAAGCATCAGCACAGGTGGAGAGTTGACCTAAGCCAGTCTATGGCTTTATTTCCATAAGATTTAATATCACCTTGCATTTTCACTCTTCAATAAGGACAGGGGGCTGAGAAAACACTGTAGCAATGTGAAGTGTGAAAATGAAAGTCAAAGACAGGTTTAAAATTGAGCATGTTCCATATAAGACTCATAAGCATTAAATACCCAGAGCCAAAATCCCACAGGCATTTAAAGAAACTTTCAAAACATTCTCTGTGTCTGTCAAGTCTTTGTGCTCTTGCCTACTTTATAGATTTATGTGTATTACGGGAAGGACAATAAGCT
This sequence comes from Pseudopipra pipra, assembly GCF_036250125.1. Taxonomy (NCBI): domain Eukaryota; kingdom Metazoa; phylum Chordata; class Aves; order Passeriformes; family Pipridae; genus Pseudopipra; species Pseudopipra pipra. The sequence continues at coordinate 100,572,505 of NC_087550.1, read as the reverse complement.
TTTAATATGTCACAGCTTACCCCTTACTTCCTCAGCAGTGGTCAGTGTCAAAGGAACCCTGGCTGGCAAGCTGCCAGCCTTGGCTTGTGTGACACAGGCAGAGAGGCCGTGACCATTTTGCTGCACTGCCCAACATCTTAACTGCTGGTTAAGGTCAGGTCTGGCCATTTCTCCCTTGAAAACTCAGTGTTGAAGGCTTGGAGATGCACGGCACATAGAGGGCTATTAAATAAGCAGGATTGTCAGGATAATATTGATTAAATGTTAAAACCCAGGTAAGCAGCAGAAAATTGGATGATTAGGTAAAATGTCCAAGATACAAGGAAATAGTTTTTTCTCTTTAGCTGGGGCACAAGAATATACAGAGACCTGCTCAAGCAGTCTGTGCAAACCCTGTTGAGTGCTACAAAGACATGCCTTGCAGGTGACACAGACTTGAAGTGAAGTGAACCTTCCTGTTGTATGCTCTGTTTACAGTGTCTCCTAGACAACTTTGTGCTTTTGTGTTGCCTTATAGAACTATGCTAAACCTACCTCTGCATCCATGTACCTGGAAGAGTGACCTGCAGGGCAGCAGATGTGTGAGAAGGCAGATCAAGTCTCACACAGCACTGCACTTCTGCTATCTAGAGTCCACAGCCTAATGGCGTCACTTTGGGGATTCAGAGCCTCAGAAGAAAAAATGTAGAAGTCCACTGCAGATCTTGAATTCAGTGTAAGCTAATATAGTACTACACTCCAGCCTTTCCTCTACCACAATTTCCTTTCCCATTCACTGCCAGTGCGGCGGTGTCACCTTCCTTTCAGCAGATCCTCTAAGAAAAGGCAAAGTAGCTTAATACTGTGGCTGGTAGTCACAAGAATCATTCATGGAATATCTCAGAGAAGGTTAACCCGGACTAACCAGACAGTGCCTGTGAATTTACATTTAATTATCTCCAAGTCTTGTGATGTCGTTTGTTATTAGTCGTACTATCATTTGGTTATTCATCATGGAATTCACATTGGACTCTCACCCAGACGAACGCCACTGCGTAAGAGAGTTTACCAGCATTTTCAGCTCAGTCTAGCCAATCCCCTTGAGAGGAAGATTAACTTTTCTGATTTCCTGATGTAGGAAAGTCTTTGGATGAAAATGATGCATAAGAAGAATCACAGTATGTGGGGAGCAAATTTGGAAAAGATAATAAGCATTCATTTCCTCCCAGCTCCCTAGATCTTTTTCTTAAACTCTTTTTTCTCCACTAATGCAGTCAGGGATGTGAAAGGGAGAAGGGAGGGCTCTACCATTGCTATTCATTACATGGAAAACTGAAGGTCTTTATTCAAATGACAAGAGGCATTGCCAAAGAAAAATATAGAATCTTGTAAATATTTTGCCCACCTTCCTTCCCTTTTTTCCCAGGAGATATATCACATTATGGCTGTAAAAGATGGTATGAGACTAAAGAAAAGGCAGAGAGAGTCTATCCTAACCAAAGCCTATCCTAACCAGATGATGTTCCAGCACCTGCCTCTCTCCACCTCTTGCTTTAGCAGACCAATGGATCCCAGGGCCAGGATCATTGTCCAAGGCAGGTTCCCATGGAGCATGGTAGAGAGGTGGTAGGGAAACTGCAGAGACTCTGCACTGCAGGACATGTGGTTCCATCATATAGGTGCCATTAACTGGGCATCTGTTGATGCACAACACAGCAGAGCATGAAGTGCCAGTCGTCACCAGCCATGGACACAGAACCTGCAGTCACTGAGGGAAATACTGACAGTCACTGCATGTCAAACTCCAGGAGTCTTTCTGACTTTAAAAGAAGGAAGGTATACAAATGAGGCCTGCAGCCATGAGATATGTGGTGAAGGGATTTCCATTATAGCCTTGAGGTATGTTGTGAAGGGATTTCCATGAGATACGCAATGAGATATGTGGCTAAGGGATTACCAAGGGCATGATGGCATGCTGAATGGGTGATTATCAGGCAGACACTGGATGATCCTTTTACCTTCAGTCAAGAAGTAGAAGAGGAAGTGATGCTAAGGTGTCATGATTCTGTTCTGCTCTTGTGCAAGACTCACAGTCTTTGTAATCTCTCTCTTTTTTACTCTCAATATCCTTCATTTACATATAAAGTGGCTGCTCCCTGTCCCTCATTTATGAAGGCAGTAACAGAACATTTGACCACAGTCTCACCTCCACTTCTCCCAAAATTATATATTGGCTTAAATTGGTTAAACTGGATTTAAAATCCTCATTGACAGAGGGTGAGAATATGACCATATTGCAAAAAGTCAATGGTCTTGCTTCTCTCTCTTCCCCAAAATAGGGAAGATTTCCGTGGTAAGATTTGCACCTCGACTGCATTGGAGTATTCCCAGGAGCACTTACACATAACACTGTACACTCATGTTTTGCAGATCTAGTGAATTTATTGGGGAAATATGAAAGAATCTATAACCTCTTGCTTCAATAAACTGCACTATTAGTTAATCTGTGTTCATGAAGTTCTTATTGAACTTGACCAGATTTACAGTGATGAATCGGTAATCCTGACTATTGGTGAATCTCTGTTTGTAAAGGAGACCAAGACTGTAGTGTAACCTACATTATTGTTGCATCTGAGAACATGACCAGACTTAAGAGTGATAAATTGGCTAAAATCAGAAATCAAGTCCAGCCTCCACCAGCCCCTCTGCTCTCTGAAGACCAGCTGGAAAGAGCAAGGGCATGAGTTGTCTGCTGAATTGCTCCACTCTTAATGCAACAGAAGGAAAAGTAAATTAGATTCAACCTTTAAAGATTTGATAAACCAAAATAAACTCTGTCCAAGCACTAGAGCAGGACAGGGGCAAGGTGTGATTGCAGTCCAGATTGACAACACAAACTTCCTACATGAACTCATAAGCAGCCACTGCACTCAGGCCCTTAATTTCAGGTGCTTACCCAAGTTCCTCAATTCATTGCCACCAACCTGGGCTGCACTGACGTTCAAGAGAGAGTGGGAGAGGAGAGAGAAAGAGAGCGAGAGAGAGCAAGAGAGAGCAAGAGAGAGCGAGAGAGAGAGAGAGAGAGAGAGAGAGAGAGCGAGAGAGAGCAAGAGAGAGCGAGCGAGAGAGAGAGAGCAAGAGAGAGAGAGAGGGAGAGAGGGAGAGAGGGAGAGGGAGAGGGAGAGGGAGAGGGAGAGGGAGAGGGAGAGGGAGAGGGAGAGGGACCCCCTCTGTAGGTGCTGCTGGGCTTGAGATGGAAGGAGCTCTGACTGACTACACACCAGAGACTCACACTGCTGATTTAGGTGCCTGAAATCAGGTGCAATGAATATGGGCCTTAAAAGTCTTCATAAATATGTTTCTAGGTTTCTTAAGAAGTCAAAGAAGACCTCCGGAGCATTTACAATGCTCAGATTTTGAACTCTCACATATTACAGTATTATTAGGAACCTAAGTGTTGTTGCAGAGCCAGCCCAGCTCCTACCATCTTTGTGCTTCATTGCTTTGTATATTCTTCTCTTTCCTAATATCTTTGTAATGTATTATGTATTTTAACTGTAAGCTGTTGCATTCTGGTGTTGTATCTGACTATTTGCATGTGTAACACTTAGGAGCTGTTTAAGTACCAGAACAAGTAAAAAGACTTTTAAATAGGAGAAACAAGCAACATCTTTGCAACGAGAAGCTTGTTTAAAAGTACAGCTGGAGTGTGCATGTGAACTGTTCTTTTCTCTGTGATCTACACTTGGCTTCATAAGAAGTTCAAAAAGCAGTAATCTACTGATCCTAATGGGCATGTGCAAAAACCCTTAATGATTTAGAGTGTTCTTCAAATGTTCAGCAACAGTACAACTAGGTGTTTCTGAAGAAAGATTTTCTGCAGGGGTTTCGTATGTATGTAAAGAGTTGACAGGGCTAAAAGCTAGAGTAACACCTCAAAAGTTACAGAAAATAGCAAATATGATATTATACTCTTTCTGAAGTACAGTAGCATGGATAAGTGATAGCCAGTTAGTATGAAAGCAAGTAAATGCTTTCCTTTCCTGTCACAATGCACTGCAGCTTCTAACCACAATAGCAAAATTGAACATTTAGGAAATAGAAAAGCAGAAAATGTTCTTGAAAGTTTTCCACAACAGTTCCAGTAAAAGACGTCTAAGAGCAAATTTAAAATGAAAGTTTAACATACCATTTTCTGTGTGCTTTCAGGTCTGGCAGATTTGATGCTGGAAGAGACTGTAAACTGGAGCAGAGGAAAACAGCATAAAAATTGTTCCCACTGGTTCAGCTGAGGTGTAGAGGAGAGTACAATATGACATAACTCACTCAAGGCAACAGTAGTATACACAGTATCTTCTTTCTCTTCATCTGAACACCAAAAGAGGGCAACTATGAAATATTTAAAGAGAGACCATGAGATTAATCAGCTAGGAGATATGCATTGTGTAAGGGTAACATTCATGTGAGCAACAAATATTTGCAGAAGCTCAAGTTCCTTTTTTTCTTTTCCATATTTACTGTAAGCCGCATAAAGGGAGACAAAAATTGTTAATTGGCATGGAAGTCTAGTAATTTTTATAATAATTATTTGGAGTTTATTTCTGTAGCTAATAGCTTCAAGGACCCAGATCTTACTAAGAATCACTTGCATGCTAATATAAGCAGACAAATCTCTTAAACTGATTACTTTATGAAAGAAATGTCTATTAAGTTAATGGGACATATGGAAGGGAACCAAAACCAAGAGAAAAAGGGTAATGGTAAGGGCATAGAAAACTGAATACAAAAAGACAAAAACTGCATGGGAGAGTGCACACAAGCTGGATTGAGAATGCTTATTTCTTCAAGCATCCAACCACAGACCTGGTACATGACACTGGAATATGAGATGCTTAATGTCCACTTGCTTTAGTTGCAAGTAGGTTTTCTAAATCACAGTATCCAGTCACCCAATGCTGGAATTTTTGATAGGTGCTCAATGATTTCAGAGATCTTTCTCACACTTTATGCCTAAAAACTGTGGAAATTTTAATAGCTGTATCAACACTTAGCATTTTCATTTGGAATAATCCTGATTTTTTTTTTTTTTATATTAGGAACTTATTGTCATCCAGTGAAGAACTCAAGGGGTTTCAATTCTATGTAAAGTGAAACTGTAGCTTTAGCTGAATGCTAATGGAAATGCAGAGCACTTCTTTGTTTTTTGGTTTGTTTTGGCTTTTTTTACCTAAGAAATGTGGGAAGTAAAATATTTCCCTTCAACGAGTTGGAAGCAGGGTAAATTCAGGGGAGTTCAGAAGTCAAGAACTTCTGAACTATAATTTGATTTTTAGAGGCACAGGGAGTGCCTGATTTACTGATTTCAAAAGTTCAAATTTTCCTCAGATGTTGCGCAAAATCTCTTTAGTCTCCTGTGAAATACAAAGAAACTGAAAGCAGAAAAGTACTTCCTACTGCATCATGTGTTAAGGGAAGACCTACCGGTAACAGCAAATGTATACTGCTGCCTCACTGAGCAAAGAATACAATTTAAAATAAAGCAGGTGTCTTTAAATGCCTTAATCTTTTATGTAAAAGTTTGTTTGTCAGTTGGCTTGTAATCAGATTAGTGAACTCCCATTTCCGTTTTTTTCCCTTTGTGTTCTAAATGAAAACTGCAAGTTGCTTTAGCTTATTTATCAAAATCAGGATTCTTCTCTGTTCATCTCAAAGACGGATAATTTACTTAAAGTTCTAGAGAAAATCTTTTCTCTAAAGTGCTAATCCTCATATAAAGAGTGAGGATACAACCCCTCATATTCATGGTTAATACAACATTCACTGTGAGATTGCATAATTTACCCAGGAAATTATTCAAGGAAACTAGTTAAGTTACTCAATTTTTGAAATACCTAAGTTGACTCTTCAAATTGCTGTTGCTGATACTAGTTGCAGAAATGTGTTTGCAAGCACTAAAAGTAACCAAAACAATAAGGAGAAGACAGCAGTGGAGGAGATTGGCCAAAAACAAGGGCAGAGGAGCACTCAGAGCTCTGGTGAGGGAGGAGACCCAAACCACCCAGAGCGCTGAGGTACCGCTGAGGGAGCCTCCTGTACCACAGAAATAGATTTGGCCATTTCTGAAAGCTGAGGCTGCCCCAGGCTACATCCGTGCCAAGACTGACTGACTGGTGTTTACAACAGGTTAAACTTGTGTTCTGGAAGCAAAGGTGCCTGCCACTTTTACTGAAAGTGAGTTACCTTCAAGAGAGGCAGAAGGCATCCAGAAACACCTGAAATAAGATGGAGCTATTTTCCAGGCTCTCCAGGGTCAGCAATGCAGCTACACCTCTCCTTTTGCTTCTTCCTAAGAGACTGATAAGATAGAGTAGCCAGAGAGGGCATCCCTACCTTTCTCTGGAGTGCCAAGGCAGTAATGTTGGAAGCAGTGGGGCACGCTAATGCAGGAACTGCTGGCAAATAATAAAACTGGCCGGTTCAGAGGAATTTTGGCACTTGTAATTGGAATCCTACTTCTTAGTGATGAAATTACTAGCCTGCAGGACCACTGCTTTGAAAAATTTCATGTAGATAATTCTACCATGAATTGGGTAATCCTCCTGGTTTTTCTCAGGCAAAGGCAGTGAGGGAGTACTGGAACAATGTCTGCAGAACAACATGGAACTCAGACACTGCTGGACCCAAACAAATCACATAGCAGGAAAGCAGCTCCATATCAGCAAGCAAGTAACTGTAATGAAGCTCATATTAAACACCCAATAATATCAATTTATCATGAAATATGATATTCTCATTTATCATAGGCCTTGATATTGCCTTTCAAACAACTGTGCATGACATTTCTATGTGTAAGGGCTACTACTCAATAGAGGTTATTTTGATTCTAAGTTCATGAACTGCACTTGAAATTAATTGATTTCCTTTCTACCTCTATGTGTAGTTTTACATATGCAAAATATCTATATGCTATAGGAATATATATTGTGTAGTGTATATATATGTATATGTAGATATGGTTGCAGATACACCATTAAACAATGTCCTAAGTGTTTTAACTCGTGTAACCGAGGACAAAGGCCTGCCACTTACAGTGGTGCAGGCTTCCACTCACATTCCCCATGCCCTTCCTCCCAGGCCCTGGAGCCTGTTCCAGAGCCACAGGGGCAGATTTTCCCTTTACCCTCACACCATTGTTCTCTGGACCATACCCCTGCAAGCCTCAAGGGTCTCCTCAGAGCTGAGGGGCAGTGGCACATGCCTCACTCCCACTTTTCCTAAAAAGTAACTCTGGAAGTGAAGAGTTGATGTGTACCACTGTGACTGGTACGCTCTACTCTGCCCCCTGGTCATGTGGCTAACTAACAACATTTTATCAGGCAAGCAGCACCTGTGACTGAGTGGGTCATATTCTCTTGAGCCTCATTCTCAGGCTCTGGAGGTGTGTGAACCCAGAAGAAAATCCATACAGACATTTTTTCCCCTCCCTCCCAGCCTCAAGATTTTTGGGCACCAGGTCAATTCCTCCCCTCCTTATTGTCCTGGAGGGTCCCAGGCCCATAGTTTACCAGGCCACCCCAGAAGAGGGAGAAGAAGTGGAGCAGCACATGGAGCACTGTCTAGAGATCCAATTGGTTGCAAGGCATAATGGGGGTACTTGGACCTGAGCTGCTGCTGGACAGTGGGACCCAACACCCTCCAGTGGCAGAGACAATTCTACCATCATTTGCATACTCCGAGGATGAAATGAATGATGCATATACATATTTTGTGAGTCTAGATCATAATTGTGATATTGATGCAGCAAACTGTGGACCAAAATTTGACTTGATCTGCAGGGGGTTTAAGTCACTAGAAATCATAAGCAAGGATGTATTATAAATTCTATATTACACTACTTATAGATTGTACTACATTGACTTGGTTTGTAGAAATCTTGTGCCATTTTAAAAATAATTTCTGTGCTATAATAATCATAATATCCTGCCACAACACATGCTTTAGTTGTAACTACAAATTAGCACCATCATCATTCTGCCAAAGCCACCCACTATGGACCCTGCAAACAGGTACAGACATAGAATCATAGAATATGCCAAGTTGGAAGGAACCCACAGGGATTGTTGAGTCCAACTACTGGCCCTGCACAGTGACTCCAAGAGTCACACCATGTGCCTGAGAGTATTGTCCAAACACTTCTTGAACTCTGTCAAGCTTAATGCTGTGACTACTTCTCTAGGGAGCCTGTTCCAGTGTCCAACCACCCTCTCTCTGGGTGAAGAACCTTTTTCTAATATCCAACCTAAACCTCCCCTGATGCAACTTCAGGCCATTCTCTTGGGTTCTGACACTGGTCACAGCAGAGAAGAGATATAGAAAAGAGGCCTGCCTCTCCTCTCCCTCTTACAAGGAAATTGTAGACCGCAATGAGGTCTCCCCTCAGACTCCTCTTCTCCAGGTCAAACAGACCAAGTGACCTCAGCCACTCCTTATATGGTTTCCCCTCAAGGCCTTTCATCATCTTCGTTGCCCTCCTTTGGACACTCTCAAATTGCCTGATATCTTTCCTATATTGTGGTGCCCAAAACTGTACAAAATATTCAAGGTGCCAGTGCAGAGCAGAGCGGGACAATCCCCTCCTTCGACCGGCTGGCGATGCTTTGCCTGGTGCTGCCAGGACATGTTTGGCCCTCCTGGCTACCAGGGCACTGCTGGTTCATATTCAACTTGCCTTCAACCAGGACCCTCAGATCCCTTTCCACAGCACTGCTTTCCATCATCTCATTCCCCAGTCTATCTGTACAGCTGGGGTTGGCCCATCCCAGGTGCAGAATCCAGCACTTTCCCTTATTGAACTTCATGTGGTTGATGATTGCCCAGTCCTGTAATTTGTCAAGGTCTCTCTGCAGGGCCTCCCTGCCTTTGAGGGAGTCAACAGCTCCTCCCAGTTTTGTGTCATCTGCAAACTTGCTCAGTATCCCTTCCAGTCCTTTGTCCAAGTCATTTATGAAGATGTTGAAGAGCACAGGGCCCAAGATGGAGCCCTGCAGAACCCCACTAGTGACAGGTCACCAGTCCAATGTTCCCCCATTCACTGTTACCCTCTGTGCTTGACCCATGAGCCAATTGCTCACCCCCCACATGATGTGTGATGTATGATGGACATTTTGTACAGGATACGTGACAGACAGTATCAAAAACTTTACTGAAATCCTAAAAGATCACATCAACTGGCTTCCCTTGATCAAGTTAGGTGGGTTACCTTGTCATAAAAGGAAATCACGTTGGATAAGCAAGAGTTTCCTCTCATGAAGCTGTGCTGGTTGTGACCAATGACTGCATTGTCTTTCGGGTCTTTTTCAGTAATTCCCAGAACAATCTTCTCCATAACTTCCCTGAGCACTGAAGTGAGACTAACAGGCCTGTAGTTTCTGGGGTCCTCCTTCTTGCCTTTCTTGAAAATTGGAACAATCACCAGCTTCCAGGCAGCTGGGACCTCTCCAGATTCCCAAGACTGCACAAAAATTATCAAGAGAGGTTTTGAGATAACATCATTCAGCTCTTTGAGAATTCTGAGATGAATCTCGTCAGGCCCCATAGATTTGTAGGAAACCAGCTGGAGCAGTGGGTCCCACAAAATTCAGGGTTGACTAGGAGTTGATAATTTTCACAGTCATGGTCCTCCAGCTCAGGACACTGAGACTCCCTTGGTCCGTCATCTGTCTTGAAGACAGAGGCAAAGAAAGCTTTAAATGCCTCTGCCTTGTCTCTGTCCCTGTTTGTGAGGTGATCATCCTCATCCTGAGACAGGCCAATGATATTTCTATACTGCCTGATATTTCTACACTGTTACCATTAATATATTTGAAAAATCTCTTTTTATTGTCTGCCACATTTCTGGGAGGTTCAACTCCAGTCGAGCTTTGGACACATGAATTTTCTCCCTACAGTGGCAAGCAGTATCACTGAACTCTTCCCATGTCACTTGAAGGGCCTTGAGTGGAATCTGTATGAGGAGCCCCTTGATTCTTACCTAGAGGCTCTCAACTGTGCCATTGTCAACTAGGAGCTCCATATATTCTAATCCTTCTATTACATACAGTGCCAATCGTCCACCTCTTCTGCTCTGCCTATCCCTCTGAAGAGCCTGTAACCATCCGACAGGGCACTCCAGTCACAGGACCCATTCCACCAGGTTTCACTTATGTCAATGATGTCAAATCTCTGGGACTGGGCCAAAGCTTCAAGCTCCTCTTGTTTGTTCCTCATGCTGTGTGCATTGGTGTAGAAACATTTCAGGTGTGGTACATTGTAGGCAATACCTCATGAAGCAGATTGAGGCATTCCATTAGTGCTGGTTTTCTCACATTTTGGCACACCATCCCATCACTCATCACTGATGAGCCTGGGTTTTCCCCTTTCCCCTTTCCAAGCTAGTTTAAAGCTCTATCAATGAGTCCTACTAGCTCCTGTGCTAGAGATCCTTTATGTGTATGTATATGTGTGTGAGTAAAACTCCTAATTTGAGCAGGGAATGCAGCAAATCTCTGTGATGTACCTGTTCTGTGCAAGGTCTTTTATCCTTTTCCATCTTCTACATTTTCTTACAAATACAGCACAACTCAGGCCTGGAGAAGAGACGGATGAGTGTCCACAATCACACCGCATTTGTCACACACAACTGCAGTGGGTCTGGCTGGAACAGAGCCCATTCTCTCCACAGCAGCCCCTATGGTGCTGTGCTTTAGACTGGTGACCAAAGCAGTGTTTATAATACACCAGCATTATGCCCGTTTTGGGAACTTGCAGAGGCTCAAGGCCTTCTCACACTGGTGAGCAGGCTGTGGGTGGGCAAAAGTCTGGGAGGGGTCACAGCCAAGTTTCCAGAGCCCAGTGGACCAAAAGGAAAACCCAAGCCATTATGGTTCCACGCCCAGCAATAAAATTGGGGTGGAGGGTGGAGGGATGGGGATTTAGCTAAACCAGCTGTCACAGAGATGTCAGCTGGGTGTTGCTCTGCTGGCAGGAAGCAGTGAGTGATGGCTTTTTGCACTTGCCTTTTTTTCTTTTTCATATTTTTTTAGTTAGTTTATTAACCTGGCTTTTTCTCCACTCAAGAGCTCCTCTGAATCTGCCTCCCCAATCCTCTTCCACACCGGGCTGTGTGGGGCATCACTCAACACACCAGAGACCACAGCATTGGCATTGACAGCAGACGCCTGACAAGCAACTGAGAGAGAGTCTTGTACAGTGAAAACATGCTCAGATTTCACTCCCAACAGTCCACTGCTTCAGCAACAGCCTCTCAACATCTGACACTTAAAACCCCTGGAGTCTTTGGCAAGAGGTTCCAGAAAGGCTGCAGATGTCAGGTACTCTGAAAGGCAAAAACGTATACTTCCACGAAGGCAGGAGAACAAGGCAAAATAAGGTTTCTAGACAAATATGAGCTAAATCCTCTAACTTATGCTATGCAATGTGGCTTTTTTCATCATTTCAAAATGATGCTGCTGAATGAGGAATGTTTCCCACCAGGCTGAACTGTTAGCTGATCTTCAGACCAGAATCCAGGCATGGAGGGGAGAGCATAGAGCATTAAACGCCAAACACCTCACAATTCTCTGTTTCCACAGCTTTAATTCTGTCAAAATGGATGTGGTTTTCACAGAGCTGCTGGAATTCACCCATAACTCTTCATAAGCATTTCAAGTGCGCAAAAGGCAGCAGACACAGTTAGCTTAATTCTGCCATTTTCCTTCTGCTCTTTCCCCATCTCATTCTGTTAAATAGCGTTGAGTAGGTTTACTTACAACCATCTGAGAAATACAAACTTCAACTGCTCATGAAATGTTAACTCAGACTCCCAAGGGAATTTAAACATTGTATCCCTTCTGTCAGACCACAAAAAGAAGAAGGACACCTTATTATAAGGATGTGTGCCAGTCTGGTGTGATTAACAGTTCATCTGTATGTCCAAGACAGCTGCAGCACAATTCATGAACAAGGTTGACATGACAGTCGATGTCTACATTCTTCCCCATTTGGCCTGTGCAGGGCACGGTCTCCAAAAAAAGAGATTCTTTTGAAAGATTAGAATAGAAGCAGAAGCAATCTCTTGGCACAAGTAATTTTGAAGCTGTATTTATAGGACTTGTGCACAGAAAAGGCAAATGATTCAGAATTTTATTTGGAACAAAGATATGATCTATAAAGCAACTGAATTGATATCATGCATTAACTGTATTGTATACTTTTTGGGCAGTAGCTTTGGTAAAATTATGTGGTTAGAGTTGGGGGTTAACAATTTAATTGCAGAGTAATATAGGTTAAATTATCTTATATTTAAGAAATTTCTTTACCAAATAAAACAATACTGTTAATTCATTGTGTTACTGTGTTATAGGCTCCTCAGGAAGGATTGGCAGGGCACACAAGGCAGGTGATGGATCTGTGTATAAGAGAGGGGTTGAATTGTATGGTACCTGCTTTTGGTGATGACATGGTTGAGAGTCTTTGGGTAAGGATGAAGATGGATGTTATGGGACTCTACTATCAACCACACATCCAGGACCACAACACTGAAGAAATATTCTATAAACAATTAGGGAATATATCTGAATGAACTGCCCTTGTCCTTATGGGTGATTTTAACTTCCCAGATATCAATACCATATGATATGATGGAGACAAGCATTCCTGAAACATGTTGAAGATGATTTCTTGGTGGAGGTATGAAATGTGGCCACTGAGATTTGTTGTTTGTAAACAGAGAGGGGTTCATGGGCAAGAGGGGATTGGTCATAGTGACTACAAAGTAGTTGACCTTCACATTGTTGCATGTCCCACGCTTTTTCACAGCATAGTTAGGGCCTTGATCCCATCTTTAGGAGTAAGTGAATTGGAAAAGGCAATTGTTATTGAACAAATTCAAAATCAGGCTTCAGATGCAATCGTAGCTTTACAAGAGGAAGCCCACAGTTTGTCCTGTATTGTACTACAAAACCAAATGGCTCTCAACTTTTTGCTAGCCTCACAAGGAGGCGTGTGTAAGGTCATCAACACCAGTTGCTGTTCTTACATAGACCAAAGTGGAAGAATTAATAAAGATTTGGCTGCAATTCGGAAACACACCAAAATTCTACATCAGGTAACTCTCAAAGATGTCTCACTGGGTTTGGGAGACATTCTCCACAAACTTACTTCATGATTACCAAACTGGACATGGATAAAACAACTGTTTATATCACTGATATACATAGTTAGTGTTTGTATAATAGCTCATTGCATGAACCAATGATGTAGATATTGGTCATCTCTTTGGTATAATGCTAGGTATAAGTAGTAGAGATTGGACAAGATCTTTAAGTTTTGTTCAGTCTCTAAAGGGGGGACTGATGCCTCAGAGGTTTTGATTTTTTGATTTTTTAATTTTTATAGATTTTAGAAGTAGCTATGTAGTGGATGTAGATTTTAATATCTCAGTATTTCCAGTAGAAGTAACTACAGCAGCACATAACTCAGGTATCATTTCCACACTGAGGTCTCTATCAGCATAATTAACATGCATTCTTTTACTGTCTCACTGTATTATATCTCTTACCAGTATTTTCCAGTAAAAGTAATGGCTGTAGCTTAACGGTTTCACATACCAAACCCCATCCCATATCAATCCCTCAAAATTCTGTTAGCTGTTTAGTCTTCTTTTCAAGGTGGAATTGCAGAAAAGCACCTTAAGGCCTGCACCAAGGATGTAAACATAGGCAAAAGTGACCTTTAAGCCCGGAACTTTGGAGGGCCTCCAAGGATTCAATGTGCTCCGAGGAGGATGAAGATGATGAAAGAGGGGTCCCAAAGTCCCCCAGACTCAATTCCCAAGGGGGTGTGCTGGGGGGCAGAATGAGGCAGAACCAGGAGGTGGTTGAATGGGGGCTGGATGGACATCATTATAAAATCATAGAATCTGTGTCCGAACACACGCGCGTGGGTTTGTATCTCTGTGGGCCAAGGCTCATTAAAGCTCTGCTCTCCTTATCTTTTCTCCAACCTGGAGTCTTTTTTTCTCCTTGATCTTTTAGACAACAGTTTGGCAGCAAAACTAGATATGGGGAGAGCAGAATTCTGACTGCTGAAGGAGCAAATTAGTAAGGTCCCCTGGGAATCTGCTTTTGAAGGTATCGGGCTCCATGAAGGCTAGTCACTTTTTAAAAGCCATCTCTTCAGAGCACAGAAGGAGGCAATTTCAAACTCTTGGAAGTCAAGCAAGCAGGCAAAAGTCCACCTTGGATGAGCAGGGATATTCTAAAACATAGGCAAAGTGGAGTTTACTGCCTTCTTCGGCTCTGTCTTCAACACAATGAGGGGCCCTGGGACCCCTGGAGCCCTGTACTGGAAGACCATGACTAGGGGACTGATAAACTGCCAGCCAAATCTGAACCTTTATGAGACTTGTTGCTCCACCTGGCTCCATACAAGATTCATCCCAATGTACTGAAAAAGCTGGATGATGTTGTCATAGGGTCTTTCTTCATTATTTTTCAACTGTCTTGGGAGTCTGCAGAGGTCCCATTCAATTGGAAGCTGGCAAATGTTGTCCCAGTTTTCAAGAAGGGTAAGAAGGAAGACCCCAGTAATTACATGCCTGTCAGTCTCACTTCAGTGCCCAGTAAAATCACAGAGAAGTTTATTCTGGGAGTTGTTAAAAAATACTTGAGAGACAATGTAGTCACTGGTCATAGCCAGCTCATAACCACAAAGGGAAATTCCTGTTTAACTAACTTAATTTCCTTTTATGACAAGCTTGTCCATCTAGCTGACAAAGTGAAACCAGTAGATGTGTGGGGATTTTTGGACTTTAAGAAAGCTTTTGATACTGTTTCTCACAATCCCTTCTGGACAAATTGTCCAGTGTGCAGCCAGACAAGTCCCTAATATACTGGTTTGGGCTCAAAGGGTTGCCATAAATGGGGTACATCAGATTGGTGGCCAGTCACCAGTGGGGTTCCCCAGGGCTCAGTTGTAGGACCAGTGCTCTGGAATATTTTTTTAAATTATCTGGATACAGGGATTGAATACACTCTAAGGAAGTTTGCTGATGGTAATAAAATAAGAGGAACTGTGACTCCCTTGAGGGTAGAGAGACCTTACAAAGAGATCTGGATAGACTAGAGAGCTGGGCAATCACCAGCAGTGCAAAACCTAACAAGAACAAATGCCTGAGACAGATTAATCCTGGCTATACATACACATTGGGGGATGAGAGGTTAGAGAGCAGCCCCACAGAAAAAGATCTGGAAGTTTGGGTTGATGGCAAGTTGAATTGAATTAACAGAGTGTCCTGGCAGGCAAAAGGGCCAGCAATACCCTGGGGTGCATCAAGCAGAGCATTGACAGCCAGTCGAAGGAAGTGCCTGCCCCACTCCGCACTGCACTGGTGCAACTCCACCTTAAGTACTGCATGCAGTTTGGGGCACCTCAATATTAAAAAACCTCAACCTATTAGATCGTGTCCAGAAGATGGTGATCAAGACGGTGAAAGGCCTTGAGAACAAGAGTAGCAGCTGAACTTGGCTTGTTCACCTCAGAGAAGAGAAGGTTGACAGATGACCTCATTGTGGTCTACAGTTTCCTCAAGGGATGCAACTGAGGTGAAGGTGCTGATCTCCTCTCTCTGGTGACCAGTGATAATGATGCCTAAAATGGAAGAAAAATTCTCCAAACAATATTAGTTAGTATAGATAAGATAGAGAGCAGTTCTTTAATGAAGGTCTTCAGATGCATGCAATACACAGGTGTGCATGAGTATCCAGGTGTCCTATAATTTTATTGGACTAATCCATCCAATACGACAATTATCTGATCCCTGATCCTCCCCAGATCTGCCCCCTTGCGGAACTGCCATTATGATTTAAAGGCTATGATGGACACATTACTTGACAAAACAGAGAAAGAGACAGATCAGTGAGCTGCTTGAGCGTAGCTTGAAGTTGGAATAGAGGCAGGAAACCTTCAAGGGACAATCAGTGATCATTTTCCTTTACAAGATCCAAGATGGGATCCCAGTGTAGCAGAACAGATAGAGAGGTTGAGACCCTATCAGAACTGGGTGGTGTATGGTATAAGACATGTTATTCTGAAAGTAATAAATCGGTCAAAATTATACAAGGTAAAGCAAGACAAAGATGAATCTCTGACACACTTCTTGAATAGGTCAGAAGAGAATTTTTCTTCCATTTTAGGCATCAAGACACAAGGAATGATATGAAGTTGTGTCAAGGGAAGTCCAGACTGGTCATTAGGGAAAGGTTTTTCACTGAGAGATTGGTCAATTGCTTGAACAGGCTCCCCAGGGAAATGGCTACAGCATCAAGCCTGTCAGAGTTCGAGGGCTATCTGGATGACACTTCTAGTGATATGGTTTATTTTTAAATAGTCCTGGAAGGAGCAGAGTGTTGAACTGGCTGATTCCAATGGGATGAAGTTCAATAAAGCCAAGTGCCGGGTCCTGCACTTTGGCCACAACAACCCCATGCAGCGCTACAGGCTGGGCACAGAGTGGCTGGAGAGCAGCCAGGCAGAAAGGGACCTGGGGGTACTAATTGACAGGAAGCTCAACATGAGCCAACAGTGTGCCCAGGTGGCCAAGAAGGCCAATGGGATCTTGTCCTGTATCAAAAATAGCGTGGCCAGCAGGACCAGGGAAGTGATCCTTCCCCTGTACTCTGCGTTGGTGAGGCCACACCTTGAGTATTGTGTTCAGTTCTGGGCCCCTCAGTTCAGAAAGGATATTGAGGTGCTGGAGCGGGTCCAGAGAAGAGTAACAAGGCTGGTGAAGGGACTGGAGCATAAGTCCTATGGGGAGAGGCTGAGGGAGCTGGGGTTGTTTAGCCTGGAGAAGAGGAGGCTCAGAGGTGACCTCATCACCGTCTATAACTACCTGAAGGGAAGTTCTAGCCAGGTGGGGGTTGGTCTCTTCTCTCAGGCACTCAGCAATAGGACAAGGGGGCATGGGCTTAAGCTCCGTCAGGGGAAATTTAAGTCGGATATCAGGAGAAAATTCTTTACAGAGAGAGTAATCAGGCATTGGAATGGGCTGCCCAGAGAGGTGGTGGATTCACCATCCCTGGAGATTTTTAAACGCAGATTGGACATGGCACTGAGTGCCATGATCTAGTAAATGGACTGGATTTGGACCAAGGGTTGGACTCGATGATCTCGGAGGTCTTTTCCAACCCAATCGATTCTATGATTCTATGATTCTATGATTCTATGATTCTATGATTCTATGATTCTATGATTAGTAATTCTTATGTGTCCCTTCTGACTCAAGATATTCCATGATTAAGTTGGGGACTCAAATGCCTCTGTGCAAACTCTCACAGTATTGGGAATAAACAAGAGGAATTAGGAAAGTGTGTAAACCTAAAGGGCTATAGTCTTATTGGCATCACGGAGATTAGGTGAGATGGCTCCTATGACTAAAGTGTTGGAATGGAAGGATATAGGCTCTTCAGGAAGGACAGGCAGGGGAGATGAGGAGGGGTTGTCACCCTCTATGTCAGTGACCAGCCGGCTTTAAACTGATAGAGGGTAACTTTAAATTAGATATAATTGATAAATTCTTTAATGTGAGGGTGGTGACACACTCAGGTTGCCTAAAGAAGCTGTGGATGCCCCATCCTTGTATTCAAGGCCAGGTTGGATAGGGGTTTGAACAATCTGGTGAAGTGGAAAGTGTCCCTGCCCATGGCAAGACATTTGAATGGAATTATCTTTAAGGTCTCTTCCAACCCAAACCATGGTATTATTCTATGATTCTACCTCATGAAGATAGCTGTATTAGAGATCATGTTCTATTTAGAGACACAAATTGTTTAGGTTTACAGACAGCCATGAGAAACCACAGAATCATAGAATTGTTAAGGTTGGAAAGGCCTTCAAGAACACCAATTCCAACTGTCAGCTCAGCACCACCACTATGTTTACCCTTCAAGTGTATCCTCAAGTGCCATATCCACATGTTTTTTTCATGATATCTAATGTAAACCTACTCTGGCATAGCTTCAGGCCATTTCCTCTCATCCTGTCACTTGCTACCCGGGAGAAGAGATTGACTCCCACCTCACTACAACATCCTTTCAGGTAGTTATAGAGAGCCATAAGATCTCCTGTCAGCCTCCTTTTCTCCAGCCTAAATAATCCCAGCTCCATCAGCCATTCCTCATAGGACTTCTGTTCCAGATCCTTCACCAGGTTTGTTGCCCTTCTCTGGACACTCTCCAGCACCTCAATGTCTTTCTTGTAGTGAGGGGCCCAGAACTGAACACAGAATTTGAAGTGCAGCCTCCTGAGTGCAGTTGGAAAATCACTGACCTAGTCCTTCTGGCCATACTATATCTGATATAAGCCAGGATGCCACCAGCCTTCTTGGCCACCTGGGCACACTGCTGGCTCATGTTCAGCCAGCTGCCAATCAGCAGCCCCAAGTTCTTTTTCACCACCAGTGATCAGCTGCCAGCTGGATGTAACTCCATTCACCACCTTTCTCTGGGCCAGGCCATCCTGGTGAAGAGTACATCTGTCCACATCATGATAAGACAGTTTCTCTAGGAGAATGCTATGGGAAATAATGTCAAAGGCTTTACTAATATCTAGACAATAATATCATCTGCTAAGCAGGTCATTTTGTCACAGAAGGAGATCAGATTGGTCAAGTAAGACCTGCCCTTCATAAATCCATGCTGGCTGGACCTTACCCCCTGGTTGTCCTGTACTTGTTGCATGATGGCATTAGAGATGATCTTCACGACCTTCCCTGGCACCGGTGTCAGGCTGACAGGCCTGTAGTTCCCCAGATCCTTCTTCCAATGTCAAAATAAAACCATAAAACACTCACTCTTCTAAATAGGCCCTGCTCTTTCTCCTGCTTCTGTTGTTAATTAGTAACACCACTATGATAAATTTGGAGGAAAAACACCCTTAACTATCTGTAATATTATTATATGAACATTAGTTTTCTTGTTTGTGCCTGTGATCTTGCCTGCTTGCCTACAACTAAATCAAAAAGGAACTATTTAAAGAAAGGACCAGACAGGAAAGCTAGGAAAGGAACCACCAGAGGCAGCTGAGATCATAGAATGGTTTGGATTGGAAGGGATCTGGAAGATAATCTATTTCTTTGTGTCTGTGGTCTAATTGATTTTGTCCATCTGCCTTGTGCCTCTCCCTCTGCCTATCTGCTATCCTAATCCCTCTTCTTGCTTCCATGCAGCAGGTCCATGCACAAGGACTCCCTTTATCTTATAACTCCTTCCCACCCACAGCCTACAAACCCTTCTGAACTTGTTTCTCAGACACCTTCCTATTTTAGTCCACACACATTCTTCAAAGTTTCTTCAGATTTACGAGGTTTTTGGCAGTGCAACAGTGGGAGAGTTCCTGTACCAGACACAAACCTCTGACAGAAGCCTCAACAGAACTTCTTATCCCCAGAGATTAGGACTGTTCCCCACTCGGACAGAAGTGGCAGACTCAGAAGCTGGAATCCTAACACGAAAAGAGAAGAAACCTTGTATTTTCCCAACTCCTAAGATCAAAGCATGAGTTTTACTAAATGCATTTTCAGAGACAAATATGCCAGCAAGCATTTCTCTTGTTTTTCATAAATACCTCAAATACAGAAACTAAAATTTTCTATGAAAATCACATTTACTCCAACAATATCTGAACAGCAGCAATTTCAGGCATGGTCTCTCCTGCAGTCTGTGTAGTCGAGTATGTTGATAAAGTGTCTAACCCACACTTGACCCAACCACAGGAGATGCTAGAGGCCTCTAGTGAACTGAAAGCTGGAAGTGGCAATTTTGTTCTAAACCAGTGACTTCCAGGGTGTAGTGCATTATCTCTTGCTGTGCAGTAATAAATCCCAAGCAAGGTGCATGCGCATCATAACAAATTTTATGGGGAAGAGTAGAGCTAAACAGTTTCTTGGAGAAGCTTGTTATAAGCCAGCAAATTGTTTGTAGCTATGGCATTTTTCAGGCACTGCCAGAAGAAGGGCTGAGACTGAGGGTTAGTTGGCCATTCCAGGACAGAATTTCGACACAGCCTCTTCCTCAGACGGACATAGCGCGACTTCTGCAAAACCTTCTCAAGAAATATCAAGACAATGACATCCAGTTTTTCATCTAGAAGCCGCTGGTGGGCCATGTAAAAGGTTGTCCTGAAACTGCCACTTTTAATATACTTATTGGTCAGCACAAATACAGTCTTTTTGCTCAGCTGAATGCTCTGGGAAAGGTTGTCAAAGACCGGCTGTCCCGGGAGCCAGTCCCTTGCTTCCAGGCATAAATTGAACTGCCTGGCTTTTCGGTCTTCCAGCCTTCTAACCAGTTCTTCCATCACCCAGTCATTCACAGCTGGATCTTCATTGTCATAGGCAATAAAAGCATCGTAACAGGCATCTGGTAAAGATAAACGCCGATAGCCCTTCAGCTTGGCGGTGCAGTAATGGTAACTATACCACACATCCCAGAAGTACAGATGGCTCGTCACCGCAAGCACCATAAAGCTGAGGACGGTTGAAGCTGATAGAGCGTACAGGATCAAATACGAGGTGTCCAGCTCACAGGTATACAGATCCAAGAAAACCACGCTCCTTCCCTTATGTGCCCCTGGGCCAGCACAGGTCACGTCTGAGGCCAGAAGAGGAATAGTCACCTGAGTCTGATTGATCCACCAGACAAACCACACGGCCTCGCAGTTGCACCTGAAAGGGTTGCCATGCAAAAGCAGCATCTTCAGGTTGTTGATGACATTTTCAGGGAAGCTAGATTTCTTAATTATTTCAATCTTGTTTGAGCTGAGGTCCAAATACCTCAGTTTAAAAGCACCTCTGAGAAAATGTTTGGTTAGCTGATGAATATGATTGTTTCGGAGCATCAGTTCTTGCAGTGATGAGGAGCAATTGGACAGTTCTCGGGGAACAGTGGTCAGAAGGTTATTGCTCAGGTCCAGAGTTACTAGTTTCTTCAGATAGTGGAGGTTTTCCCAGTTGAAACTCTTCAATTGATTATTGGTTAAGTTGAGGAGCTTGAGTTTGGGAGGCATTGCTTCAAAAACAGTGGGAGGCAAAAAACTGAGTGAGTTGAAGGAAATATCCAGTTCTTCCAGGCTGGTCAAATTCTTGAAGAAGGATAAGTATCTAGCATTGCCATCCATCCATAAAACATCTAAACGATTTCCTCTAAATTCTAAAATTTGAAGAGATTGGCTTTCCATTCCTGTGTTAATGGTGGTAGAAATGTCATTATCGTTCATCATCAGCTTCCTCAAATGGTCGAGGTTTTTCACAAAATTAAGCACATGAGTAACACCTTCTGCCAGAAAATAATGTTGATTATTGCTCAGGTCAAGAATTTCTAAATGTTCTAGCTCTTTGAAAGCAGTTTGGTACAGCAAGTCAACCCTGTTGTTAGAAAAATCCAGATATTTCAATCCAGACAAGTAGGAGAATTCACTTCCATTTAAAGTTTGACTTATTGCATTATCTGACAAGTTGAGACATGTAAGGGAGCTAAGTCCCCGGAAGTCTGAGGGGTTAATAAAAAATACATTATTTCTGCTCAAATCCAGAGTTTTTCCAAATTGCAGACAATCTTCCTTAACTGAAGATTGGTAGGAAGCAGCCTCTTTATCTTTGGAACGGCAACTTCGCCCATACACATCATACCTAAAATAATGCATCTCTTGTAGTACTTGCCTGTTGTACTGCTCTACTGAAAACCCAAGATTAGAGCAGAATCCATTGGAGTTGCTTTCCCCTGAAGAAGGAGAAATTTTATTCACTGAGAGGTCTATGAACTTAAGAGCTGGGAATTCTTCGAACACTGTCAGGTTTGCAACTTTAATAAAATTAGTCCCAAGATCCAAGACGGTGAGATTCCTAAGACGGAGCAGTGGGCGTAGATCCTCCTCTCTCAGTTCTTTAAAGACATAACCCTTGAGCCTCAAGGTTTCCAGGTTAGAGAGGGAAGAAAATGTCTCAGACAGTTTCAAGAAGGGAGAATACAACTGGAGTTCAAAATTAAAGGACAGATCAAGCTCCACCAGGCTGGGGACAAACTTCAAAAACTGAGCATCTCCAATCTCCTTCATGAGGAAATTTTGGGAGAGGTCAAGTTCTTTGAGGTTCTTGATGTTTTTAAACCAACTGCGGGGTACGCTCTGGAGAGAGTTACTGTGAAGTCGCAAAATTCTTAAATTTTTCAAGGAATCAAAAGCCTTTGAATGTATCTGAATCGAGCCACTGGTGCAGGGAGTGCAAGGATATGGGGCATTATAGCAACGTGGGCAGTTGCCACTTAGATCGAGAATTTCTAGGTTGGGAAGGGCACTTAAATCCTGCTCTTGAATCACTTGAATCCTGTTATTGTAAATATACAGTTCCTTCAAAGTAGATGACAAATTGGGTGGAATATGTGTTAAGTTGTTGGACTTCAGGGATAGTATTGTTAATTTTTTCAGCTCCAGAAAGGCTGTTTCCTCAATCTCAAATGAAACATTGCATGGATTGCGGTAGTAACAGTTCTGTCCCAGATACAATACCTCAATGTTTCCTAGCTCTGACAAGTTGGCTTTTTGGATAGAAAAGATAGTATTTGCTTCCAGGCTCAGCAGGGTTAAAGTAGCAGGAAGACCTCGGGGTATTTCCAACAGCTGGTTTGCATCCAAGTACAGTGACTTCAGTCTTGTCAGGGCAGCAAAACTGCCATTCTCAATCTCCAGTCTTCTGTTGCAGACAAGATCTTTGGGCCCCAGTCTGACAGGCACACAGTTGCATCTGAAGTCAATCTCCATGAGGTTTTTAAGTTGAGCAAAGGATGTTGGATAGATATGGGGAATATGGTTAATACTCAGGGTGAGGTTGGTAGCGTTTTCAGGGATCCCTCTGGGGACTTGTGTGAGACGCCGGTAGGTGCAGTCTACTGTCACAGTACCTTCTGAAGATTTAACATCACAAGGCAAAGTTTTGGGAAACCAAGCTCCAGACAGCAGCATCGGAAACAGGAAGAGCAAGACAAAGAGCAAAGCATTTGACATCTTTGCACGAGGTACCTAAAAATAAGGAAGCACAGGTATTAGTTTAAGGTAATTAAACATTTCACCCACACACTGGGGCAGACCAAATAGGTCTACACTTGTAGATGTGCAGGTAGGATTATAAGTTTTGTTGGTATTTTGTTGGTATTCCTTACTTTATTATCAGGATGTATTGCAGCGTTAATATAAATATCACTCTCTAAATAAGGAATTGGTAAAAAAATCTACTGAAAAAATGGCAACACAGGTGATTGAAATTTACATCTCTGTGAATGTTCTTTTCTTTTAAGGGGAAACAGGAGGTGTTAAACTTCCAGCAGATTGCCATTGCATACTGGAGTAGATGAGCAAAGTTACTGTTTCATAGTGTATGATAGATAAAATCTATAGTCCCTTAAAAACTAGCGTAGACTTTCAAACTTACTGAAGCATCAGCACAGGTGGAGGGTTGACCTAAGCCAGTCTATGGTTTTATTTCCATAAGGTTTAATATCACCTTGCATTTTCACTCTTCAATAAGGACAGGGGGCTGAGAAAACGCTGTAGCAATGTAAAGTGTGAAAATGAAAATCAAAGACAGGTTTAAAATTGAGCATGTTCCATGTAAGACTCATAAGCATTAAATACCCAGAGCCAAAATCCCACAGGCATTTAAAGAAACTTTCAAAACATTCTCTGTGTCTGTCAAGTCTTTGTGCTCTTGCCTACTTTATAGATTTATGTGTATTATGGGAAGGACAATAAGCTTTTAATATGTCACAGCTTACCCCTTACTTCCTCAGCAGTGGTCAGTGTCAAAGGAACCCTGGTTGGCAAGCTGCCAGCCTTGGCTTGTGTGACACAGGCAGAGAGGCCGTGACCATTTTGCTGCACTGCCCAACATCTTAACTGCTGGTTAAGGTCAGGTCTGGCCATTTCTCCCTTGAAAACTCAGTGTTGAAGGCTTGGAGATGCACGGCACATAGAGGGCTCTTAAATAAGCAGGATTGTCTGGATAATATTGATTAAATGTTAAAACCCAGGTAAGCAGCAGAAAATTGGATGATCCGGTAAAATGTCCAAGACACAAGGAAATGGTTTTTTCTCTTTAGCTGGGGCACAAGAATATACAGAGACCTGCTCAAGCAGTCTGTGCAAACCCTGTTGAGTGCTACAAAGACATGCCTTGCAGGTGACACAGACTTGAAGTGAAGCGAGCCTTCCTGTTGTATGCTCTGTTTACAGTGTCTCCTAGACAACTTTGTGCTTTTGTGTTGCCTTATAGAACTATGCTAAACCTACCTCTGCATCCATGTACCTGGAAGAGTGACCTGCAGGGCAGCAGATGTGTGAGAAGGCAGATCATGTCTCACACAGCACTGCACTTCTGCTATCTAGGGTCCACAGCCTAATGGCGTCACTTTGGGGGTTCAGAGCCTCAGTACAGAAGAAAAATTGTACAAGTCCACCGCAGATGTAACCTAGTAAAGTACTACACCCCAGCCTTTCCTATTCCACATTCTTTCCTATTCCCTGGCAATGGTACAGTGCCACTTTCTTTTCAGCAGATCCTCTTAGAAAAGGCAAGGGAGCTAAATAATATGGCTGATAGGAATCAAACTAACCACCATTTGGTTATTCATCATGGAATTCACATTGGACTCTCACCCAGACGAACGCCACTGCGTAAGAGAGTTTACCAGCATTTTCAGCTCAGTCTAGCCAATCCCTTTGAGAGGAGGATTAACTTTTCTGATTTCCTGATGTAGGAAAGTCTTTGGATGAAAATGATGCATAAGAAGAATCACAGTATGTGGGGAGCAAATTTGGAAAAGATAATAAGCATTCATTTCCTCCCAGCTCCCTAGATCTTTTTCTTAAACTCTTTTTTCTCCACTAATGCAGTCAGGGATGTGAAAGGGAGAAGGGAGGGCTCTACCATTGCTATTCATTACATGGAAAACTGAAGGTCTTTATTCAAATGACAAGAGGCATTGCCAAAGAAAAATCTTTATAGAATCTTGCAAATATTTTGCCTTCCTTCCTTCCATCCTTTTTTCCAGGAAATACACCATATTATGCATGTAAAAGACATTATGAGACTAAAGAAAAGCCAAAGAGTGACTATCCTAACCAAGTGGCCTATGATGTCCCAGCACCTGCCTCTCTCCACCTCTTGCTTTAGCAGACCAATGGATCCCAGGGCCAGGACCATTGCCCAAGGCAGGTTCCCATGGAGCATGGCAGAGAGGCCGTAGGGGAACTGCAGAGACTCTGCACTGCAGGACATATTGCTCCATTGTATTGGTGCCAATTACCTTTATCTGTTGATGCACAACACAGCAGAGCATGAAGTGCCAGTCGTCACCAGCCATGGACAAAGAACCTGCAGTCACTGAGGGAAATACTGACAGTTGCTGTACATCAGACACCAGGAGCCATTCTAACTTTAAAGAAAGGAAGAAAAAGTAAATTAGATTCAACCTTTAAAGATCTGATAAACCACATTAAGCCATTCTATCCAAGCACTAGAGCAGCACAGGGGCAAGGTGTGATTGCAGTCCAGATTGACAACACAAACTTCCTACATGAACTCATAAGCAGCCACTGCACTCAGGCCCTTAATTTCAGGTGCTTACCCAAGTTCCTCAATTCATTGCCACCAACCTGGGCTGCACTGATGTTCAAGAGAGAGTGGGAGAGGAGGGAGGGAGAGAGAGAGAGAGAGAGGGAGAGAGGTGCAATGAATATGGGCCTTGAAAGTCTTCATAAATATGTTTCTAGGTTTCTTAAGAAGTCAAAGAAGACCTCTGGAGCATTTACAATGCTCAGATTTTGAACTCTCACATATTACAGTATTATTAGGAACCTAAGTGTTGTTGCAGAGCCAGCCCAGCTCCTACCATCTTTGTGCTTCATTGCTTTGTATATTCTTCTCTTTCCTAATATCTTTGTAATGTATTATGTATTTTAACTGTAAAAGCTGTTGCATTCTGGTGTTGTATCTGACTATTTGCATGTGTAACACTTAGGAGCTGTTTAAGTACCAGAACAAATAAAAAGACTTTTAAATAGGAGAAACAAGCAACATCTTTGCAACGAGAAGCTTGTTTAAAAGTACAGCTGGAGTGTGCATGTGAACTGTTCTTTTCTCTGTGATCTACACTTGGCTTCATAAGAAGTTCAAAAAGCAGTAATCTACTGATCCTAATGGGCATGTGCAAAAAACCTTAATGATTTAGAGTGTTCTTCAAATGTTCAGCAACAGTACAACTAGGTGTTTCTGAAGAAAGATTTTCTGTAGAGATTTCATATGTATTTTAAAAGGTAACAGGAGAAAAGTGTAGAGAAAAATGAACACCTCAGAAGTTACAGCAATTAGAAAAGACGTTATTATACACGTTCTGTAGCACTGCAGTACAAATACGTATTAGAGCAAATAAATGCTTTCCCTTCCTTTCATAATGCACTGCAGCTTCTAATTGTAATAGTAAAACTGAACAGTTAGAAAGCAGAGAAGCAGAAAATGTTCTTAAAGTCTTCCACAACAGTTCAGGAAAAGAGGTGTAAAAGCAAATTTAAAATGAAAGTTTAACATACCATTTTCTGTGTGCTTCCAGATCTGGCAGATTTTTTGTTTGAAGAGCCTGTAAATCAGAGCAGAAGAAAACAGCATAAAAGTGGTCCCCACTGGTTCAGATGAGGTCCAGAGGAGAGTAAAATATGACATAACTTACTCAAGACAACAGCAGTAATCACTGCTCTATTATTACTCTTCACCTCAACTGCAACTTGAGAAATAATTGAATGTGAAACAACTGTTGCAACCCACTTCCTCAAATATTTGTACTTAAAACAACAGTACCTCATTTTTTGCTCCACCCCTAAGAAATAATGGAGTACTCTTATTTTCCCCCTTTTAAACAAATTTTCACATTACTCATAAATTCACGTGCTTTTATTCTGCGATTTATATGCTGCAATTTACCGTTTTCTTCGTTATTTTTGAAGTTTTCATTTCAGACTGTATTTTACCTTGCTACAGTGTCACACCATAAAGAACTATAAGACCTACTCAGAGGAGATAAATATCCAAGCCACAGGGAACTCTGAAGGGGGACAGTTGCGAACTATTTGGCCACAAAGTTTAAAATCAATCAACTGGGAGACAAACGCACTACATAAGGATAACCAGTCACTTCAGACAATTAACATTTGCAGGAGATCAAGTTCCTCCTTTTACCCATCCCTCTTTTTTAGTATAAGTTGCATGAACAGAGATACAGACATAGTCAACTGATGTTAAAAATAGTTTAGATTTAGAAGTTTAGTAATTTTTATAATTATTATTATTTTTTCGGCATTCATTCCTGATGCAAATAGCTTCAAGAACTGGGACAGTTCTAAGCTGAATACTTTACAGAAGAAATGTCTATTAAGTGAATGGGACTTTGGGGAAGGGAACCAAAATAAAGCATGATAAAAAGTATAGTGGTAAGGGCATAGGAAACAGCATACAGAAAGGTGAAAATTGCATGTGAGAATGTAGAAGGGTCAGAATTAAAAATTACAAGGATAGACTTAAGCTGGTGACAATCCAGCATTACACAGAACACGGTGTCTGTCTGAGAGTTTCTTACTTAGAAGTCTCTGTGCTTAGCAGAACAGACTAGTTCAATGATTAGGATATTTATTAGGTGGAGTTTGTGGGGTTTTTCATGTCTTCTTTCCCTACATATTTTTATTTACATTTTAAATAGCAATTCATAATTTCTTTGACCATGATGGAGCTGAGAAACTCATTTCAGATGCCTGGAACCTGACGAATGAACAGAGAAAGAATTTGCAGTCATATTTGCAAATTCCCTGTGTTTAGAGTCTGAGTCATTTAGAAATGAACACAAAAACAAGAAAGTCATTGCCATTTTAATCAGGGCCTAGGAAAAGGCTCATTAATTCCCAGCTATATTAATTCGGGACTATATTTCTCACCCTTGTGGCTGAATACTAAAATACTACAACAAAGTATGATTCCTCTGCTCTTTATTGATAACTGGATTTTGCTTTTCACGCAAGATGCACCAAGGTTTTCACTGAGTGCTACTGTAACTAATGCAGAAATCTTACTAAAATCCTACTATGTGCTGCAAGGACATTCAACACATTTCTAGTAGGATGGAAACCTGCACTACAAACACCACACACTAGTTATTCCGCTCTGGATTTTTCACACTCTATGTGACCACAAAGGGAAGTTACCTTCCACTCGTTTATAATTATTCACCAAATATGCTTAATTAATCATGAAAGAAGAGAATGAGTTGGCACAAGTTTGACTGTGTATGTTGATTTCTTCAAGCACCCAGCCATTCCCTGGTACATGACACTGGAGCATGAGACACTTAATGTCCACTTGCTTTGATTGCAAGCAGGTTTTCTAAATCACAGTGTCCAGTCACGCAACCCTGTAATCTTTGGCAGGTGCTCAGTGTCCTTGGAGATCTCCCTTGCAGCCTAAACCTACAAACTGTGGAAATTTTAATAGCTGTACTGACACTTAGCATTTCCTTTTGGAATAAGGCTGACTTTTTTTATATTAGGAATTTGCTGTCACCCATCTAAGAGCTTGAGTTTCAATTCTGTTCAAAGTGAAACTGCAGCTTCAGCTGAGCACCAATAGAAATGCAGACTACTTTTTTTCCGTCCTTTTTTCTTTTCCTTTTTCTTTTTTTTTACCTAAGAAATGTGGGTAAAAAATTACAATATTTTCCTTCAAAAGGTGGGAGTAAATGTACAGCAGCGTAGAAGTCCAGAATTTCTGAACTATAATTTGGTTTTTAAAGGCACAAGGAGTCACTGATTTACTGATTTCAAAAGTTTGGTTTCCATCAGATGCTGCACAAAATGTCTTTTGTCTCTATTGTGAAACACAAGGAAACTGAAAAGCAGTTACTGCATCACATGCAGGGAAGATTCACTGGTAACAGTAAATGTACATTGCTACCTCTGTGAAAGAAGAATATAATTTAAAATAAAGCAGGAGTCCTTAATTGTCTAAATCCTTCGTGTAGAGGTTTGGTTGTCAGTTGGCTTGTAATCAGATCGGTAAACTCACATTTCCTTTCTTTTTATTCCTAATGTCTTGCAGCAAAATCTTTTCTCTATAGTGCCAACTCTCATATCAAGAATGATGATACCACCCCACATATTCATGGTTAATACAACATTCAGTGTAAGATTGCATAATTTACCCAGGAAATTATTCAAGAAAACCAGTTGTTGTGCACTTTTGAAATAAATAAGCTGACTCTTCAAAGTGATGTAGACAGATGTACGAAAAGAACCACAAAGAGCATGGATAGGAAAATTGAGGAAATTAAAACAAAATTACTTGCAGAAGCCTTAAAGCTTCTGTATGTATGATCTGTGTATGTAATGCAGGATCCTTGCTGACAGCAGTGCAGAAATGTGTAGTGAACACTAAAAGTAACCAAAACAATAACGAGAAAACAGCAGTGGAGGAGATTGGCCAAAAACAAGGGCAGAGGAGCACTCTGGTGAGGGAGGAGACCCAAACCACCCAGGGCACTGAGGTACCTCTGAGGGAGCCTCCTGTACCACAGAAATAGACTTGGCCATTTCTGAAAGCTGAGGCTGCCCCAGGCTACATCCGTGCCAAGACTGACTGACTGGTGTTTACAACAGGTTAAACTTGTGTTCTGGAAGCAAAGGTGCCTGCCACTTTTACTGAAAGTGAGTTACCTTCAAGAGAGGCAGAAGGCATCCAGAACTACCTGAAATAAGATGGAGCTGTTTTCCAAGCTCTCCAGGGTCAGCAGTGCAGCTACACCTCTTCTGTTTGTTTCTTCCTAAGGGACTGACAAGATAGAGTAGCCAGAGAGGGCATCCCTACCTTTCTCTGGGGGATGAGGAGGAGGAGTAGTGCCAAGGCAGTAATGTTAGAAGCAGTGGGGCACGCTAATGTAGGCAAATAATAAAACTGGCCGGTTCAGAGGAATTATGGCACTTGTGAGAGAGATATCCTCAACTCCTACTTTCTATTGATGACATTACTAGCCTTTTTTAATGTTTAATATAGGCAATCTTGCCATGGTTTATGAAGTCATTCTCAGGCAAAAGCACTGAGGGAATACTGAAACAACGTCTGAAGAACAACATGGAACTCAGACACTGCTGGACCCAAACAAATCACATATCAGGAAAACAGCTTCAAAGGAAATAATGGCCTAAGATTAGGGCAAGCAAGTGTAATGAGGTTCATATTAAACATACAAGTGTGTTAATATTGTGATTTATTATAGTATTTGATATCGCTTTTTCAAAAATTGTGCATGACATTTTTATGGCTGAGGGTTACCACTCAACAGGATATTTTGATAAGAAGGAAATGGAGCTGTTGGACCAAGTCCAGAGTAGGGCCACAAAGTTGATAAGGGGACAAGAGCATCTCTCCTATGAAGACAGGCTGAGAAAATTGGGGCTGTTCAGCCTGAAGAAGATTTCATAGCAGCCTTCCAGTATCTGAAAGGGGCCTACAAGGAAGCCAGAGAGGGACTCTTTGTCAGGAACTGTCCTGATAGGACAAGGAATAATGGATTGAAATTGAATGGGTTCAGATGAAATAGAGGAAAGAAGAAATTATTTGCTCTAAGTGTGGTGAGGCACTGGAACAGGTTACCCAAAGCAGTTCTTGGGTGGAGATAAAGCTGGGTTAATAAATTAAGAAATAAAAAAGGGTAGATGATGGAAAAATGATCACTCACCACCTCCTGACAGCAAAGCAATGCCCAGCTGGCCTCACAGTGACATCTGGTTTTGCCAAACCTTCATCCTTCCACTCTCCATCCCAATTTTATTGCTGCACATGGAACTACAATGGCTTGGGTTTTCCCTTTGGTCCGCTGGGCTCTGCAAACTTGGCTGTGTCCCCTGCCAGACTCTTGCTCACCCACAGTCTGCTCACCAGTGCAAAAAGGCCTTGAGGTTCTGAATCTGCCCTCCCAATTCTCTCCCAAACCAGGCTGTGTGGAGTTTGGCTGCCAGCCTGGGGCAGCCACCACTCAACACACCAGAGACCACAGCACTGGCATTGACAGCAGATGCCTGACAAGCAACTGAGAGAGAGACTTGTACAGTGAAAACATGCTTAGATTTCACTCCCAACAGTCCACTGCTTCAGCAACAGCCTCTCAACATCTGACACTTAAAACCCCTGGAGTCTATGGCAAGAGGTTCCAGAAAGGCTGCAGATGTCAGGTACTCTGAAAGGCAAAAACGTGTACTTCCACAAGGGCAGGAGAACAAGGCAAAATAAGGTTTCTAGACAAATATGAGCTAAATCCTCTAACTTATGCTATGCAATGTGGCTTTTTTTCATCATTTCAAAATGATGCTGCTGAATGAGGAATGTTTCCCACCAGGCTGAACTGTTAGCTGATCTTCAGATCAGAATCCAGGCATGGAGGGGGAAGCATAGAGCGTCAAACGCCAAACACCTCACAATTCTCTGTTTCCGCAGCTTTAATTCTGTCAAAATGGATGTGGTTTTCACAGAGCTGCTGGAATTCACCCATAACTCTTCATAAGCATTTCAAGTGCGCAAAAGGCAGCAGACACAGTAAGCTTAATTCTGCCATTTTCCTTCTGCTCTTTCCCCATCTCATTCTGTTAAATAGCGTTGAGTAGGTTTACTTACAACCATCTGAGAAATACAAACTTCAACTGCTCATGAAATGTTAACTCAGACTCCCAAGGGAATTTAAACATTGTATCCCTTCTGTCAGACCATAAAAAGAAGAAGGACACCTTATTATAAGGATGTGTGCCAGTCTGGTGTGATTAACAGTTCATCTGTATGTCCAAGACAGCTGCAGCACAATTCATGAACAAGGTTAGAATGTAGGCATCGACTCTCATGCTATTTGGCCTGTGCAGGGCATGGTCTCCAAAAAAAGTTTCAAAAGAACAGAAGGGCAAGAAATCTCTTGGCACAAGTAATTTTGAAGCTGTATTTATAGGACTTGTGCACAGAAAAGGCAAATGATTCAGCATTTTATTTGGAACAAAGATCTGATCTATAAAGCAACTGAATTGATATCATGCATTAACTGTATTGTATACCTTTTGTGTACTATTAAGTTGCAAACTTTGGTATACTAAAGTTGTTACCCCCCAAGTCTGTGGCCACTTAACTGCTAAGTAATATTTTCAAGACAATAGGTTAAATTATCTTATATTTAAGAAATTTCTGTACAAAACCCCCAGAATTCTGTAAATTTGTTTCCACTGTGTTATAACAGTTTTGAAAATTCAACTGTAATGAGGAATTCCTCTGAGAACAAGTGATTTAACTGAATTTTCATCACAATAACTTATATACCCCATTTCTGTATTCATCACTGAAAGCAGTACAGGTGAAATTCTGTTTTACTCATTCCCATGTAGGAGGAATAATTCCACAGAAGCAAGAGAAAATTACTTGGGGGAAAAAAATGAAGACCAAATAGATTTATTCTCAGAGAAACAAACAAACAAAATAAAAGGCTGTCTTAGCTGGAATGAGAAAATCCTCTTTATAAAACAGCATTTTATATAGGTAGAGTACCATAGTTCACTGGTTGTACAGTAAGTATTGTGGTACTTTGTAACAGAAACTTGATGATCAATTAACTGTGCAGTTTGAAAATAAAAACAATAAATATTTCAGCTACTTTTTGATCACGTAGATATGGGTAGAGACCAGTTCATGTAAGTGTGTTTAAGTTTTCTGTTTGGACTTTGCACAGTAAACATTTACAATATTAAAAGGAAAACTGCTACAAAAATATTCATATTATCACAATCCAAGAATGGTAAAAACTACAAAGAAAAAAGGAAATTTAAACCAAATTGCTAATGATTAAAGGTTGGTCCTTATTATTGAAATAAGGGATACTAATAACCCCAGGAACACTGAAACGTTAGTCTTACAACTGCAGACAGTAACTGCATGGAATGGATGTTATGCAAATCATTTAATGTAATGAGAGGTTTACAAAAGGAAACAGCAGCCCCATGTATCTTGTGGGTAAATATGAACATGAAGTGTACGAAACAGTTAATACTATGTGTATGTCAACAGTTACTCAAAATTAGCATGACCTTTACATACTGTTAGGGCTTACAAAATATTATTCATGGTAATTAAATATAAAAAACAAACAAAAAAACCAGCTGCCTGCCCAACAGATTAATAGATACAAGATACTCAAGTCTGCAGTACTTAGCTGAACACAGAAAATGATCTTACACGTATACATCTCATTAAGATCTGTGAACAATTTGTAGTTCTCTATGGAAAAATGGATTCAAAACAGCAGTTTGGTAGAAAGTGAGGACAGGCACATAAAAGAGAACTTAAGCAACACAGAAGACTTTCAGACTCTTGAGGCAATTCATAAGGTTGCTTCAAGATGGAGATTTATTGCCCATTTATAACAAACAAGTGGTGATTTCAAGACAAATATAATAATTAAACATACAAGCTCTGGAATTGTACAAAGATACTCATTTCTTGTGGTTGATGTCCATCATTAAAAACAGTGCTAGCTTAAGGGACCTTTGCAGTGTAATCTCCTGCAGTTACAAGGGCACATGACTGAACAGGTAGGACACAGATTCACCATTGTGTGTTCTTCGAATTGCCTCTGCCAGGATCATGGAAATGTCAATAAACTGAAAGAAAAATCAATAAGAAAAATTTTATGGGATGCCAAGAACAATAAAACTATGCAGTTTATAAACATATAGACAAACATTCAATCTACCATTGTGCTCTCTTATTTCTAGGAAGAATTATAACATTAAAACTTTAGGTATTGAACATATACATAATAACTGCACTGATACAAAGTAGAACTCAAAAACTGAGTAAGAAAGCACTGACTAAGATTGCTGCACAGTAATATCGTTAAGACTTCTGATAAAAGGCATGTTGTGAAAAACCCCCACTATTCTTGCCATCAGATGGCAGTGTCTGCTTGATACAAATACAGTTTAGAGGAAGTACACCTTTTAAGTGCTTGTCTTGTTTCAATAAATACCAAATAAATGTTAGGCTTTTAAAAAAATCCAATAATGCATTAAAACCCCCAATCTTTTATGCTTTTCTCCACTCTATACTAAAGAAAACCTCCAATGAAACACATTACTTCCCAGAACAATTTCATTAGTGTTTTTCAAGAAAAAAGTCTAAGATTTCTGTGGCCTCCACAATAACATAAGTTTCTGCATGAAAATATTGTATGATTAATATTCATTAAAAAAACCCCACCAAAATCCAGTCAATTTTACATTTGCCACTCTTTCACAAGCAAGCATACTCAAGGTGCGGCAAATATCAAATATTTTGCAATGCTCTATTGTACTACCTGAATCCCCTTAAACAGTTCTTTGGCATGTTTTAGCAAAACTTTTTGCAAACCATGTATTTTAGAACATTAATTTCCTCTCAAGGCACAAATTCTAGCACCAGTGAACAGTAAAACACAAAACCAGAGTTTAAAGAAATTAAACAAAAATACCACTGTACCTGTATTTTTGGGCAGTGTTTCATTTTCTCCTCTTGGGGGATTGTATTGGTTACCACAACAGCCTCAAACGAAGCATTATTAATCCGAGAGAGGGCAGGACCAGAAAAGATGCCATGAGTGAGAATGGCATAAACTTTAGTAGCTCCAGCAGACACCAACCTGTAGAACATACAAGAAAAGTATGACGTGATGCATGTTTACATACACAGCTAAAGCCAGATACGAATCTCTAAAATACATTTTACTCACAAATTCCTACACATAAAATACCTACAAAATAATTCAGACATTTGTATAAGCTGAAAAAGTTTAGAACTGTCTCAAAAGAAACCAAAAACCCCATACACTGATAATTAAATAAAAGAGTTCTTATTTGCAGCAGCGATACTAATTTAAATTGCTGCATTTTGACCTTATCAGCACAACACACAACTGAACTCCAGTACAAGTTTTCTATCTTAAAATCAAGTAGGTTGGATGGCAGCATTCACAACCCTATTGTGTTTCCATTATCGTCCACCTTTATTTTCATCTGCAATTCAAAGAGTTCTGCTTGGAAGGAGTTTCTGAGGAAGAACAAATGTTAATGATTAAAAGCCTAGCTTGCTGCAAGGTTGAGAGAAGACATGCTGCTGATGCAAGCACTCAGCGAACTGGTGCAGCAGAGGAGGAAGAAAAAAGAAAGTATAAATCAAAGAACTAGAACACCTTGTGAATAAGTCAAAATATCTTCAGTTTGGTTTTTTACTGTCCTCGATGGCTCTAAATGCTCAGCTATGTCCTAACTGCTTTTCTAGCCTTGCAAACAGAGACCCTGAAGCATGGCATGTTATCGGATCATCACAAAGGCACAGGAGGAAGCATAAGAGAGAGAAAAAAACCCACAGAAACATCATCTCATTTTGAATGACTAAAAAAATCAAAGTTTTCTGGTCATTCTCAGAAATACATTTCGTAGCTGCAAGGAGGTAAGTAACCTCCAAGGAAGATGCAGCTTGACAGAGTGGGTACCAAGGGTATGTGCTTAAGTTTGTACTGAAGTTGATCTGCTGTATCTGAAAATACATTTCTTAGTTCATCTGCTTGATATGCATCTAGGTTGCTAAGATAAAAGGAGTTCTAAGAAGTATTTTGGTGATCAAGTCTAATTAAACACAAAGTACATCCCTCCTAGATTTGACTTTACTGAAAAGCACTACTTTATGCCAACAATATGATATAAGGCAGCATCAGTCAAGCAAATGCATCTTTCTTAGTGAACACTGCGGATACTTTGAAGGTGTTTGATGGTTTTAAAATTTGGTCTCTAGAAATCTACTGCAGGTAAATAAAGAGTGCTTCTTTCATAACAGGAAAAAAATAACGGTCTTCTTTTTGACAGGAATTAACTTCCTCTAAGCACAGGAGTATAAAAAAAATATTGTTGGCTAGGCAGTTTGTGATTTTGACTGTAAAGTGCATTAGACAGCCCAAATCTCTTTCAAGTTATATGACATTTTATTTATTCTGTGCTCTTCCTAAAAATAAATAATGTATTTCTGTAAATATTTTCTCAATTCCATGTTTTAAAGAAGGACACAGCTTGATCACAGAACTGTGACCTATAGACGCAAGGATCAGAATGACTTCATGCTACAGATGTCAGGCGGGGTTATAGGCATGCAGGAAGACTGCATTCATCAGCTGTCTCCAGGTTGCAGTACAGTGAGAATAGTGAGCCAGTTCACAATAATACTTACTTCTCTGCTGCATGACATATTGTGCCACATGTGTCAGCCATATCATCGACAAGAATTGCTACTCTATCTTTCACGTCACCAACCAAGACCATTCTGTCCACTTCATTTGCCTTCTTTCTTTCCTTATGAATGAGAGCAAATTCCACATTCAGTCTATCAGCAATTGAAGTAACCCTGAGTTATGGGAAGAAATACACCATATTTAGAGAACCATTTTAAAAGAAAGAACAGTCATACATATGTATTTGTCACAAAACACAGTTTTGTTTCCTGGCTTTCAAATTACCACAGCAAAAACTTTTGCAAGGAATGAGACAGGCAGAAATAATCTTAATTCATTGCTAATAAATACAACCAGAGTGTCTTAAGCTGTACTCCAAAAATTGATTTTTTTAATTGAATTGATTTTGGTTTTCTGTCATTAAGTGCCTGGCTTTGAAAACATTTCAG
This sequence comes from Pseudopipra pipra, assembly GCF_036250125.1. NCBI lineage: Eukaryota > Metazoa > Chordata > Aves > Passeriformes > Pipridae > Pseudopipra > Pseudopipra pipra. The sequence continues at coordinate 100,535,673 of NC_087550.1, read as the reverse complement.
CTTTTCACAAGCTTTTATTAAGCTGCTGCAATACAAGTCACACTAGGTAATTTAAAGCAGAGGAAATTCTAAGTCAATTCTAAGCCTACTGGAGCATGCACTTTAATATTCTAACTGAAAAATACCATTGCAGGATGTGAAACCAAACCAAAGGGGAAAAACCAAAACAGAGATTAATAATTCTTTTCACAGTACTTGAATAGTAATCAAGTAGCTTACTTCATTAATAATTCCCTCAGCGTACATTTGCTTGACAAAGATCTTTTAAAACTACTCAGGGTGACCTCTGCTGGCCAGACAAACTTCCAATAATAAATTTAGCTTGTAATAGACTTCTGGTTGCTTTCTTCAGTTTAATATAACAGAGCTGATAAGTATCAAGACACAGGAATAAACAATTCCATGCTGTCTCTTTTTAAATGCTAGTGCAACCTTGTAACCTGTATTTTTAGAATATATTTAGAATGTTGTTAACAAGCTTCCTAACATGCATGGTTAATAGAGAATACAGTTTTGTTTCTTTACCACTTAAATATGAAGGAGTTGTTACGGTATTTCAACAACTGCATAATAAACAAAAAATCCAAAAGTTTTGAAATTTTTTGTGAATAGTGTGATTTAATATCAAGTCTCAATATCTCAGAGCCTCAATAGAATTTGTATGCCTTATTTCAGTCACAACATTTAATAAGCTGGGGAACAAACAAACAAATGGGAAACAAAAAGAATTCAGATATTTTAAATAAGTGCAAGAACATGGATTTTTTTTTAATTAATCCTTACTGATTTAAATTTTTGAGCCAATTCACATTCAATTTTCACATTCTATTCACTTTCCATTAAGTATTACTTTGTAGTTCTACATATTTTAAATGGAAAGGTCAAACCATATTCTTCACATTACATTGCAGGAGGTGAAGGAGAAGCTGTGACTTTATTGAAAGCAACATCCGCCCCTACTTAACCAGCAACTGTTTGGTTGCATTACAACTAAGATACTAAAGATAGACTGCAACTACCTATATTAAATACAGTGAAAGTGATCTTAAAAAAATAAACTTATATGATTAACTTAATCATAAATACTGGGCAGGGGAAAAAATGCTGTCTTGTGACTTGAATTCTAAGCAAAGGTTGTATTTTGTTTAAAAACAAAACCAAACAAAAACAATTTCAAACAAAAAACAACTGTGAAAATAACAGTATCCAGACAGGAATGAACAAAGAAATTTAATCGACTGAGTCATCTGACCCTTAGAATGCTTTCTATAGTTTATATTCTTTACATTCTTAACTTGATTAATCTAAAAACGAACAACTATGGAGTTGTAATCAGTCTTATTTCCCTACTAATCATTACAACATGAACACTCACAAAAGACCCAAAGATTTCAATTAAAAGAAAATGATGACAATCTTTCACATTTTCCCCCATACTACATTTCAGAAATATAAATTGCTATGGACTTACAGGATTATTATTTCATTTTTCTTTGTTCCCTTTGCAGCAGCAGCACAACCAATAAAACTTGAGAATAAGCACCTTGCCTCAATGGCATGCTTTATTGCCTCACCAGTCAGTGTGCTACTGAGCTTTTGCAATGGTTTACACTCAATCGATACCAAATAAAAGATAGTCTGCTAAGTGAGTAACACATGCTGTGAATGAAGAAACAAACTAAGTTTTCTATTTTTTCCTTTTGCCACTTCACTCCCTTTTTTCAGTATTTATAATGCAAAACTCAGGGTCAATAGGTTTACAGCTCGAATGCAATAACATAAAGAAAAAGGAAATACGAGTCAAGCAAGCTCTTACCTAAATGCCAGCAGGTACAGTGGGAATAGGCCATATGTTTTGACAGAGAATGGAAGCTTAGGCAATTCCAGAGTGAAGCAGGAAGAGGTGCAGCAACTGGACTAAAGAAGCAAGCAGCAGGAAAAATCTCTCCCCTCCTGTGGAGGGATTCAGCTAATGAGGCCACATCCAGGGAGAGAGAAAAATATTTTCTTTAGAGTATAGAAAGGTCCTGAATGTTTTCAAGCACGAACAACATTGGAAGGACTATTGTTCTGTTTTTACAATGTAGTTGGATTCATCAGTGATGTACCCTATATCTCACACATTTCATAGAGGAAAATAGAAGACTAGACAAACTAGTTCATTAATCACTAACTATATGTAAAACTAATAGTTTTAAGCTTGTATAGTACCTTTTTGCACCACCTGCATCAGGTGAGACTATGATACAATTTCTCCACTCAGGAATGTTCTCTTTAATCCACTGCAGCACTGCAGGTTCTGCATACAGGTTATCTACTGGAATGTCAAAGAAACCCTAGTCCAAAAAAGAAAGAATTTCATGAATATATGTTTGTATCTTACCTGAAACAAAGACACAGGGAAAGAATCAAGCCTTTGCCTTTCTGAATGGTAGAACTTGAATTAGTATTTTACACTGGCCTAATTCTGCCCTCTGATACTACTGTCAAATGCTGCTCAAGTCAAACAAATACTAAGGTCTCTAAAAATCTCACTCAAGAGTAGTGAATCAGAGAACAGATGTTCTCAATTGACATAAAAAAAAATCAGAAAAGGTGATCACCTTCAGGCACTCAAGTAAATTTATGCTAGTGAAAAGCTCTCAAAAAATCCATTGAGTAATACATAACTTTCATAAATTTCAACTGCTTGACATGAACAGCAGTATTTCAACACAGGGAAGACTCCAGCTAGTATTACTTGAGCAGTAGAATCTTTGTTTTTGTCCGAATTGTAAAGATAAGAAACCTATGTTAAACCACAAATGAAACTACTTCTTATTTGAGTGACAGCCGTCTAGCATAAGAAGAAATTCTGATTAAACAGAATGCCAGACCTGGAAGATAAGATATTTTCCAGAAAAAATAAGGTATCTTAAAACAAGGTACACATGAGAATGACAAATGATGTCTGCTTTATTACTGAGCAAAAAGTTTTGTGATTTGCTGGATTCAGCAGTAATCCAAGTAAGTGTTGCCAACCTTCATCTCCACTTCTTTTAAGAGAATACTGTACCCTTTGTTGTAACAACAAAACTCTACCTAGGGCAACACTATAATTCTGACAAGGCTCAGATTAAGAGAACTTGCCGCAAGCCAGTATATTTTATGTTCTGGAAGCTCTTACATTAGGCTTGGCAAATTTTACTGAAGACTCCAATGCACAAATATTTGAAATGCCTGCAAAATCACCCCATAAAATCAAGACTGGTATCTTTCTAAAAGGGAATTTAATTAGAAACAGGTAGTGAGACTTTCATTGAACCCTGGGAGTCCTGTACATAGCCTATCAAAACAATGAGAAAAGGCAGAGAATTACTACTAGCCTTTCCCATCAGTTCAGTAGAGCTCCTAGGCACAACTAGTAAGAAGCAATAGTTACCTGGATCTGAGAAGCGTGCAAGTCCATGGTGATGATGTGGTCAGCCCCTGCAACTGACAACATGTTGGCAACAAGTTTTGCAGAGATTGGTGCACGACTCTGAGGAATAAAGCACAAATGCTTTAATTTTAACAATATTTTGACTAGATGCAAGAAGTAGTTTAGTTACTTTTATTGTTTTTTTTTTTTCTTTAGAATATTTGGAATCTAAATACGAAAAGTTCCAAAACTTTTGCCAAACTATCCTGTCAATAGCTTGTCTTGCTACTAGGGTTTTGAAACTCAGCAAAGTATTCAGGTATATCTAAATCAGTTTGCACAGTCTGCCTAATAATGCTTGGTATTAAAAAGATATAAAATTGGGGATATAGTTTTCCAGTTCTTCTGCTTACAACTTTCAAATATCTTTCCTATAGCAGAAGACAATCTCTATTTCTCTAATTCACTACCCTACACAGACATCCAATTCTAAAGCAACTACCCTGTTCTAAAAGCACTGCAAAAACCATAGATCAAAGGTAAAGTGAACCCAACTTTTGAGAACGCTGCTTTAAAACAATGTTAGTATCAAGCATTTCTTCATGACACATTAAAGTCCATAGCAGATCCTTATCGGTAAGGGTCTTCTACCCTAGCCTATTTATTTATTAATTCTTTTTTTGTTAATTCATGTTTAATTCTTGGATGCAATTAGGAGTTTAGAATTCCCAAAAGGGACAGGAGGAATGAAAAAAAAAACCCTAAGAAGTGAAAAGAACAAAAGAAGAATAAAAATCTTATTAACAAGTTAATGCCAATGTCAAAAGCTCTTTAAAAGCATGCCAAACAAAGAGCAAAGTTAAAAAAAAAAAAAAAGATAGAAACTACGAGTGGAAGACACCCCACTTTTGATTTTGGAGCAACTTCAAAATTTTATCAGACTTTTTAAGCTCTGTAAAAAGCAATGCTGCCCTGGACAGCTTTCTCTAACAGAAATACTAAACAAAACCTGCTGCTTTCTTTTTGTCAGTCTTTAAATAGGGCTAATAGCTGGCAATAACATTAGCATGAAGGCAGAACTGCCATTCAGTCTCTGTCTCACTGGCAGACTGGTTTTTGCGGGCACAGTATTCTCTCCTGTGAACTCTCTTTATCAAACATTTAGCCTCCTAGGAACCTCCTCTCCATCCACACCCCACAAACAATTACAGAGTATCTCTGCTTTACTTCCATTGATGCTCAAGGGCATAACTGACAATGACCTGAATCACTTCCAATTTAACTTAGATTCTTTTCCGTCTGTGTCCTGTCAAGGAACCAATATTTTCCTTAAAACTTCTGCTAATTTAGGTGGAAACTTGTCATTTCTGTTTTAACCTACAGATTGACAACATACTTCCAGAACAGAAACTGAGATACTGCAGCCTTTCTCATGGCTAGATACAGCATATCACCATCATTACTTAAATTTTTCATTTTGAAAACCATGCCTTTTGGGCCCTGTGTTTCACAGAACATCACCACCATTTGGTCTGTGTAAGATACACAGAAGGCAGATGCAACAGCTAGCACTTCCCTAGATCTCTGCAATTCAGATGCAGAAGATGCAGATTCCATAAGAATTTATCATTAGCACTTCAGCACAGTTGATTTTCCACTTACTGAGGACTGTGGTGCTCTTAATTTAAGTTCAGTTCTGTAAGGTCGAAGTTCTCCAAGGCTTTCTGGATATTTCTATTATTAGTAGCAAACATTTTGTTTGTGCCATTTGAATTCCTGATCATAGCATCTGACATTTTTAAGCTGGACTTCAAAATATTCTCAAATCTCTGGCAACATCTAACAAAAGAAAGACTTAGTATCTACTCTTTTTATTCTATCGCAGCGTTATCTTACCAGCTCTTCGCAAAGATTTGTTTTAAAGTTTCCACTTAGCTGGACTAACAGGTGATGCTGAAATTAGAAGTTTGCTCCCCTGCTTGTCCCATCCCTGCTTTCCAGGCTAGACACTTCCACCACTTCCCTTGTGCTGCAGACCAGGACTTGTCTAAACCAACAGCAGCCATGTGAGTTAGCTGCTCAAGTGGAAGGGAAGGGAAAAGAAGATGACAAACCAGGACCACCCCCACTGGTAGAAACAAGTAACTAGTTCAGGCTAGCAGCTAAAGGCAAATTACATTCTTCTCAGAGTGTGGTTTGCCATTTTCACTCTATCCAGCACACTGAATTTTGCCTTTGGTTTATTTCATTTTGTTCAATGTGAATACCATTCAGTTTTTCTCATGTATCAGTACCATGAGTATCGCTATCACAAAGAAGACCCAAACAAAATACTTTCCTGCATCACATACTAATGTATACATTACCAGTTGGTACTTCTTTCAGCTGCTGGCCTTGCAGGCTGCCTTCCCAGAAGGAAGAACTTGAAGTTTTACCACTAGGTAACTTGTTTTAGCAGATATGCACACATCACAGATTGCCTATGTGTTGGTGGACAGAGGGTCTTGTATGGAAAGTTAGCCAGACACCAATATCTGTTTTCTCAGGAATGGGCTAGTAGGACATTAAGACAAAAGAAGTTTGGAGCTGACAGCTTCCTTTACCCAAAATTGTGCATTAAAAGAAAACCCACATGACACATTCAAAAGGATTTAATATTTGCATTAATATTAATTTAATATTGCTTGCATAGAACGTCAGTTTTGTGCTACAGTATGATCCAAATTGAAGATTATTTTAAAATCAAAGACAGTATATTCATGGGAACTTCAGATAACCTGGCCTCATTATTCAGAAACTTGGATGACAAAGATGAGCAGTCATGATTTTCTTTATATTGCAGTTTGTAAGGTTTGCTTCTGACGAGAGAGGTAAGAACAGAGATTCACAGCATTCATTGTTCCATTCTTTGATACAATTTTAGATTGGTTTCAGAATTATTAGTGTGAAATGCAGCATTAAATTAGGTACAGAAAGTAAATTGTAGAAAAATCACTTGAATTACCAGGAGCAAGGGGAATCCACAAAGCTAACGTAAACAACCTAACAAGAGTAACTGTGCAATGGACACATAGCTGAAAGTAAAAGTTGTCCACCAAGATCAAAGCTCTGTTGCCTTCAAGCATCTTATTACATTGTCTTGCTCAATATTCATCACATGCATGCTGAACAAAAAAAAAAAAAAAAAAAAAGATTTATAACTGGAACTTTCACTTCCAAGAAAGCCAGTTGTGAAGTGTATGGATACTGAATGTTCACTAATGTATTACCCAAATTTATCATTTCAAAAATGAGATATGCTTTGAAGCTTCAGAAGTTGACAGCCATTATCTTGAATGTCCAAATAAATTTTTAACCAGAATCTAGGAGTTTTCTTAAAGCAAATTATTCTAAAGGATTACTGTCATGGCCTAGGTGAAACACAACTGAAATCAAGAAGTGAAACTGGAAATGTTCCTAGTTATACATAACCCAGTAAGTTTCACCCTTTAAGGCCTCATTAATGGAAAATGCATAGTGTTAGATTTAAAAAAAAAAAAAGATACCTACCCAACGCTCCACGGACCCCTTCTACAAATCAAAAAAACAAAGTTACATGAGTGGTAGAACACCAAACTCACCTGTCACTGTACTTCTGACTTATCTCAAAGGCATCTCTGCAGTATCCTACAGAAATGTGTCCTGCCCACAGCTTGGAAGGTTAGCATAATTACAGGATATATAAATGCAGTTATGGCCAAAGCACAGACACACTTGAGCTAATTTTAAGTTAGCTAGCTTGTGCATCAGAAATATTCTGGTTCAGGGCAGCACGTGATTGAGTCTAAATTAATTTGCCAACTTCTCTATGATTCTCAGTAAGCCTTTTTTTTAACTTCTATTTCCCATTTAAAGCTAGTCCAGGTTTAGTGCTAAAATTTCCCAAGTAGATTTACAAAGGCCTTGCTCAGAATAAGATTTGTACTGCTAAGCCCTTTCCTTACATAAACAAGTCAAGAGCACTTTTATTGTTCTCAGCAATCATAACTACAGAGAGGTATGAAGAATACATGGTTATTTTAAGCAGAAAGGACTCAGTCTATTTAGTTCTTAATGAATTAAAGTCAATAACTTAAATTCAAACCAGAAAATAGCATTGCACTAGTGAAGATTATACTGCTTCAGTGATAAGTCAAGCAAACTACAGCAATATCTTTCACCATAGAAGAAAATCTGTGTACAATCATAGGAAGAAAATGGCTGGCACTTTACTGACACTTCAGGCAGCATACAAAGCTTGTGCACTCAACATGGGTCAAAGAACAAGTCATGTGATGCAATCCAACAGCAGGAGGAAAGATGTCCCTGTCAATAAGCTGCCCCATGTCGACAACTATATTATAGCTTATTTTGCAACATGGGGGTCAACTACCAAGGTTAATTTCCAAAGATGGCAAACATTTTCTCAACTGCAAAACAGAGGGGAGAAAAAAACCCCAACATAAACAAAAAAATGCATTTTGTCTAAAATTGTGGAATTAGAGACACAGAACAGCCTGGAAAAAAACCTCTAAATTCCTGTTAATCAAAATCATTTTCCTAGGCTATCCATCTTCACATGCCATTTCCAAAATACAAAATGCTCCTTGATGGCATGCTGTGCCACCACACTGGGGGTTTAAGTGTCTCTTGGAAGTCTGCCAGATGGATTTTGACTACCCTTGACAAGACATAATCTAGATGCACAAAAAATTTGGAATATACTCATCCTTTTCCTACACCAAGAACTTAGAGGATGGTCTGGCAGAATCTTCCCATATGAATTGGTAAAATCAAAACATAGTGAGATGCTTTCCTTCCTTTTCAACAAAATGTTTTTTGGTTCACTTTCAAGGTCTTTCGATATAAAGAAGTATTTCACCTCTCCGGATCAAGGGAAAGCATTGTTCAATACAAAACACAGCAAAAATGAAGTACCAAACATGCAGGTAAAGAACAGGGTATTATTATTTAACTCCTGAATTCCATTTTTGGAAGAATAACAAGTGGGTCTTGGTAATATTAATATGGTGTTACAGAGCCTGCACTTAAAGAAAGAGTATACCAGAAAAAACCTCTTGTATTTAGTTTTGTTCTTAGACATCACATTATATGTTTTGTAATAACTGCTATTATTTTTAGCTTCTGCATTATTTCTCAGCCTGTTATTTTTTTAATAAAAGAATATAAAGAACAACAGAAGGCTTTCAGGATGGGCTTGATGCCCAAAGTGAAAGGGAGAGGGCAGTGCATTTATGGGAAGTACAGGAGAGCGGTAAATTTTCCCAAAAATATAATCACTGCAATCCAATCTTTAAAGCCAAAATCACATTTCTTATTACTTCTTTTCAAATGAGTTTAGGTAAAAGTAACATTCACATAACCAATCAGAGAGAGAAAAGTCTAGTCATCTACTTTTCAAAATCAGTCTTACTTGCTATAGAGAGTTTGTTACTGTGTTACCAACTTGGCTGAACTGATATATTTATCAGTTATGACAAATCAAATTCAGGAAAAGGGCACTAAAATCAGAAGAGTATTTACGGGATTTCCATACAATTTTTGGTCTGCATATATCAAAGTAATTGTTATAAATATTAAAACTTCTTTTTAATCTGTCTGGCATCAAAAAATAATGTTTTTATTAATTACTGTTACGAACTGCAGATTTTATCAGTTCCTTCCATTTCACTCTGTTTAACCATATAGGCTAAAACCTACCTGCATAACTGTTACAGCAGTTCAAATTTAGGATTTAATTCCATGCAATTAACTTGCTAAAAAGGGTGTATTCTCTTCATATATAGAGATGGAAAAAACCCCAAACAAACCAACTCCAAAACTTTGAAAATGCAGGCAAAACCAATCCCATAAGGTGAGGTTTGCTAGCAAAGTACTCTGCAATACACCACACACAAATAATGTACCTATTTTTGCAAACTGAAGGCATGTCAATTAGCAAAACACAAGCAAATAAAAATTGTCTCACTTCATTCACTTATAAATAAATTAATTGAACATTTAACCAAAAAAAAAAAAAAAAAAGAGATGGAGGAGAGGGGGATCAAATCTTTCAAATCACTTAAATATTTATGAAAATTATTAATCTCCAAAAATTCCAAGTGAGCAAGCTGAACAAAAGCCTTCCAAAATGACTCAGTTCTTACCTACCTTGTCTTTCTTATCTTGCCTGGCATATGGAAAACATGGAATTACAGCAGTCACTCTGGAGGATGATGCAATCTTGCAAGCATTGATCATGATGAGTAGTTCCATTAAGTTGTCATTTATTTCTCCACAGCCACTCTGGATAATATATACATCTTCCCCTCTCACACTTTCACCAATCTCTACACTGAAAGAGCAGGAGATGACCATTTACCATTTCAACACTTGAATTACTTAAAAAGCACTACTAAAGAATAAAAAAAAACAAAACAAAACAAAACAAACAGTTTTGTTTTAACAAACTTCCATAGGTTTTCCATAAACTCTCCATTTAGATTAGGATTTTTATTTTTTTAACAGCAATTTGAATAACTGTCTCCTCGTAACAAAGACTATTTCAAGACAAGCCAGTCTAAAATTTACTTTAGTCTAAATATCTTCTTCATAAGGTGAGCACTAACCAACACATAATTACAGCTATAACAGTGATGCAGCTCACATTGTTATTAAATTTGTTACTGCTTTTTTTTAGTCTATATGTTCTGTGTCCTTGCCATCTCCCAGGTAGATGGCCATTTAAAGAATAACCTAGATGATAAGTACAGAAATAGCATATTCAACTTCAGGCATTAAGTACTCCTTGCCTCAAAATACCTCCTTAAAAAAGGCAATTATATTTCTATAATTATGATGTTACTATGTACAGGAAGCAGGTGTATTTTAGAAGCTGGATATATCAAACCACACTCCAAAGCCAAACATCTCATTAAGATCTACACCATGATGTTCGAGTATTTTTAAAAGAAGAAAACCTTAGAGGAAAGCTACAAGGGCTGCTCATGAACAGCTTACCATGGCTCAATTCTCATGTTGTGTCCGTTGCTCTATTCACTGTAACTGTACTTACTTGCTTTGGTTCTTTATGACAGTATCTAAAAGAAATTTTATTCTTCCACAGATTTCAAGGCAAATTTTGAGACCAGTCACTGCTCACACCACAAAATTCAAAAATTAAATAGAGTTTAAAAATGAACAGGAAAAATAAAACTATTGAATGTATTCTTTCTCAATTCTAGATCTAAACAAGAGAAACATACTGCTGAACCACATTAATTTTCACATCTGTTATTCCAAAACTTATGTATAAACTCAGCAGAATAATCTTCATTTTTCCCTAAATCCATGCACAACATACAAAAAACAGACTTCCTAAATACTGAGGTGATCACACCTTTTAAACCCATGCTCTACTAAGTTAGTCCCAGTTATTAAATGCTAAAATATAGTGGGCCTTTATTTAAAAGATAGCATCTTTACCCAAGGCACAAATGAGCAAAAGCTTCTAGCTGGAAACCTTTCTAATGGCCAAGATATAGGTAGAATAATTTCTCTGATCATAGAATCAAATGGGTTGGAAAAGACCTCTGAGATCATCAAGAGAGCCAACCCTTGATCCAACATGGTCATGGTTACTAGACCATGGCACTAAGTGCCACATCCAATCTCATCTTAAAAACCTCCAGGGACAGAGAATCCACCACCTCCCTGGGCAGCCCATTCCAATGTCTGATTACTCTCTCTGTAAAAAGTTTCTTCCTAATATCCAACCTAAACCTCCCCTGGTAGAGCTTTAGACCATGCCCTCTTGTCCTATTGCTGGTTGCCTGGGAGAAGAGACCAACTCCCCCCCCCCCCCCCCCCCCCCGGCTACAACCTCCTTTCAGGTAGTTGGAGAGAGTGATGAGGTGTCCCCTGAGCCTCCTCTTCTCCAGGCTGAACAACCCCAGCTCCCTCAGCCTCTCCTCATAGGACTTGTGCTCCAGTCCCTTCACCAGCCTTGTTGCTCTTCTCTGGAACTGCTCCAGCACCTCAATATCCTTCCTGAACTGAGGGGCCCAGAACTGGACACAGTACTCCAGGTGTGGCCTCACCAGCACTGAGCACAGGGGCAGAATCACTTCCCTGGACCTGTTACCACACTTCCTGATACAGGCCAGGATGAGTCCTTCAGCGCTGAGGCTTGTGGTGGTCAAACCCAGTTCTAAAAACTTTTGTTTATCAACTTTTTTAATGTAAAATTCATTAGCTTTCTGTAGAAAGGAGTTTACTGCTTTAAAACATCTTAAAACATTTATCAGCACCAAGATAGTTAAGTTCATGTTCTTAGCTCCCCTATTCGTCTCCCCTGCAGTCCCAAACAAGCTACAGTAAGATCCTGTCTTAATTTTTCTCTGTAATTTAATACATTTTTTTGCCCAAGAATACTACTAGCAGGATTTCTTACGATCCAAAAGAAAGCGAACCACCTAACACCAGGTCTCTGGAAGGACAAAGAGTTGGTCAGGGACAGAGTCATATGCAGATACGTCAGGAAACTTTTTGGAGGCTTTCATCATGGCACAAAGACACAATTTTCCAGATATAAAACTGTTACTTTCCTGTCCAACTTCTTGATCAATGAAATAGGGCCATTTAGAGAAAAGTATTTTGATCAAAATATTTTCTTAGCTTGTTTTCCTTTTTGGAGCGGAAAAAGTTTTGGTCAACATAACTTAAGTTCAGCAAGATACTAAGTATATTGCATAATTGGAAAAAACTACCCAGGTTTAAGTAGAAGCCCTTCTGAACACAAATCCAGCTCTAAGTAAAGCATCTACCCACTAGATGGATGTAGCCTCAATCATTATTATAGCTTCATGGTTATTATGAGGGCTCTAAAAAATTGTAATTGCCACTCGACTCAGCACTTACACAGACCTGCTTTATAACAAGTGTTGTCACATACCACACCTTTGGAATACATCCAAAGAAAAATTATTTTAGTACTTAGGTAAAAAAAAAAGAACAGCTAGTTTAACAGACATTACACATTAGGAAAAAAATTGCCCGAATGACATGATCTTAACGTTCATTATACACTGAAAGAACACTGAGCTATAGCATTCAGAGTTGTTTTGTTCCCTAAAAGCACATCACTAAAAAATAAGAGGTTTCAGAGGGTCAGGAAATATACTTTAAGATAAATATAGGTCTGGTTAATACAATGGACCTGAAGCGATGCTTTTTCCATTGTCATTAATTGTATTTTCTTTCCTTGTGCTCGTAGTAACTTTTCCCTCTTGTAAACAACTTAAAAAACAAACATGCTGCTTCTTTCTGTCTTGGTGCATTTGAAAAAAAATTCTTTATGCTTTTAAGACTAGAATGACATTCTTATTTGTCCCACAGAAATGTGAGTAGTCACATTTCCCAATCAGCTAGAGAAAGCTGTGCAACCAAGCAGTATCTCTTATTACCTATCTTCTCAAAGATTGGTATTGAGAGGTATTGTGTAGACTCAGCCAAGAGATACACACACAGCTGCCTATTTTACCTCCACCAAGCCAGAGAATAAAGGATAACCAGTCACTGTGTTGCAAGTATTCCATCAGATACAGCCTGTACTAACAACACTGGTGAGGTTTTGGGTAGTGGGTTTTTTTGTTGTTGTTGTTTTGGTTTTGGGGGGAGAATGGCAGTTTGGGTTTGGTTGTTGCTTGTTTTCAGCTTTTTTCGCCCCCTCCTTTTTTGTTTTCGTTTGGTTTGGGTTTTTTTTACGTATTCAGACAACCAACAAAAGGCTATAAACTACGGAATCAGATATGTGAAGTATTGTATCTCAACTATCTGTTAGATAACACTAAGCTAACAGGAGTCAAACTGTGTTAGTTATCTTATTAACATTACTACTAAATTCCCCCATCTATATCATAACTGTTTGGAAGGTTATTTAAACAATTTCACATAGTGAGGACACAGAGGAAGGACATAAGAACAAACTCTTGCCTCAAGATTACGAGCTTTGTTTGGTTTATGCAATTTAATCAAATTCCGCTATTTGGTAACAGTTTAAATAAATGTCTCATTCAAGAAGAGTCAACAGAACCTGTACATTAAAAGCCCTGACATCACACAGTTCTGTTTAAAAGTGAAATTCACAGAAATCAATAGCCCACAAAAGGATTTAACTTTGAGTGAGTTGCTTGGAATTCACAAGCACAAGGCTCTAGCTGAGAAAAATACACATATGACAGGACACGATGAAAACCAAGTTTAAGTGTTAGTATCTGCCTTCAACTTGCAAAGGCTGATTTGAGAGTTCAATTTAGTAAGCAGAATCTTAGATGAACTAATAACCATGAATTAAGGATAAGGCTCAGAATCTACTTAGGTTACAAACATATTTCAATGACTGAAGCATCCATTAAGCAAAAATCAGGATCAGGAGTAACAGCAGACTGAGCTCCTGAGCTAGATTTACAGTATACTCCCATCAGAACTCAGTGATAGGAATTTTTAATTTGTACCTTCTAACCAAAAAGCAAACAGTTGTGAGGAATTAGGGGAATAAATATGCAGAGCCAGATTAGGATGGTAAATAATATATCTGTAACTAGGATCCTGTTCAAATCATGCACTTACAAGGGCTCTACATACCTTTTTAAATAATTACAATAGATTAAGTTTCTAGCCATGTTTACAAGAAGTAAGATTTCTTAAGCAATTTAGGTGCCAATAAGGTAGATGTGTACTTCAGGCCCTTTTAATACCCAGAGAAGAAGCCAAAATTTAAGGTCTAGAGTCCTCATGCAGTGTGCAAAAAGAATCAATATCTCAAAAGTGATCAAAAACCTGCACATGCTGAGCTTGCAACTCATTGAAACCCAGCCAATGGCAAGCGCTCAGCAGTGGGGTGTGTTTGACCTCCTACCTTTGGGAACACATTTTGCAGAGTAAAGTCTTTTAACGCAAGGCTTCCAACTTAGTGGACAAATATTTCAACTGACACGATGTTACATAAAGTGGCTACTAGCAAAGCCCAAAACAACAAAGAAATAATAAAAATGCCAGAGTTGGTTTTAAGTTTACAGGGATCCCTTATGTCCTGGTCTCCCCTCAACTCTAGGCTCTTCCACCTTAAAAGCTCTAAGACAAACCCTCTGCTAAATCTTCATTAACAACTGCCTAATGGTGGGAACTGCTGTGGTAAGTATCAGAAGACAGGAAATATCTTCTTACTCTGGCACACAGCCTACCATTGCCAAGAGGAAAACACCCTTCCTTGAGCTAGCTCTGGGTTTAGCCACATGCAGTCCAAAAGGAACTCTCAGAAATTTGGAAACAAAGGTCTAATAAGTCTGAAAATGGGCAAAAAGTCTCCAAAAGCTGAGTACCAAACTCTGCAGCTAAGGACATGTGGGTTTGTTAGTCATTATTCTCAATAGTCTTTTTTTTTTTCATTTCAAGCTTTTATCATCTACAAAAAGATAAATAAAAATATAGATAAATATAATAAAGATATCTTTGTGATAAAATGCACAATCAATACAGTGGATGCCTCAAAACAAAAGCATTGAAGGATTTGGGGGCTTTTCTGATACAGAGCAATGAACGATGTAAGAGATGGCTATATTTGCTGCATCCTCAATTCCCTGTACAAACAAAACACTACATTGTTGTGGCTTAAACCATGACAAACACACACAACGTGAAGTCTAGAAACTATCTTATTCAACCAATCCGATAAAATCTGTTTCTCCAGCCTCCCCTTGCTCATGACAACGTAATTGAGTGGGAAGGGAGGGAAAGAGCTGCCTCCACTGACACAGGCAGATCACAACCACTCCAGTTGCAAACCACTGCTCAGCAGCTGTGCAGTGCGAAGACACAATTCACATCTCAGCATGTTCCCTAATCCCCACTGCCTTCAGCTGATGTAACATCAGTTTATGACCTGAGCTTGTTCATTCCATGAGTAGAGATCTGCGAACATCATAACCATCTACTCCAGAGAGGGTGATGCAGCTCCTGGCCTCCACATCAGCTGAACTCAAACCAGGTTACATGAGATGCAATCAGGTCATGTCTCATCTGAGACAACTGCAGTACAAGATTTGGAGGATGCTGAAGGGAAGATAAGAGGGACATTTTACAGCCAGGTGCTGAATTGTGCATTCCTGATATATAAGTTTCTAGGTTTGTTCTTGCTTCTTTCAATTATTTACTTGATAGAAAAAAAACAGTTTCATTACCCCACTTTGTGTGAAATAGAGACCCAAACCCATCCTTGCATGAATTCTCCAAGGAAACATCCGCTACTTTTTCCTAACTTCCAAGATTAAATTTCAGTCCAAGATACTAGTTTTGTTTATTTAGTTACAAACACATGGCCCTCATACCAACAGCACAGCTTTTCCCATACAGCACGCAATGTCCCTTGGTAGTCAAGCCATATTTCCCTCTGCAAAAGCTAAATGGCATTCACTTTAAGCTGATGTTTCTGAAACAACCCAGCTTCAGTAGCTAAATAAGGCTGTGGGTAGGAAGCCTTCAAATTCACATGTCCCAGGCAGGACTTTAAAATCCTTCCTCTTGGATCAAGAAAAGATTCACTTCAGACACTGAATTTGACAGGAAGAAGCAAGGAAGCTCACAGGAATGAGCAGGAGCCCCAACTTCTTTCACCAGGAGAGATGTATGTAAAAGAATCTACCACTCTAGTTTCTCCAGTTTGAGAATAAAAAGTACTTTAAGGGTAGAGTTAAAATAAATAGTCTTTAGAGAAGCAAGAATACCATATCTTGTAAGAAAATATATTTATTTATGAAGTGATATATTCAATGATTTTTTTTTTTTTAAAACTCAGTTGAGTCATCAAAAATATCTGCACTGGGGTTTATTTGTGTATCAACTATAATGAAATGCCATCTCAGTGTATTTGGTGACAATTTTGTGAAAAGCTTCAGTGCGTTTAATATCTGTATGCATCTGTTACAGACATGTTTTACATGTCTGTAAAAGAGAGCTTCAAGATGCTGAGGCTACAACAGCCACCCCTGTTTAAGGACTTCCATTCCTTTCTTCTTCCTCCAGCCTGCACAACTCTGCTGATGACAATTGCTTGTCGGGTTTGAAGAAGATAAACTGACTAAGCCCCCCACTGCAGCCCTTATCATTTTGCCAAATAAATAAGGTGGTGCCACCCAAGCTCCTACCATGGCACTGTGGCTGGCACATAACGGACACAGAAGCTTTGAATACTAAACAGACTTATCTTCCACAACCAGATATTACTGAGGTGCTCTCTCACTGCATTTGTTAGGGTTGCTTGACTTTAGTATCCAGCTGAAGGAAAGCATTTCCACACAGTTTAGAGGGAGGGAAGAAAAAAATGGGGCAGTGATTGAGTCTACCAGCAACTTCCCTCACTTCCTCTAGCACAAACATTACACTCATCAGTTACACACCTGCAAGAATACTGAATGCCTAAATCAAAAGAGAACTGTGACACCACTAGATATACCAGTCTCAGAATAAACTAAAAAGAGAAGCCTTTCTCACTTTAAATGTTCTGGAGTTGGGACTGTACCTGCCTATTTAGCCACAGTGCTTGTCAGTAGTGGTCCTATCCCTGGCTAACCTCAGCATTACTTTCTCAAACCCACTTACACCTGCTAAGGACTGGGACTGAAACCTAAAGCCTGTTTGAGTGGAAATATAATGGCTCTTCCCTCCAGTAAAGAGCTTCCAGCCAAAACCCTTTGACAAGGATTTTAAGCCTGGGGCTGCACACAGCTATCAATTTAGGCATCATTTATATTTAAGAGAATGCAGCAAAAAGCAAAATAGAGTTTTTAACAAAAGGTAAACCTTCTCTGCAACTTGCTAACTTAACAGATCTGACAAAACGAGTTTGTTGACCCTCAGACCCCAGCTTATCTGTTTGCACAGGGGTTTGTCCGACTGCCACTGGGAAGGTTTACGGTTCTTTGAACTTTTTAACTATCAGGTTCTAGTATTCTGCAATACTGCACGTGTATTTTGTAATGCCAATACACTAGTTTATAAATTTAAAAATGCAACAAAAATAAGGGGGAAAAAAGACTGTGCATGATTCACTTGATATGGGAAGAATTTTTGCTTACATACACACACAAAGAGATTTTGTTATATAGGCACACAAAATCCAAATGCCTTACAAAAGGACCACTGCAGCACAAATATCAGCTTTACCTTTAGTTTAATCTCAAACACATTGTTGAGGAATTCTCTTATTACTATTGCTAATTATTTTTTTTTTTTATTAAGGACATTAATCTGGAAAACTGGAAAGTCAATATCTCGAAATAAGTTGCTAAGGATATTGCAAAAATTACCCACTTAAAACATTATATAGAGGATACAACTTTATTTGCTGAAGGGGAAACAAGAACTTTGTATTAGAATCTCAAAAGTAGAAAGTTGTAAAAACAAACAAACAAACAAAACCAAAAACAAAACAAAAAAAAAACCCAACTAAACCAAACACAAAGATTTAAAGTGGTAAGGCATTTTAGTTCAGGGAATAAAAGAAAGATAATGTCAGCATCACGGTGTTGCAACAGAAGCAACTAGAAACATGTTTCTGTTAAGTACATTCCTCATATCTATACCACACTACATCCCTACTTGCCTAAGAAAATAAACTGGCACTACGAGATTAGCCAAACCACTGACATACTGTAGCCACCACTACCTTCTTTGTTAATGGCAGAGGTCAATATTCCACACCTGGAAAAATAGGTGGAATGACAGACTAGAGATTATGGCATCCTGAAGCCTAGAGTTTAACTTACCTCATAAAATAAATATGCAAACTTTGGAGATAAACTTCTACCTTGGATGAAATCTAAATCAATTTAGTTCTGCTGTTTGTTATGTTTTAAGCAGAAATTAAGATAAGTGTCTCTGGAGAACAAACATTAAAAAAAAATAAATTAGACAAGTTAGCAAGAAAGTCATGCAACCAAATACACAAATTAAGTTTTATCATGCAGAAAGAGATCAAAGAGCAATAAAGTGAGTATGAGGCTGGAAAGACTTGAGAGAAGATTTAAGCTTTCATTTAATCAGGAATGAATAGAAGAGCTAGAGTGTGCAAACATTAGGTTGCATAAACACCAATGGAAGCGGGTTTATAGTAATGCCAGTGAGCATAACTAGAACAAGAGCAATTAAACTGAGAATGCAAAAATGTAGACAGAAGAGAAGGACAAGCTTTGTGAGAGTAACTTTAGAATACATCATGTTAATCTTTCAAAGGAAGCAATGGAAACACACTTTTTCAGGAGTTTCAGAACAAGAACAGATAAAAATAAACATACAAGAACTTCAGAGACTAGTCAGCTACTTATAGTCAGAAAGTTGTGTTTCAGAATAAGCTGGCAGCCTAGACTGACACATCTATATAGAAAACAGCTGCACAGTTGTACCAGCTCATGGGATGAACGTACCACTTTCACCTGAATTTAAAATTCTTCATTAAAATTGAGCAAAATAGGTAGGTCAGAAAGCTAAGATGACAAACTAGTAAAGAGAAATAATATTGGTAGAAAAAGCACTGGCAAGCACATTCTCAGAGAGTCCAGGTGAGCAAGCTATCCTGATAGTTTCATGCAGAATTTTTTGCACTGTTGCCAGAGTTATTTTCTGCATTTGGCTGGCCAGGAGCATGGTATGACTGCACTTTTAGGAATCGGTATAAAATTTAATGATCTTATCATCTGCAGGCACCTTTTGGGTAAGGCGGCACAGGTCAGTATAAAATTTATCTTTTTCAGCAGGGTCGGCTTGGAGAGTTGGGGCATATACACTAAAGAGGACAACATGTTCCTTGTTGTGTAGTGGAAGGCGTGAGGAGATAATGCGGTCAGAATGACCTGTCGGCAGATTTTCAAGTTTAGGGACAATAGAGTTTTTAATCATGAAGCCAACTCCTGAGAGATGCCTTTCGGTTCTGGGTTTACCTGACCAAAAGAGTGTGTAACTGGCACCATGTTCTCTAAGGCTGCCTTCCTCATGGAGACAAACTTCACTGACAGCAGCAATGTTGATGTTGAGACGTGACAGTTCGCGGGCAATTAGGGCAGAACGACGCTCAGGACGTCTGCTATCTGCAGTATCAAGCACGGTTCTGATGTTCCAGCATGCAAGTGTCAATTTGGGTACACCTTTGGAGGCAGGTGTATGCCTTTGTCTCTTAAACTTTGTTTGACCACATCAGAAGATGCCCGTTGACCACGGTTAACCAACCAAGTACTTTTAGGAGTAAGCCAAGGCCATCACAACAACTGTATTACCCTCATGCATGACCATCAGTCTTGGGCTATGGAGGGAAGCCATACAGGAGCTGTAATCAGTCCACCACACGCACAACTGGCTGCTGATGCAAAATAACGACCGGCTGCGACAAATTCTGTGATTTGCCCTTTTTAAAGTGTCATCACCATCCTGTCCTTACAAAACTACATAACATACTGTAGTTCATAAAATCAAGATGATTTTTTTTCAGGTAGACAAAGCTGATCAACCGCATAGTTAACTACCTGCGAGCAGTGGGATGCACCTGTTGCCGCAGACGGGCCGCCTGTTGGAAACACCATCCTCACCTCAGAGGAGGCAGGATGCTCTTTGCCCGGCCGAGGCCGTGCAAGCCCTGCTCCGTCCTAAGAGCACCCGACAGGAGCGCTGCCCAGCCGGGCCAGCACAAGCCAGCCGGGACGCCTCCCGTGCGGTGCTCGTGCTCCGCAGGCGGTCAGGGAGGGTGGGACAACCAGGAAGGGACCGGCCATGACCCAGCGGACCACCCCGTGTCCCCGCGCCTGCATCTGCACCTGCCGGGGGGCACCCACACGTGAGACCCGGGGGTGACACCGGGCGGGACCCGCCGGCAGCAGCAGCCCGGCCACGGGGGTGTGTCCAGGGCGCGCCCGTGACGCCAGCGGGGCGTGAGAGGGGGTAATGCGGGGAGGGGAGGTCCGGGACGCACCTGGTTTCCTGGTTGCTGAATTTCTTGGTGACCACCTTGCCCAGATCCAGCCCGAGCCGGTCGGCCACCCGCTGGGACAGGTCGTGGTGGGAGCTGCCGCTGAACAGCACGATGTTCGGCATGGCGGGGGCGAGCGCGGGCCGGCGGGCGAGGTCCGGGCTGCGGCGAGAGGGACAGAGGAGCGCGGGGACCGCGGTGCGGGGCCAAATAGCCGCGGTGCGGGCCCGCCCCCGCCCCGCCGCCCGGAGCGGGAGGGACCGGGGCGGGGCGAGCCGGGGGCGCCGCGGGGCACAGGTAACGCCGGCGGCCCCAGCGGCCACGGGGGGGCGTTCGGGGGGGCCCTGCCCCTCCTGGTCCTGGTCCTCCTCCTCCTCTTCTTCTTCTTCCACGTCCCGAGCTCCAAGCCCAGGTGACCCCCCAGCTGCTGTCCTGCCTCTGGAGCAGCGTTCGGCCGGGCTGTGCCTTAGGCGTGCAGAGCTCTGCCTGCGCTTCGCTCCCGCACTTGAAGAGAGGCACGAAGGAAAGATCCTCACATGAGCTCGGCTATGGGAATATGTGGTTCAGGTGACACCGTCACCTAAAAAAAGCAATTGTCAAATACAGCTATAGGTAGGTATGTGTTTGGTTAGATCCATATCTAACTAGTTTTATTTACCAGAGCTGTCCTTAAATAACCCACGACCGATTCTATATACACACTGTTCATTTTCCACTAACATGTTTTTGTCGATTGTTGCTTAGAAAGAAGCTCACGACCAGACTGCTGTCTGAAAATTGACAAAGACAAAAAGGTCTTAGCTTTCAGGTGAGCTGTTTTAGGTTGTATGTATACAAATAAATAAATTGCATTGGATAAGTGACTTCAGAACTTTCTCAGTTTTCCTGCCTTAAGCAAACCTTTGCCTCAAGGAGCAAGGTCTTGAACATATGTTTAATATTGTTCTGTCAGTAGGATAATCCATGACTAAATAAACACCTGTGTTGCATAGTTCACTAGAACAGACAGGTTTAGAACTGCTCAAAAAGTCCCATCGGTAATTTTTCAACCGAACACTGAATTTCAGTAAGTAACTTTCTCAATTAAAAAAAATAAAAATCCAAACCAAGCAAGTTTATGTCCCAAATCAAATGTTTTATTCAACAGCTGGGTAGTAAATGGTTTGGGTTGGGGAGTTAGGGACTAATAGTTTGTGTTGCTGTCATTCCCATTCTCTGGTGGTCTATATACTTGCATAAATCATAGACACTTCATGCTAAGTATTACATCATTGCAGAGGCAATAAAAACAAGGGATGCAGCTTATGGACAAGAATGGGAAAAATAAGTATTGTGACTTACCACAGCATAATTCCAGAATTTATTCCAGTGTTTGATACATTGCTAATACCTCAGTATATGATAACTGTTTAGTGGCCCACTCACCCTTTGTCCTCTTTGTATTTTCTCTTTATGCAATGAAAAAGAAATTTGTTTAACTGTCAGCACTGTAGGCTCATAAAAGCATCTCAAGGTTAAACCTGTGATTCTTCCAGTTCATACATCCTCTTCAACAACTAATTTTGTAGGCTACATTTTATTCTGAGTTACTTGCAACTCTAAATTTTGTCCACTCTCCTGATTTTGTTGTGATTTTTAATACTGGTTACTCTAAAATCTTTAGCTTCTATGACAGGACATCTCAGGTTCCATTAAGACTGCAGGTTTCAAATCTGTGAAAAAGAAAATTTGCTTCTATGACCTCAGGATTATCAGAACAAAAAGCATTGCTAGGCAGAAAAGGGCAATTTAACTTCAAAATAATATAATAAAGGAAAACCATACTTCATTGTTGACTGAAAACAACACTAGAACTTTTAAAATGGACTGTAAAATCAGAAAAAGACAAGAAAACAACTTGGCCTGCCTAGAGTTTTTTTAATATATGTTTGTCAGTACTGAACCTTACAATGAACTTGGTGATTGTCATGATCCACTCCCTTTTTTTTTCTCGTAAGGTTACCAGTTAAAACTCTTGTCCTCACATTTAGTACATATTCCATTATTTGCTGGCTTAGTGGGATGCCCAGACAATTCTTTTCAGTCTACTAAGACTTTTGTGCCCAACAGCTAATTAGTGTTTATTCAGTAGCTACAATATAGAAACTGCAGTCATTAAAACTAGCTCTGGAGGCTGTAATACAAAAGAAATAATGCTGATTGACTTGCTGAGTATGATTATCTTTCCTTTGGTTGTGATAGACTAAAACAGTAGCCCAGAATTCAAAAGTTAGTGCCATCCTCACTTGAAGCTGTCTACTATTCTAGAGAAAAAGAAATCATTTTTTGATTCAATGAGAACAATAAGGAAAATACCTGCCTAACAGCAGAAAGTAAAACTTTCAAGAGGAAATTGCTTTCTTCCTTTTATCATCACATTGCGTTTAGAAACAGTCATGCCCGATATAGGATGTAATAATCAGCAAAGAACAAGAAAATGCTGTTTTCTGGTAACAAGTTGTCAGTAAGTATTGGTCAATTTAGCCAGAACAAAGAGTGAAACAACTATGAGTCAGCTGGATCTGAGAAAGCATATGTAATTCTGCTCCTGCGACAGAAAGCAATTCCAGCAAAGGTATGAGAGCCAAGGAAAAATAAGAGACTTTTAAATATCAGAAGCAGAAATTGGACTACCGAGAGACTTTGATTTACATAAAACTGAAAAATTTCTGCCATCTTGCTTTCTCTGCAGTGCGGTTTTGCAAATCGTGCCATACAGCTTGCTCTATGATTCTCCTTCCAGTTCCCATACTAAAAATTGCTACACCCTGAAAAAATGTCAAAGTAACTCAGGGCTTTTGAAGTTTTTGTGTCACAATGACTTCTGACTGGTTTTTTTCTCTTTCTGATTACAAAATATTTTTATGGGAGAAAAAAATCAGTTGGGAAAAAAAATCAGCCTTTTAAAAGTACTGACAAAATCCCTGTTGGATCCGTGAAAATACAATCTGAATATCAAGGTGCTTCATTCCTTCCTTTCACAGTCATAATTTGTAACAGAATCCATTGACCAATTTCTGCCCTCAGTTACATCATTTAATTATCAAATGTTAGCAAATCGTGGCTCTGGTCTTGAAAGAGTTGATTGTGAAAAATCTGATTTAAAATAAACAGTTTCAGGCTATTTTTGTTGTGTGTATTTGTAACTGTTAGTGTACATTTGAGTGATGATTTCAATATTTTCTCAGAATCTCCTTTAAAAAAAAAATAAAAAAAAGCTAATATTTGCCTCTAATCACATGTCTTCAAGCGCTTTGACTTGAAGAATAAACAGCTACTATTAGAGGCCTTGATATGGAATAGCAGCAGCTGACAGCATTACAGTCACATCTGTCCAAACATATTATCTCTGCATTTTGAGACCTGTGATTCTATTGTTTTCAAATGCTGATCTGGTTCTTCCAAAGCTTGTTCTATCCTGCAAGTATAAAAACATAAAAAGTTGTTAAATGAATAATCCTACTGAGAAAGTGTAAAATTTTGTCATAAACCCCCTATAGTTGTTCCCAGTGCTCAGTAACTTACCATTTTCATCATGATCTGGGCCACCCACAGCTTCCAAATTCCCCTCGACGTACCCAACTTCCACACAGCTCCAGTAATCTCCCTCCCAGCTGTCTTCCAACTCTCCATTGCTTCCTTACTTGGCTCTATGGCTTCCAATGATAATTTCTAATGTTACCTCTGGATATTTTCTGAATATTGAATATTTCAGCTGCTGCTTCTATTTCAGATCCACAGGTCTATGATGTACTGTTCAGCTGCTATTGAAATCTCTTTGATCACTTAGCTCCATTTTTCTTTGTCAGCAGATCCAGCTCCTACTGTCTCACCTACTTTATTCTGTAAAAGAGCTTATTGCCTTCTTCTGAAGGAAGACACTAAGCCAAACACCTTTCATAAATTTCTTCTAATGTGCATCATAACACATCTTTCTCAGCTCTAATCATCATCTAACATATGCACCTTATACAATGTATGATCAATGGAGGGAAAAGAAAGAATTTTTAAATTTCAGGTTACATAAATTTAACTGTTCACTGCATGCTTTGTTATCTGGACATTTTCACATCGATGGTCTAGACTGTTCTTAGCCCCCTACTTATCTACACAGTGATGTTCTCTGCTTCTCTAACAGATTTTCTCTTAGACTGCCTTTGATTGACCAACAAAAAAAATGTCTTTTGCTGCTGAGAAACCCAGAAAACTCACCACTATTTTTCCAGTCTAATCTTTGGTGGCCGCGTTTCAACTACAGTAAGCAATCATTTTGTTATTCTTGTAGCTAGGACAAGTTACAAAACTTAAACATATATGCCACCTCATAATGCTGCAGTTTTCCCAGACATCTTACAAAGTACCTTTCAGGTGCCTTTCAAGATTCTTATATCTAAAACTGTACTATCTGGGTTCTGTTTGTCTTGAGCATAAATCTTCTGCCACATAACAGTAGCTAAAATGGTAAACTGAAAATATTTTTTAGGTAGTGTAGATATTGCTATTGTTTTGTTCTAGCAGTTTAGACTGGGATCCTTCCATTTGAGTTTCCAGTGAACCATGAAACGTTTTAATTTTTGCAGGGAGATGTAGTTCCTACTACTAAATGATTTCTCAACTTTTTCAATGAAAACAACCATATACTGTTTAAATTCCTTTTCTCCCCAAGTGTTTATTTCCAGTTTCTGTAATACCTCTTTCTTTAATTCCTTTTCACCGTTTTTTTCTTTCTGCCATGATTTTGCCCACTTGAACTCCAAAGGAACAGTAGCTCATAATCTTCATCTGTGAATAGAATCATAGAATCATAGAATCGATTGGGTTGGAAGAGACCTCCGAGATCATCGAGTCCAACCCTTGGTCCAAATCCAGTCCATTTACTAGATCATGGCACTCAGTGCCACGTCCAATCTGCGTTTAAAAATCTCCAGGGATGGTGAATCCACCACCTCTCTGGGCAGCCCATTCCAATGCCTGATTACTCTCTCTGTAAAGAATTTTCTCCTGATATCCAACTTAAATTTCCCCTGGCGGAGCTTAAGCCTGTGCCCCCTTGTCCTGTTGCTGAGTGCCTGAGAGAAGAGACCAACCCCCACCTGGCTAGAACTTCCCTTCAGGTAGTTATAGACGGTGATGAGGTCACCTCTGAGCCTCCTCTTCTCCAGGCTAAACAACCCCAGCTCCCTCAGCCTCTCCCCATAGGACTTGTGCTCCAGTCCCTTCACCAGCCTTGTTGCTCTTCTCTGGACCCGCTCCAGCACCTCAATATCCTTTCTGAACTGAGGGGCCCAGAACTGAACACAATACTCAAGGTGTGGCCTCACCAACGCAGAGTACAGGGGAAGGATCACTTCCCTGCTCCTGCTGGCCACACTATTTTTGATACAGGACAAGATCCCATTGGCCTTCTTGGCCACCTGGGCACACTGTTGGCTCATGTTGAGCTTCCTGTCAATTAGTACCCCCAGGTCCCTTTCTGCCTGGCTGCTCTCCAGCCACTCTGTGCCCAGCCTGTAGCACTGCATGGGGTTGTTGTGGCCAAAGTGCAGGACCCGGCACTTGGCTTTATTGAACTTCATCCCATTGGAATCAGCCCATCTCTCCAGTCTATCCAGATCCCTCTGCAGAGCCCTCCTGCCTTCCAGCAGGTCGACACTCCCTCCCAATTTAGTGTCATCAGCAAATTTGCTGATGATACACTCAATCCCCTCATCTAAATCATCAATAAAGATGTTAAACAGGACTGGGCCCAACACTGATCCCTGGGGAACACCACTGGTGACCGGCCGCCAGCTGGATGCAGCTCCATTCACCAGCACTCTCTGGGCCCGACCCTCCAGCCAGCTCCTAATCCAGGAGAGGATACACTTGTCCAAGCTATGGGCTACCAGCTTTTCCAGGAGTATATTATGGGAGACAGTGTCAAAGGCCTTGCTGAAGTCTAGATAGACCACATCCACAGCCTTCCCCTCATCCAGCAGGTGGGTCACCTGATTGTAAAAAGAGATCAGGTTGGTCAGACAGGACCTGCCCCTCCTAAACCCATGCTGGCTGGGTCTAATCCCTTGTCCATCCTGAAGGTGCTGTGTGATTGCACTCAGGATGATCTGCTCCATAACCCTGCCAGGCACTGAGGTCAGGCTGACAGGCCTGTAGTTGCCAGGGTCCTGCTTGCAGCCTTTTTTGTGAACTGGGGTGACATTCGCCAACCTCCAATCATCTGGGACCTTCCCAGAGAGCCAGGACTGTTGGAAGATGATGGAGAGCGGTTTGGCAAGCTCTTCTGCCAGCTCTCTCATCACCCTGGGATGGATCCCGTCTGGTCCCATAGACTTGTTAGGATCCAGCTGGCTCAGTAAGTCGATAACTACATCCTCCTGGAATACAGGAGGGCTATTCAGCTCTCTGTCTCTGTCTATCTGCTCTAGAGGCCAGAATACTACATCTCAGCATAGTACCAGGGCTTTTAACTCTGATCCCCCCAGTTAGACAACTGCCAGTCTCAACATCTTCTGTGTTACCACATGCCTGAATAAATAAAGGCAAGATAGGAGATTAATCTTGGAATTAAACAAGCACTAGGGATTGCACTATTGGAGAAAAAAAGCATATCAATGCCAAGGTAAGGTGGAAGTATAGAGCCAATCTTTGTATATCATCCATTCAGGTATCAGAGGCAAAAGACCAAGACTCTCCAGAAGACTGTTTTCTACCCCTCTAAAAATAGCCTAGTTCAAGATAAAAGATCAAAGATTTCTGTTTCTTTTGTAAGACAAAAGCTTGTGCATTCTGCTTTAGGCTGATTTAGAAAATTTTATCTTGTCTCTTATACATCTTGATTCTAAGTAGGGGCAGCTTAGCCTGGGAGCCTGTCTTATTCTTTAATCTTCTACTAAATGAACATATGACCATGCTGTGTCTCAATTCTGTCAAATCACATTTTCCAAAAGAAAACCATTCTGCATGGACATTTTTGACTGGAAAAAGATAAGGAAAGAGAAGCAAAGAAGAGAAGAAAGTAGATCACAATCTGAGACTGCACTCTTTCACATCATGCTTGCACAACCACAGGCACTTGCTTTTGACTCTAGTCAGAGGCAGAATGTCAGGTATGTCTCTCTCAGATTTGAGCTGACCCAGTACAGCCTTTCTAATGTTACATTCCTGTGTTCTGACAGTATGCAAATCCAGAATGTCATGTCAAACTAAAGAAAAGTCTCCTTGAGAGTAGACAACCCCCAGTCTATTTTGAAAGTCACAGGGTAGATTGCTGCGATGTCTGTGATGCTCACTTTACTAACATTACTGCACTACTATTACTTTCAAAGCAAGATCGTGCATTCAGATTACACAAACTTTCCATCAGCTTTGGGTAAAACTTGCCTAGGGAAGTTTTTAGGAATTGCCTTGTGGTTTCTCTGGCTGTAGTTATGCAATGAGACACAAGAAGACTTCCTTGCTTCCACATCTGAGTGAGTATGCCATGTCAGAACAAGATTTGTAAGTGGACAATTACTTATCAACTACCTCTTGGTAACAAAAAAGAAGCACACCAAAAGGAAGAGATCTAAAGTTCACTCTAGAAACAAAACAGGACTGAAAAAGAATTCATCTATTACTGAGTCAAAACTTCCATTCTCCTTTGTGTTCCCACAGTATGATTGCTATTAAATATTGCTAGTTATTTTAAAAATTGGCATAGAACCTTAATACCAGGAAAAAGAAAGCTTTTTATAATATTTGGGGGATAAAAAATCCACAGAAAATTGAACTAAGGATTTGGCAAAAAGTGGAAAAATTCTTTTCCATAAATATGCTGAAGAAGGTTGAATCAACTCCACTGTAGTGTTATTATTTGAGACAGCTGTATAAGTTGTGTGTTTTACTCAAAACTGATGTGAGAAATATTTTCTTCTCTAGATACAGGCATGTAAATCAAGTTTCAAGAACACCAGCATAACAAGTACTAAAAGTTAGATGAAACATAAAAAGACCTGGTACCCCTAATTCACCTTCAGTCATTTCACCTTCAAAATGTTTCTTCATGTTGCCTGTGTTCATATATAAATCAGACCAAATTAAATATATATCACTAATATTTGTTTATTTTTTAATATCTCAGGCTGATTTCAATGATAGCTTCATTAGTTATGTGCAGAATTGAACTCATGGGGTTTTACTTCATTTTTACTCCAGAGAGAAATTACAGTGTCTTGTGTTTATTAGCTTCATTCTCATTAAAAATAAATTCTTTCATGCCCCATGATCAGGTGAAGACTTATTATGAAGTGGAAGGAAGGAGAGTGAGAGACCAATATAGAAGTGCTGCTTCTGTGGTGCTTGAATTCCCAAGTGAAGTAGGAGCTGCCATGGGCCCGCTGAGACTGCCAGTAGAACTGCTAACCTCCTTAGTGAAAGGTCATTAATTTCTAAGGAGGAACATATATGTAAAGAACATTTCCATTTTAAAGCAGACCTACTTAAGTGTGGAATTTTATATCACGATTCTTAGGAGACACATACTGGTTTAAGGCATTTCTGTTCAGTGTCAGGACTGACAGTTAATTTTCAGTGCTTAAAAAGGATTGCTCTACGTAGAAAGAGTGGAGAAGATAGACAAATGTAAACATTCCTAGAATGTGAAATGCTTTTGATAGAATCTTCCACAGTATCCGATAGCCAAAATAGTGAGATGGGTGCTATTGAGGTGAATGATAAGTTGGGTGGAATATTGGCTCGCTCATCAGGCTTGGAGGGTTGTGGTCAACTGTACAAAGTTCATCTGGCAACTGGTTACCTGCCACATGCCTGAGGGATTGGTACTGGAGCTAATACTGTTTAATTTATTTATTAACAACCTGAGCAGTGCAACAGAGGTGCACTCAGGAAGTTCATGCACAATACCAAATGGAGGAGAGGGGCTGATATGCTGGAGGACAGGTCTGCTATTCGGAGAAACTTCAATGGATTGTAGAAATGGGAACCTCATGAAAACCTCAACAAAGGTAAATGGCCTGAACCTGAAGGGCAGTAAGCCCAATACATGCTGGGGACAGACCAGCTACAACACAGTTTTACAGAAAAGGATCTAGGGTTCCTGGTGGAACACACTGAATATGAGCCAGGGATGTGCCTGAGGCAAAGGCAGCATATGGCAACCTGGGCTGCATTAGCAAGAGTGTGGCAGCAAGCTAAAGCAAGTGTTTCCTTCCTCCTCTGCTCACCCCTTCTGGGGCACTGTGCAGACCTTTGAACTCCCCAATACAAGAAAGACACAGACAGACTGGAATGCATTTATCACAGAGCCGCTGGGATGGTTAGAGGGACAGCACACATAAAGGAAGAGGAGAGGGCAAGAGAACTGGGCTGGTTCAGCCTGAAGTAAAAACAGAGGAATATTGCTGCTGTCTCCAAACACCTACTGAGAGGATATAGAGATGGTGGAGCCAGACTCTTTTCAAAGGTGCACAGTGATAAGAGAAGAAGCAATGGATACAAGTGGGAACATGGGGAATTCTGATCAGAGACAAGAAAACCTATTTCACCTTGGGGTGGTCTGACAATGAAACAGGTTACTCAGGGAGGCTGTGAAATATTTGTCCTTGGAGATAATCAAAACTCAACAAGTCCCTGAGCAACTCAATCTGATTTGATCTACTTTGAAAAGGAGTCTGGACTTAAAAAGTTCATTAAAACATATATGATTCCATGATTTTAAAAAAGTGCTGATTGATTTTTAAGGCAGTCAAGAGTTAGAACTGCTAGATATCTGAGAGGAGCTATCCCTTTCCTTCCTCAGAAAATGTTTCCTCAGACAATTATAAACTTGCCTGCAGTAGAAACTCTTCTTTGTAGAATCTGTGTAGATTTCATATTGAATCATAATATAAAAATAAAAACCTTGATATTCCTCTCCTGACTCCTCCCTGCCCGTCATAACGAAAACAAGAGTGAAGCCAAGCCTAACATGTCCAAGGAGGCAACATCGCTTTTGCCAGCAGCCTGAAAATTAGAAGTCTTGTCATCAGTTGAAATAATTCTTGGTCTAAAACCATCCAGAGGAGTTTCTCTGCTTCAGAGAGATGCCTTTTTGCCACTGTTTTACACTTAATTAGAAATCTTTCACCCATTTCCAATAGTTCCAATCACCTACACAGCATGGAAGGATCTCTGTAC
This sequence comes from Pseudopipra pipra, assembly GCF_036250125.1. Taxonomy (NCBI): domain Eukaryota; kingdom Metazoa; phylum Chordata; class Aves; order Passeriformes; family Pipridae; genus Pseudopipra; species Pseudopipra pipra. The sequence continues at coordinate 100,505,032 of NC_087550.1, read as the reverse complement.
TGAGGACTTAAAATTGGACCATTAATTTAGATTTTCTATTTAAAGAATTAATGTTCTGCACATAAGTATTTTATCAGTGACAGGTGCTTCAAAATTACAGAAATAATAAGCACCTCTTAACACTAAACTACAGTACTCCCAAGGCTATACTGTGGACTGGGGGAGAACTCCTTAATATTTATTTGTTCCCTACAGGCTTGCCCAGATTAAAAAAAAAAATCAGACACTGCTCTACAGCAAACTAAAGGCCATTACTAGGGGCAGAACAAAACTGCTGCTAGGGTTGGTCTATCTTCTGTAGGCATAAAAATTTTTAAGTTTATGCAATGCCGACAATCTACAGCGAGACTACAGATAAAAGGACTAATTTTCTCTCTCTAGACCTGAGTATAAGTGCTTGTGTACAACAGAATTTCACTTTCTGCTATCAGGTCTTACACAGTTTCAAAACCTAATTCTAATTTGTCATCGTTCTCAATGATTGGAACAAAAATAAACTATACATGGTTTTCTTCAGTGTAAGGTGACTTTATGCTTTTCAGCCCTAGTATTCTTATCATTTGGCATAAACATTCTTGTAAAAGTGAGAACCTAACCTCTACATGTAATTTAAGAGAAAATACATTATTATTCAATGAAGAACATCACTGACTAGGTTGGAAATCGGCACAAGTAACAGGTGAGTCAGGCTTTAATTACCTTGGGAAGGTGAGGCCATTGTAAAAGCTGCTCTAAAAATTTTCTCTGTCTTCATATTTCGAATTATATTTTCCTTCCACACTATGTGTGTGTTTGCCTACATTTTTATCATTTCCCCTTCACACATTAGGCTGGTGCTGTGTAGTCTTATCTGGGTCTGATCACAGCTGCATGCATATTCCGTTTCAGTAGCACTCCGTAAGAGAGACAGAGAAACAAGATAATATGCAATCTTTTTTTCATTAAATAAATCAGTTTCAACCTGATGTAATGCTTTGGTAACATCTCATTTTTTCACAGTTTCAGAACTAAATTCCTGACTGCAAGGTCTATGGGACAAGGCTACTGTTTTCCCCTTATTTTTTAGTACAAAAGTTGTATATTATGGACATTATATAAGATACAGCTATAATGATCTGAATTTCATTACTTCCTTCTAGAGTAGCTATGGGATTTTATGCAAAAGGTTATGTAGTCTAGCTATGCTCCTTATATCCCCCATCCTCCAGGAAAGAAAATCAAATGGAACACTTCCACAAATGGTCATGGACAGAACAATGATCTCGTTAGGGAGAGGGCGCTGTGTTCTCACGAGAAGAAAGCTTGCCAGTTTTCTTCGAGTGTTTCAGCTGAGGCTGGTATGTGCCTTGCCTTTCTATAGGAGGAATTGGTCCCAGCTTTTTGTAGATCCTGAGGGAGGGCTGGAAGATGACTACTATCACACAGCTTTATAAATCTGCTGGATTTTATTCAATTTTTTTCCTTGAAATAGAGAATAATCTTTAGGGTACAGAAGCAGAATTGTAGCTCCAAACAGTATTATGCCTTTTTTCATCCTGGTATCCTTAAAAGCAAGGGAAGATGATGCATCCTTTCCCTTCCATCTTCTGCACAACCAGACAACTTTGCCTCCAGTCACCAGATCACTCAGCAAAAGAGCACTGGGCAAAAAGTATGTAGAGATGTTGCTGCTTCTTCCACCTCTATAGACATGAAGCATAGAGGCTAGGTATGAACTAGGTATGAACTAGGTATGAAGATGTGGGAGAGGACCTACCAAAGAGCGAAGAAAACTTTTATTTCTACTTTTACCCTTTGCAAAAAACATTCTAGTATTATTAAGTGAACATTCATAAGGCCTTCAAAAGCCTCTGGAATACATAAGAACAAAATATTATTGCTTTTTGGTATTTTGCAGACAGGCCTTATGCTCGTACCTGGACGATTAAGATATAAAAATGTCAATTCAGTTTTATTGCAGAAAGTAGCTTAATCTAGTTTATTGTGAACATGGAGAAGTTCTTCAGTAGTTTTGCAAAGGCAGTTTCAGGCACTGGCTTGTTTAACCTATTTTTTATTTTATGTTAATATTTAAATTTTATTTTTATGTATATAGTTATACTGCAGCCAGATTGGAATGGCCCAATTACTTTTTATCTCATTGTCATTCTACAATGTTCTGGCACTGTAGTATGTGATACTGTAAAATAAACAGTATTTAGGATTCAGATGATAAAACTCTGGATCATCAGCAAGAGGATCCTTTTAGTCCCATTTCAAACCTATTCTTCAAAGGCAATTTTAGATTCAAGTAGTACTCAGTTCACATCACATTTATCAAAAGAAGAGCAATATTTAAGTGAATGTTACCCATGAAACACGGTGCAGAGGCTGAGGAAGGAATGAAAACAAAAAGAAAAAGAAAAGATGCTCTTAAAATACATGAAGAGAAAAAGGGAACCAAAACCAGAAAGAGAAACACTGCTGAAACCTCCATGCCTAAGTTTCAAAAGGAAAAGATTATCTGTAATTCTCAACAATGACTTGCAAACCACTTGCTTGGATCACAGCATAATAGAATGACTACATGACTAAGCCCTTCAAACTCCCCTGTGTTATTTATCTTCTCCAGTCACTGATATCCAGCTGGTCAAATGCCTATTTCTGAGAGCCTAAAGGGATCATTAAAAGCAAAATTATTCAGCAATCGTATTTATTGTAGCAAGTTGAAAATTAGCTACTTTGTGGCTCTAATTTAAAGATAAGCAGAAAAAAGAATGCAAATTTTACCTACCATCCATAATTTTTTGAAAGGACTCAGTGAGACACAAACAGAGAACACCCAGTGTTCCTCTGTGGGACCATCCAAGTCTCTCCTTGGAAGTAACAACATGCTAATAAAAGTCTAGTTTTATTCTCTTATGAGTTTCCACATGTTTATTAATTTCAGATACAACAAATTGCAACCATGCTCTGAAAACTAAATTAGGTTCTTCCCAGCTCAATACTGCTTCTGAAGCCCTCTTTTGTTCCCTTATATACACCCAAAATGTTTTCGGATGACCCAACCAGATTTATGAACACTGATAGAGTGAGAACATGGGTATTCCATAGTGCACATTTATCTAGTGTATTTAGCCCAAGGGACATATCCTATGGGACAGGAGGAGTGAAAACTATGTGCAAACAGAACAAATTCATATTGTAAACGAAATTATTACATGTGGATGGAGTTGATATAATGGCTCATCCACTATGCTAGAGACTCCTGTTCAAGCATGCAGTGTAAAATAAAACTGCTGTCACAGGAGCAACAGTGGGACACATATTGTGGTTATACCCAAAGTAGGTTTAAAATCATCAAAAACACACAAAACGATGAATCTGAATTCACCTCATAAAATCTCTGACCAGTAAACTAAAAAATATAAAGATAAGACTGCTTTCTTCACAGTCGATGGTGCTTGGTTGTTTCTAAACCTGAACACTTTTCTTAGCAAAAACTATTTAGAGAATTTGACCTTCAGTCACAAATTGTTTTAAGGTGGTGCAGGCAATGAATTTACTATTTTTTGCAAATACTAAGTGTTACACATACTAATGCATGCCTATGGTTGTTTTTACTGTTAGAGCAAAGAAAACATGTACATTTTTTGAACTTCAAAATCAGAAAACAAACCTTCACATCTCCATAGAGAAATGCAATTCTTCTGATTGGTTCTATTTCTCCAAGGAAAAAAGTATGAAGGGGTGGGGACAGATGGGGGAACGATGTAGTCTGTCTTGTTCTTTCTGTGGTGTGGTTTGGTTGTGGTGTTTTTGTTTGCTTGTTTGCATGGTTGGTTTTTTGTTTTGGTTTGGTTTGGTTTTTGTTTTGTTGTTGTTGTTTGTTTGTTTGTTTTTCTTAATGTAATTTTGGTCATAATTACAGCAACAAAAAAACCAAAAAGCCCCAAAATCTTAGAAAAGAGAGGATTGTCCTTTCAAAGGTCAGAACTAAACAATTTTCACAAAAAAGTATTTTTAAAAGTGATGTTTAAAAAGCAGAAAAATTCAGCATAATGGAACTGACAGTTCCAAAAGATGAACCAATGAATGACATGGATTTACCCCTAAAGTTCCTTTCTTGGCCAGATGTGGGGCCACCTACTAATTGTCTGCTCAGACCACAACGCAGTCTCTCATCATGCCAAGATGGTTTTACAGAATAAATCCCTGTGAGATGCTTTGCTGATATATTCAGTGATCATCTACAGCTTTTATAGCTGTATGGATTTTACAGTACATTGAAAACTTTAATGAAAAAAATATGAATCACACGAACCAATTTCAAACTAATTTCCCTCTAGATGTTATAGGCAGTAGTTCTTATTGACCATTTTTTTTAATTATTATGTTAATAGCATTAATAAAATGTTAGTCATAAATGTTTGTCCATAATTCTGCAGAGAATAACTAGCAATTCACCAATGCTACAAGCTTCTGTGATTTGACTCAGTCTCGCAGGCTTAATGGATGTGATTAAATTATTTTATGCAGAGTAAACATTTGCAGTGTTTCCCTTCTTGCTCCTGTCCCAACCTAAGCAAATAAACTGACTGCCAGCATCAGTCTCATGCTTCTCATGTGAAACCTATTGTGAACTTTCAAAGCCCAGTACTGTAAGAGAGAACTTGATGTACTTCTAAATAAATTCACAGATTATTTGCTTAACAGTTTTGAACAATTAAGGTTATGGCCCCAGTCATTTGTCTAAAAAGTATTCTGTGGGAAATTAAATGCAATTAGGGAAGAAAATAATTCTTCCCCTTTTCTTTCCCATTGCTTCAAATGTGTCTCCAGAATAAAGTATTTTCCCCACATCCATTTTTCACTACACAAATAGTTTTTCTTTCTTGGAATTTGAAAAGAATTGTCAGGAAATACTGGGATCCTCTGCAGCTTTTAAAACCTAGGCTATGACACAGCACACTCATTGCTGGAGACATACCTAAAAGCAGAGCGAGATTGAAGATGAAGTCCTGCACTTCTGTAGCCAATGTGTTTCCAAAGGCCCTGGGCTTTGTGATTTCTGCTTCTGTTGATGCTGTAAAAATAATATTGGTGAGATGGCAGTAATGTACCCACAGCTGCAGCAGACAGATACACTGGGGGTCAAAATTTTTCTTGTTCAGTGTTTCCAAAGGACAGTTGTTTCTTAATCCCAGATCAAAGACCTCATGAGAAAAAGGAGAAGACTGGGGCCTGCTGCTAATGTTCCCTGCCCTAAATCTCACCTCTTATAATGACTTCCTCTACATGGTCTCTTCTATTAGGATATGAACAAACTTTCTAAGATAGACCTGTCTTGCCTACTTAGGCTAGCAACCAGAGGATATGACAAAATTAAGAGCTTCTTTTCAACAGGGTTATTTGTTTGAGGGGTTCGTTCTTCTTGTTAATTCAGTTCCCAGTTGATGACCTTCAGGAGTTACGAAATACAGATGGTAGCAGGAGTAACTAGGACAATTGCCTTTGCTAGGCAGGAGTTTCAACACTTCCGTATACAAACAGTCTCTAAACTGTTCTCATTCAGAGCGGCCCTCAAAATCATGGGTCAGGGGAGCTGAAGCAAACTGGAGGCTTCTTCTAATTAGGGGGCATTAGGGGACTGTCTTGGTGACAAGTTTTCCTTGGCTTGCTGGGAGTTTGCAAAAAGAATTTAGGGTGCTGCTCTTGACCTAGAAGAGCACTTAGGGACAGTTTTTATGGTCACCCATGTCTTTCCTTTTGCAATACCAGTCAATATTAGCAAAGGTGCTTAGCTTCTACATGTTCAAAAAAAAAAGATACTTTTTCTCCCCGGAATTCATGAAGCTGCTGGAATTCACACTGATTCAGTGTAGCTAAAGATCTCAAGATGTGCCCATTCAAATAAAACTGGGCTATAAAGCAAAGAAATTCCTGCAAATGAGAAGCAAACTGCTGGTAGGATTCATCTCATCAACATCTACATATTTACAAACTAGACTTCTATAGTTGCACTAGCACCCTGGACCCCCTTCACAGCTCCCATTTAGAGGCGGTGGAGAAAAAAACCCATCATTTCTCAAGCACAAATAATCTGGCTTCTTTTAAATATCTTCATTAGCATGAGAGGGATTCTGTTGCAGAATTGCCCATTGTTTATCTGTTGCCTATAAAGTGAAGGTGGAATGATTAGTATTTGTTAAATGCCACACTGATTGTTAACGCAAAAACAATGTAGTTGGAGTTCTGTTTGAAAATAAACAGATGCAACAACCAAATCTCCTTGCCTTTCACTGTGACAAAAGATGCATTCATAAATTTAGAATGAGGCTCTTTATGTCCAGAAGTGGCAGTAGAATAAGTAACCAATAAGCAGAGTCAGTTCATCTCACATTTTTAAAAGTATATTCAGTTAAAACAATCTGTACCAAATTTTTATATTTTATTGTGGGATTCAGAGGCTCATATTAAATATTTGCTTTCCACTTCATCTCCATTTAGGCTGATACAAAACAGATGCTAAAATCTTCGAAAAAGTTCAGATCTTCCTGTCACTCTCATAATTTGCATGCAAAATATTATGTCTAGGATTTTCCTTAAGTGATTTCTGTGCTTTTTCTCAATTGTTCTGGCTCTTGGAAGAAAGATAAATATGCCCCTTCTGATTTGCTTGTTTAACCTGATAAGGTACTAAGATTAATTTTTCTTTCATACACTGGCTAATAAGGAGACATTAGCAATCAGAAGATAGTCTCATTAAGCATTTGATTCACACTGGATAGAGATGTAGCATTACATTTCTCTAGCAGCATTGGCCTCATTCAACAGATTTTAATGAAGGATTGATTTTGATGCCATCTTTAATGAATGCATGAACTAAAAGATTAAGTCTTTCAGTCAAGCTTATGTAAGACACTGAAAATAATTGAAAAGCTTAAAGTGACAGACTGGGACAAGACTAATGTAAAGAAACCACTAAAAATATCAGGCTGTCAATATGGCTATCAAATATTGATTGAGTGCTTGCACAGAAGAAACAGAAGTGAATATCCATTTCAAAATTAATTAGGATATATTCCAGAATGATCATTGTTCTCCTCCACACTTTGTGTATACTCAAGAGATGTCAATAAAGCCACAAAATACATCTAACAAGTGCAGATGCTGCTGCTTACAGGATTACCTCTTCAAACTGGAGCAGCATCTAGTTTTCCTAGGTAGCTTTAGATAATATAGAATGAGAAAAGACAACTGAAAGCAGCACCACAATTTAACTTTAGATTTTTGCATCTTTTCAGAACGTAATCTCTATATTCTAATCTTATATCACTAGATTTTTTTTTACTAAATGAAAAATAATTTAGAAAAATTATTTTTCTTATTTTCTGTGTGCTTTTTGTTAAAAGTCATGTCATGATTTAAGTATCAAACCTGAATATGTCAGAGATAAGATACATTTGTCAGTTTGAATGAATTTTCCTTCTATAATAAAAAGTCTTGACAAAACTAAATTTGCCATTTTTTTATGTAACTATTTCTTTGTCATGCACTATGACTTACAATATTCTTCTTATGACCTGATAGTTTTATCTTTTGAGGTCAGACAGTGATATTGCAGCAATACATGAGGGTGAGCTGTATATACAGAAAATAATGGGAGAGCTTAAAAGTTTTTCCTTGTTGTGAACCAGGTAGGTCTAACTTAGGATAGCAGCAGTGAAACAAATATTTAAGTAAAGAATCAACTTTTCTTTTTACCTCCCAACTGAAGTGATCTTTTTCCTTCTCTATGTTTCTCCATTCTTTAGTCTAATGGGCCTTACGGACCTACACAATTGATGAGACTGTAGAACAGAAAACCTTTGAAATCACAATCTTGGAAAAACTTATTTGTAAATAGAGACATACACGCACTTTGAAAATCTGTGCAAATATCTATTCATTTCTACAGCAAAGAGTACAGAATATTTCAAGGTGGATACAAGACAATTTATTTCTTGCTAGTTTTTTCTGTTGATCATTTTATACTTTGTATTACCTTTCATTCTTTGTTCCCATTTCCATTTAACTTCTTCTCTTGTTCAAAATAAAAGTGCAGAAAAGAGACAAATGTCTGTATTCAAATATTTGATTTCATTTTGATTGCTGCTTTGATTTCTGGAAGACTTGAGGTAATATTAGAAATATATTACACTGTTTCTTTTTTTCTTCCCCCAACTGAAATCTAAAGATAGTAGACTGACTGTAATAAGAAGCTGTCGAGCTTTCATATTACCTGATCTAGTAGACAAAAAGAAAACAAATTTTTCATTTAATGCTTCAACACATGCCTTGCTTGAATGCATGACTGTAAAAAGAGTTTTATTTTTCTTGCAAAGAATTGTCACAGTCTTTTCTCAATTCCACTTGCAGATATTTAATGTATAAGGGAACTAAGAGTTTGGCTATGAAAATAAAATAAAAGACTCAGTCTTACTGTAAAATGACTTGATTTCTCCTGTGAAATCAGGAACTTTTTAATGAAAAAAAATATTTTAAAATGTCTCTCTTCAAAGAACCCTTTTTTTCTGAGAATCACCATCCAGCAACCAATGCTCAGTAGTGGCACTGCTGTAATACAGCAGAGATCTTGAAGTATCCTAGACCCTTCAATATGAACACATTGGCTGTACCTGCCTCTACCTATTCCCCAGCCTTAGTTCACACTTTTAAATGAAAAAATGGCATGAGTTTTTATATAATACTGGAACCATTTCCAGTCACTTTCTTTCCCATCCTGCTTGGAAAAATGGGATATTCTACTTGGATGGGCCACACAATTCAGTGCTGCAAAGAGGTTCCAACAGCACCGAGTCCCCATCCTCACGTCTGAAGTTCTCATCCTGCTTTTCAGTTTTGTCTGCTTTTCCCTACTGCCAAGCTTTGCCAATGTTTCATCTGCTTGAAAAAAAATTAATTTTTGTATTCAATACTTTTGGTTTGCTGGGACTGGCAAAGCTCCTAGTCTGCGCTATTTTTAAGAATGAAAAGTGACAACAAGTTTCTTTGCTAGTGTTCTTTTTCTGCTTCCTCTGGGAACTCTCTCCTTGAGATTTCAGGTATCTTTAAATCTGTGTCACCATCCCTCCCCAACTGGGCTTTGACATGTTGCAGGAAAAGCCCAATTCTTTGAGAACCCCCTAAACTCTGCACCTTTGTTTTCCTTTGAAACATTGAAATAGCTTTAAAGCTATTCATGTGTCTGATGAGTTTTTGGTTTATGGGCTTCATTGTTCTGTTTCTTTGCTATTTGTGAAACAGAAATGTCCCCAGCTTAAAAACACCATCAATATTACTCTCATGACAGCTTTCATCTACAGCTATGTAACTTTCTCATTTTGCCTAGCACAGCTGTTTGGCATGCCTGTTGTTAAAGGCACACTGAACTTAAGATAATTGCAAGACATCTGCTCTTTCTTCACAGAGTTCCAGAAGCCCATCCCTTATTACAAGACTTTTTCTACATTCCAATGAGACATTCTGGAAGTTCAGCCAAGATCAGTTTAAGACCCAGTCTTAAATAAAATCTTCCAGACAAAATCCTCCAAGTCAAAACTCAAAAATTATACAAAAAGTTAAAAAGAATGTAACTATGAACACTGGCTACAAACATTAACCACGCTATTGACTAGAAGTTCTCACATACTCTCTGAACTCTTCTACAAGGATACATAAAAGCACTGGGCTTTCAGGAACACCATCACGAATGGGCTAAGAACAGCAGACTTGCCTGTCTGTGTACTGGGGTTGTGTACAGAGGCAAAGCCATGCACCTGTAGAGGAATAACCCCAGGTACCAGTACAGCCCAGGGGACAACTGGCTGGAAGACAGCTTTGTAGAAAAGGGGGTGCTGAAAGCAGGAAGTTTAACATGAACAGCACCCTTGGCTTCATTAGCAACAGTGTGGCCACCAAGCCAAGGCAAGTGCTTCCCTCCTCCTCTGCTCAGCATTCATGAGACCCCTTCAGGAGTGCTTTGCAGAGCACTGAACTCCCCTGTACAAGAAAGACACTGTCTCACTGGAGTGCAGCTATCACTGAGCCACTGGCATGGTCAGAGGGACAACACACAGGAAGGAAGGGGAGAGGCTGAGCAAACTGGGCTGGTTCAATCCTAAGAAGAGAAGACCCAGAAGGATACTCCTGCTGTCTCGAACTATATAGTAACTACTGGTAGGTTATAGAGATGGTGGAGCCAGACTTTTCAAAGGTACACAATAGAACAGGATGAGAGGCAATTGACAGAGGCTGAAATATAGGGAATTCTGATTAAAGACAGGAAAATCTGTTTTGCCTTGAAGTGGTTTGACGCTGCAACCGGTTGCCCAGAGAGGTTGTGAAATATTTGTCCTTGGAGATACGAAGAAATCAGTTTGTCCCAGAGCAATCTGACCTTCAAACCTCAGTTGATGCTGTGACTCTGCATCTCAGATATTGCAGGAGTAATGCCCTGTGGCTGAGCTCTCCTTCATGGGATTCAGAAGGCATAATATCTGTTAGTTGCGTACATAATTTGAGTGATGACCTCACGTGACTGGGAAAGAACCTCTTATGACATCCTTTGCTTTTTATGAATCTTGCCTTCAATGTGGCAATTCTGTGCCTCATTTTCACACTAGAAAATTATTTTGATTGTTACTTGTCCCTCTTTTCTGTCTTTAACTCTACTGCAAGTCTCCAGTGTTTACAAAAGAAGTGTAGAAAAGTGTAAAAATATTTTGGTCAGCAGAATTAAACAATATTTTCCATTTGGTGATAGAAACATGCCCAGAAACATGGATCTCAATTGTAACTCTTCTGTACTTCTTCTTAAGTGAAATTTTCCCTCTTTATTTCTTTACACTACAGAGCCTTAGTGCTGTCTACTCTTTTATATGGATCCGAATCATGGGTCATTTACTGCCAACCACCTGCGACTCCTAGAACGCTTCCATCAACGCTGCCTCCGTACAATCCTAAACATCCACTGGTCAGATTATGTGACTAATACGTCTGTTGTAGAACAGACAGCAGTTACAAGTATTGAGGCCATGGTGCTGAGAACACAGCTGCGCTGGGCAGAGCATGTCTCAAGGATGAAGGACCACTATCTCCATAAGATCTTACTTTATGATGAACTTGCCACCGGCTGCCGCAAGAGAGGAGCCCCAAAGAGGAGATACAAGGACTCCCTGAAACAACATCTCAACCTTGGCCATATTGATCTTCATCGCTGGTCTACTCTGGCCTCCAATCGGGAGGTCTGGAGACACACCATCTATAATGCTGCTGCTTCCTTTGAGAACACACGCAGGATCACCATTGAAGAGAAAAGACAACGCAGAAAGAATCGTGCCTTGCCGATACCATCCAAGGAGTCTTTCTGCTGAGCCTTTTGCAACCGGACGTGTCTATCCCGCATTGGCCTCTTTAGCCACCAGCGCGCTTGTAGAAAATGTGGGTAAAGCTCTTCCCAAATCTTTGTTCGTGAAGCCTAGCCATGATGATGATTTCTTTACACTAAGCAAACTCACTTCTGAGGTACTTTAATATAGATTTGACAACATTTTTATAGGACTGTTATTTTGTTGCTGTTTTTGTCTTGTATTGGTTATGTTTTGTTCGGTTTTGTTTCATTTCATTTTGTTTTGGTTTAGGGAGGAAGGTGAGCATAAAATTTAGGAAGAATCAAATATCATTCAGGACTAGAAGTGATAGAAGTGGGATAAATGTGCAGTGTCAACAGATAATGGTAACAACCTTAACTGCTGGCACTAATCAATGCCAGAATGATTAGGAGCTACTGATGTGCTGATGCTGAAAAATGTAAATGAGATCATATTATGTACATATGAGGTACTGTCAGTAGAGATAAATGATTATCAATGGCCTGATTAAGTATATTCTGAAGAATCTCCTATATCAAAATGTTAAAAGAGTTTGCTGACTAGGCTAAAGAAAACCAGAGGGAACCTAACTATGTGAATTGGAAAGATGCTATCAGAGGTTGGAAGAGAACTGTTTAAAAGGCCCCAGTTGCAACAAATACGAGTATTGTTTTAATATGGAAATAAAAATGAAGTTTGTAGCTACGGAAGGAGTGAGGTTGCAGAACAGCTATCCAGGAGGAACAGGTACAAATCCTGTGTGAATATCAGTAGAGTATCTAAAGAGATTTGTTGGGGATTTGTAACTCTAGAAAATTGCTTTAAAAATTCACTAAAAGTATCAGGAAACTTCTTAAGTCAAGCACTCAAAAGTTAGGACATTTCAAAATTAAACCTGTCTTCCTCTGCAAAATTGTATTGCTGTTTCCCATATGTATGATTTCCACAGCACTCTTGCTCACTGCACAAGCACTAGGATGTCAGTGGTATATGAAGCAGTACATGTAGAAAGAAAAGGTATGTAAAGAAGACAGTATGGTAACTGCCTTCTATATAACCAGATATGGTTATACAGAATGGGATTCTACTCTTTTCTCTGTCAAAGAAGCTGTTATTTCTAGGATGGCTCACAGCATTCTCTATAGTTTTCTGCCTACATAACACAAGAGCAAAAAGCCTCTGTTTTTTCCTGATGTAAACCAAATCTCAGTATCGACACTTCAACATTTTTCACTAAGTGAAATGGGGAAATCTAAAGAGGCAAGTCCTGATCATTGTTTTAAATTAAGGGAACAATTATTCACTCACAAAACAATTTGCCTTAATAAATTAAGGATATTGTAATAATATCTATTTTTCAATGTTTTCATAAAACTACTTCAAATTAATTTAAATTAATTTCATTTTAGGTTTGCAACCTCTTTTTTTGTCTGTTTGCAAAGGTATAACTCAAAAGGGGACTGTCTCTCCAAGCTGCCAGCCAAAAACTAGGTCAGGAAGTGTTCCCAGGAGCAAGTGTTACAGTAACTCTTGTATCATAATAATTCGAATGGAGCAAGATTCATGGGGTCCAGTCTTAGAAATGTTGCCACAGGTTGGGAGACTTTGATAACATTTCTGGATAAATTATTAATAAAGAAACAAACAAACTAATGTTTGCTCTTCAGATTGCTCCTACAACATTTTGTGCTTTTATTCTGCAGCACTGAAAGAAGGGACATAAGTTAATTAACAACTGTTTTACTAGAGTCCCACTGACATCACTGATGATGCGCATTCAAAGCAAAAAGCGAAGAGGTCTGGTTTGCTTTTGATGCAGTTCTCTTCTGAAGAGCTGGCAGAATACTTCAAAATCATCAAAATGTACTTTGGTCTTTGTCAACAAACACTGCTTTTAAAACAGTTTAACCTTCAGGCAGATATCCTACTTGGCCATTTTGAATTGAAAAAGAGATTTAATGAAAGCTGTGAATATGCAATGTGAGTAGTTTCACAGAAATTGATGTGCATCCTAAACAATAAATGTAAATAAACAGCTGTTACATTCCCATAAAATGGCCCATCTGAGAGTGTGAGATCCATTTGTACAAAACCTCAGGCTTTGAATTGGAATGTAAGAACTATGCAAGGATTTTGTGCACTTCTGCCAAATTATCAACATATGTTCTAAGAAAAAACATGGCATTTGCCTAAGAAAAGGGAAACAGTCTTTTGACTTCTCATTTACAACTATGGCATTATTCCTGAAATAATGTTTCACATTCTCCATCTGCCTCTTTTTCTGCTATTTATTACTGGTAGTATTTACTAATACTGACCTGTAATTTACTTAAAACAGGATTTAGAAATATGAGAAAAGATCTAGTTGGGAATTCTGCCTACTGTAAATCTTGCAAAATACAATTTATTTAATTTCTGTACAAACACTAATGAGGATTCAGAAAGATCTATTTTTAAACTGTGAACAATTATGAAGTGCTGTTAATCACTCCTATTTAAGTATAAGGCTAAATAAAATATTGAGATTTATGCAGCTAAATAAAATATTGAGATTTATGCAGATAAAGCTCATTGCTTTATCTCCAGCACTGGTGGTACGAAGCACTTAGGAAGGCCACGTGTTGCACATGTACAAGGAGCTCTGGCAGACAGTGCAAGGTCTGAGCATTCAGAGAGACTGGGAAGGCTGGTACATCCCAATTTGAATGAGTACAGACATGATCGTGATAAAATCAATATTAAATTGTAGAGTATTATCAAAGTTATTCTTCCATGCTTTCCTCTACTGTCTTGACTATGCTTTTCAAAAGGGCTAACAGGATACCATGACATAAAAGTAGGAAGAGAAAACACTATGAAATGAATGACATATGTTAAACAAAAAAACCAACCAACCAAAAAAAAAAAACCAAACACAAAACCAAAACCAAAACCAAACAAAACCCATGAAAACATAGAAAGCTTCATGGACACTTCTCAGCTAAGTTCTTTCATTTGCTGGCTGTAAGAACAAAAAACTTTAAACATCTAAAAGGCAAGCATGAAGATTTGAGCTGGTTAACTTGGACTCCCTTATTAATTGATCAGAGAGAAATGGGCATTTCCAAGATGTGAATTCACTTACAGATTTTTGATCTCTACTTCCAGGTGATATGAGTAGCATCTAGTAGTGCCTACTTCTCTCCAGTTCAAAGGAGCCCAGCATGACCAGCTCACATTTTGAAGACCTCCAATAAAAACATCTCCAGTTACTTAAATGAATCCCAAATTTTTCTCTTTCCCTAACCATATTCTGCTAGTGATCCACTAAAAGAAATTTTGATTCAAGAACCTCATATGCATTTAAGCACACAATATTCAGCACTAGCAACTCAAAGAAACCCTTTAGTATTACTAGTTCTGGAACAGTTTCTTACTGTTCACTGCTCAGTGAGCTGTAGCTTGACTCTTAAGCACCTTTGGTGGAATTCATATTCTGTTCAGTCTTAAATCAGCAGGACAATCGAAAAAAAGACACCAATTTCAGAATAATGTGGCATGAAAAATATGAAAAGTGATCACACAAATTTCTCCAGTAACTTCGGATAAATTTTCCTCTAAATTCTTATTAAAACTTTGAAAGCAAAACATTAAGAAATGCAAGTATGAATAAGGCAACCAATTAAAACAATTAACAATTGTTAATTGTTAACAATTAACAATTAAAAAAAATAAAAAATTAAACAAGAAAAAAGTCTGAAAATCTGGGATATGTGTTCAAACTGGCTAAACAACATCTTCAAACATACTGGAAACAGCTGCACATCACTTGACTTGAATGCATTTCTTCTGGAGAAACAATGTGCTTGGTGCCTTTCAAAGCACTTTGTTGACTCAAAGATGGGAGGCATACTCAATTCAGTGATGATCACATGCCACTAGCAAAAGTGAAGAGTAGGTGACCTTGACAAATACTAATTGATGTGAGTTAAAATTTAAAATAGTACAGTGTGAAGAAAAATGGGGTTTGTGAGGGGGGAGCAGAGATCTTCATATATTCATCACTGAGATGAACTGGTTGTCTAGGCTCTCTATACTGTCAACAGAAAGAGAGAAAAAAAAACACATCCAGGAGGTGATTTATCCCAGACATCTTTGAATGCGCCTCTGGAGATGCCTCTTTCTCTTCCTGCATTGACTAGAGAGTTTTTCCATGATTTATACATGATACCCAGCACTTAGACAATTAGAGTCAAGCAAGATGAATTCTGCCCTGAGGAAAAAGGGTCCACTGTAACTCAGGAGTTCATCAGTTTTAATTCATTAAGGAGAAAGAACTGCGCATAATAGTAATTCACAGAACGACGAACGACTCTAAGCCACCAGTGCGCTTCAGGCATGAAAGGTAAAAGGGATCCTGTGATAAGCCAGACAAAAAATTTTCCATAGACAGAGAAGAAGTATTACCACTATATAAAGAAGGGTCAGATCTCATCTGGAATTTGATGCACCAGTAACAGAAGAGACCTATTTAAATCAAAAACGTAGTATTAGAACTAGCTTTTTATCCAAGGCTTTGGCAAGAAATTAAAGGCAATGATGTTCTGGAACAGCCATCTACAAAGACAGACTATCAAAACTCCAAGTGCTTTTAAGATGGGTCTTGATGCTGCCTGTATGCACTGAGAAAACACAACTAGACTCAGTGAGAAGAAGGCATCTTTGAATCCAAAGGTACTATTGACATAGGAGATATAAACAGTGCAAACTTTCTGCAAGGAAGAAGACTCTCAACATGTTAATGTGCAACTTGTGAAGTACAAATAAGGACATTCAGGAGGAATAATGTAATTTTAAACGATTCCTTTTCAACAAACTTTGCAAAGAGAACTGTGTTTTCCTGAATTTCAGAATAAGCAGGGAAGGAAAAATAAAGCTTAAAAATCAGCAAATAAATTTAAAACCCCCAACCAGGCCACAGTATGTTCCAATGTTTGTTTTTTTTTTAAATATATTGCCAGTGGGTAACTCAGTTACATAAAATTAATTTTCTTTTAAAAATTTTTAATCACAATATTACAATTGTAATAGGAGACCTCAAACCTATACTGACTGCACTGATGTATTGTTTTACATGCAAGACAAGCCTTTGTGTAGAATCAGTTTTCTTTTCATCATCCAGTAATTAATTTACTCGTTTATGTGGTCTTTCATACAGCAAGAGAAGAGAGAAGAAATATTGAAAACTATTTTTTTTTTAAATCAGTAAGACTGCAAGAAAAAAATCAATCAGAAAAAAAGAATAGCAATGGAAATTGCTTTACAAAATGTGAAAAAAGATTTAATTTGCAATCTTACCTTCATGTCATGAGCAGAGCCATGTGGGCTGAGCAGGCTGCCTCCTCAGAGACACAACACGACAGGCTCTTCACAACATTGAGTTTTGATGCAGGTCCCTGAACCTTTCCATCAGATGCAGCTTTTTCTTTATGGAGGGCATGCTGCCAGGAAGCTCCTTAGAAGCATCTCCAAGTCAAAGGCTGGTTTTTGTTTTTGTTTTTGTTTTGTTCCAGACACATATTTTACCTGAAGTCCTATCAGTGTACAAACTGAAACAGTTGAAAGGCATGTCCTCACTTGTTCTAGTGAATACTTACCCTTCCTGACTCCTCAAGGAATGCACTGCTGTCTTGCTCTCATAGTTCTTCCATTTATTTAAAGAAGATTATTTTTTAATATGCTGTTTCAGTGATTTAAAGAGAAGATGCTGCAGTAAACTTTTTACTTTCTAGAAGGCAGGAACAGCTTTTAAAAGTAAAACATTATGAAGTATCCCTGATGAGAAACATACATCTCTTTTTAAGACATGGTTTTCAAGTGTAAAAGAGTTAACAATTAAAAGAGGGAAGAATAAAATATGAAATAACAAGATCTGGTGGGGAAAAAAATGTAAACCAAGAAGGATTAAATATAATTATCTGTGATAAACTGAGAAAATAATTCGAGTTGATTAAGAGGAAACAGTGAAGGGTCAATATGACCTGGAGAGAAAAGAAAAACAAGTCGTAAAACTTAATTGGGCCCCTATAAAGAGATAAAACAAGTTACCTCCCTTTTACCTTGTGTAGGATTTATAGTGAGACAATTTTGTTTAGTTAGATAGATAATAGGACCTTTCTTGAAATTTATAACTTTGTAGCAAGCAAACATCTGCAGAGTGTCTGATTTGACAATATATTATGGGTGCTAGATAATAGGACCTTTCTTGAAAGTTATAACTTTGTAGCAAAAACATCTGTTGAATGTCTGACTCAACAATGTGTAATGTTTATGCTTATGTATAATGAATATTCATGAAGTAGCTGGAAATAAATGTAGGACAACTATCTTCTTTGGGTGTGACAGGCGTTGGGAGTTGTTGAACCCCTTCCCTGATCACCCAGCGCTGAATTTGCTTTTATCATATAATAAAATTCTGATTGGAAATTGCCCGATTGGGTTTCTATTTCTCACAAACTTGGTGACTTCGCCCGACGTGATACCCTTTGTGTTCTGGGAGATACTTAGCGCCTGAGATAGGAGCGCGCCCGCTGCTTTTCAGCGGCCTATTCACAGGCCTAATGTTTCAACAAGGACCAAGGGTAACACATGTATATGATAAAAGCAAGGAATTAAAAGCTCCTGGAGTGCTGCAGCAAAAAGCCCATAATTCTTGTGCACGAAGACCCGAGTGAGAACAACGGACTGTGAGTATCACTTCGGGGGGCGGATAAAGAGGTCGGAGTGAATGATGAATGAGACGCAGCGTAGCTGCGGAGCGATAGTGGAGTCCTTCTAACCTCGTTTCCGTTTTTCCGCGAGGAATGCGGCAGGTGAAGGGACGAAGCGGTTGAATTGATGAGTGGACCTCTGGGGTCGGTGGGAGTTTTTCAGAAGGGACCACTGAGTCGGTGAAAAATCTTAGAGGGGATCCCAGAGGATCGGTGGAAAGGTAGGAAAACTTTAGAAGGGACCTCGGGAATATGGGGCAGGGAATTAGTAAATTAAGTTGCCCCAGGAAGGAAAGGAGCAGGCAGGCATTGCCGGATATACCCTTAGACAGTCCGCTAGGGGTAAGGATTTTAAACTGGGAAAAGAGGGAGAGTACTAAAAATAAAGAAAAACCAAAAATGATTCAGTACTGCATGATTGGGTGGACTAAAGAAAAATAAGGAAACGGTACCTATCTGGTTAGTTAGCAGCTGCGGGAAAGTTTTGTGTCCCGGGATAGGGGGCACGGATTCCTGAAAATTTTGACTTGGGCCCTCGGAACAGTCTAGAGAGTCAATTTTCAGGGGAGGCGAACGGGGGTTCGCCAGTTACCCAGGTCAGAGCGGGTCAGCCTAGGGCTGTGTGGTTTGGAGGGGACGCCCTCCGGTGCTCTGACGCTGTGGGAGAGCCAGTGGGGCTCTGGAGTCGGTATGACTCGGTAAATAGCCGAGAGGTTGCGAAACAGCCTTGTAACCTAAAGGTAGCAAGTTTGAAACCCAGTGTGTGACTGTGGTTTGCTTTTGTTTTGCAAGCATGGGTGGTGTGGATTCAAAATTTAAGATCCCTAAAGAATCCCCCCTGAGTTTGGTTTTAAAACATTGAAAGACGTTAGCTGGTTCTGAGACATCTTTAAAGAAGGAAGAGCTGTGTAGGCTGTCTCTAAATGCTTGGCCGTTGTTTGGACAAATGAGAGGAGTAGCATGGCCGGAATTTAGTCCGTTTGAACTGAACACAGTGTTTCAATTAATCTCGCTTTTACATGTAGAACAGAGGTGGCGGGAAATTCGATACGCAGAGTTGTTTTTGTTCCTATTAACACGCCCTGGATTGGGGGTGGAAGGTTAAGAGAAATGGAAGCTCAGAAAGGGCAGAAAAATCGGAAATAGAGTTAGAAAAAGAGGGAAAAAGAAAGATCGAGTCAAAGCTGCTCCTATCCCGCAAATCCTATTTAAGAACACCAGAGAGGATGATTTAGATATGTTGATATCACCTGACAGGAGAGAGAGTAGCCCGGGAGTTCCACAAATCGGACTCCCTGCTGCAGCAGCGGTGGGGGGAGTTGGAGCTGCCGGGGTGGTGGTTGCTCCTCCTGGACCGGCTCTGGCTGAGCAGGAAGGAGCCATTGAAGGACCCCCTGGTGCGGATCTGGCTGCACCGGGAGGGATTAGGCAAATTAAAGCCTCTGGAGAAATTAGCTCGGGTCCAGCGGGAGTGAGTCCTGTCGATTTAGTTGGAGTACGCACAGAGGTGCAGGTGAAATCAACTTTTGTTGAAGCCGCTTTCAGCGCGGCAGAGCAGAGGGAGGCTTACGCGGACGCTGCGGGGCTGGCTAGCCCAGAAATAACATCTAGTTTGATTGCAACGGGAGTAACAGCAAGAGAAACTCCCGGCCCCACAGGGGCAAATGGCTGCGGGGTCTGCCCTGTCTGTTCCAGCGAGCAGGAAGCAGTCTGTAGCTCTGCAGCAGCTGGCAGCTTTGCCAGAGTAGATAAAGTTGCCATAACAACGGCAGAAGTGAGCTCAAAAGTAGAGAAACTAGTAACAGCTAAGGTTGATAGTTGTATCAGTAGCAGTGAAGAGAAGGCGTCGGCCCCAAGGGGGGGGCGACGGCCCCAAATGTAGAGGTGTTTCTGAGAACGAGTAGCCCAGCACCACTGATGGGTGCTCAGGCAGTTGATTCTGTTGGTGACGCTACTGATATGAGAGCTGTAAGAAAGTGCAAGAGAGTGTAAGAGAGTGCAAGACAGACCCCAAAGTTTGCTGCGGGCTGTACTGTTGTAGAGGAAACGACAAGAGAAATAAGTTGGGTCAAAATGTATGAAACCAGGCAAAAGCAAAAGCCCACAGACTTTTTGAGCAGATTGAAAGATGCTGTTAGAAAATATATTGATATTGATTTAGAATCAGACTTGGGAAAGAAACAGCTGGTATACCTGTTTGTGGGGCAGTCCACAAACGATATGAAGAAGAAATTATTAGAGAGAGCGAAATTAGAGCAGAAAGCAATCCCGAGGTTTAAAACTGTGGCGAGCACAATAAAGCGAAGACAGGAAAAGCTAGTCCTAGTTGTTGCTCTGACTAGTGAAGAAGTTTTAGTTCCTGCTATTGTGGTCCAGGCAGAGACAGCAGATGCGAGTGCCGGGACAGCGTTAACCACGCGCACAGAAAGGATAAATCCAACGGTGGGACAGGCAAAATCTAAGTTTAGTACAGGAGCTGCTGCCACCTTCGCAGACACAGCGGGGGCCGTAGCAGGGGCAAAGGCAAATTATTTCCTGGCTGTGGCCAACACGAGCGGAGCAACTCATAACACCTTAACAGCTGCGAGCAAGAGATCGGCTGGGGGGCAGAGGCTGCAAGAGAACAAAAAGTGGTGTCAGTAGCTAGAGTCCCAGTCCAGTCTAACTCGGGACCCTCCGCTCCCCCATCAGACCGAAAGGGGAGGGAAGACAAAAGCAGTGTAAATTCCCGGCGAACACAAAAACTAAAACCCACCGGTGCAATATATATCATAAGGTAATAAGGTGATGCTTTGAAAACTGTGAGAACTATCTAAGAGAAAAGAAACTATTTACTAACCCTTGCATCCCCTGTCTTTTAAAACTGCCGCAGGCTCATAACTTGTGAAAGAATATTTTCTACCCTGAATTTACCTAAGTACTGGATTTGTAGTGGACCTTTGATGACAGAAGAGTGGCCCTAGAAAGGTACTGGTCTCACCCCATGGGAAATTTTTAAAATGGAATCACTCCCAGAGAGCATCAGAATCTAGGCCCCAAGGTTGGATTCTAGTTTCTGACGAAATTGGGCAAGAATGCATTGAACGAAGAGGTAGGGAAACATATAAAACTAAAGTAGGAGAGTCCCCATGCCTATCAGTGAAAATAATAAATACCACAGGAGAATACTGGTGGCCAAAGAAACCGTTAGGATATTGGACTAACAATAAGACTGCAGATTGTACTTGGCATGATGAAACTCAAAGCTGGTGGTGTAATGACACAGATGTGAAAAACCCTTTTGAGAGTATAAAAGAATTAAAAATATATTGGGACCGAGCAAGTAGTACTGATTTAGAATGGGCAGCTCCGGAAGGATTATTTTGGATATGTGGAAAGCGAGCATATACACAGCTCCCTAAAGACTGGAGAGGAGTCTGTACACTAGGTATAATCCAACCAGGGTTCTTCTTGCTGCCCCCTGAAAAAGGTATGAGTTTAGGTGTACCTTTGTATGATGATTATGGAACCATACGCCGAGAAAAAAGGGAAGACATTGGGGGAACGCAGAAGTGGTACGATGATGAATGGCCTCCTGAATGAATCATTGCTACTTACGGACCAGCTACTTGGGCCCAAGATGGGTCCTGGGGTTATCGAACCCCATATACATGCTAAATAGAATTATCCGCCTCCAGGCAGTCATGGAAATAGTAGCCAATAAGACAGTTCAAACTCTGGATCTAATCACAAGTCAGCAATCAAAAACCCGAGCAGCTGTGTACCTTAGATTATCTGTTAGCCGAGGAAGGGGGGGTGTGTGGTAAATTTAACACTTCGAATTGTTGCTTACAAATTGATGATAATAGACAGGCAGTTATGGATATTGCAGAGGATATCAGAAAACTGACTCATGTACCTGTACAAAAATAGAACTCCATGCTTGACAGCAAATGGTGAGATAACTTGTTAAGAACAGCTTGGTGGAAGAAAGTAGGATTCTTTCTATTATGCGCGTTGGCCAGTATAATATTTTTACCATGTTTAATCCCTTGTTTCATTAGATTGATAGTTTCTGTAGTACAAGGAATGCGAATATCAACAATGCCGATAGATCCAAAGACGGCTCAAAGTGCCAAGGTACTGTTGGTCACCAGAACTCCACCTTCTCGGGACGAAGAAAATGTCAAATTAATATTGTCCAGATTAAAACAAAAAAACTCGAATTAATAATTTTATAGAAAGAGGGGAAGGATTGTGATAAACTGAGAAAATAATTCGAGTTGATTAAGAGGAAACAGTGAAGGGTCAATATGACCTGGAGAGAAAAGAAAAACAAGTCGTAAAACTTAATTGGGCCCCTATAAAGAGATAAAACAAGTTACCTCCCTTTTACCTTGTGTAGGATTTATAGTGAGACAATTTTGTTTAGTTAGATAGATAATAGGACCTTTCTTGAAATTTATAACTTTGTAGCAAGCAAACATCTGCAGAGTGTCTGATTTGACAATATATTATGGGTGCTAGATAATAGGACCTTTCTTGAAAGTTATAACTTTGTAGCAAAAACATCTGTTGAATGTCTGACTCAACAATGTGTAATGTTTATGCTTATGTATAATGAATATTCATGAAGTAGCTGGAAATAAATGTAGGACAACTATCTTCTTTGGGTGTGACAGGCGTTGGGAGTTGTTGAACCCCTTCCCTGATCACCCAGCGCTGAATTTGCTTTTATCATATAATAAAATTCTGATTGGAAATTGCCCGATTGGGTTTCTATTTCTCACATTATCTGAAATGTATGAAAGAAAATTGAAATCACAGTTATAAAAAGCCAAAATTCAATATGATAAATAGTTTGTATTCAAGTGTCTAATCCAAGTAGTGTCCTGCATAGGTAACAATGTTTCAGAGACATTACATTGTTGAAACTTGACTAAGTGACTGGCCGCTTCAGGCAGTGATTGTTCAGCATTTATTATGGAAGGAGAAACTCAGCTATACAACTAGTTGTACAGCATTTGTGTCTATAATTTATTTTCCTGTTCAAGCGACCTGTAGCAGAAGCCTTAAAATAAGTATTCATCAGAGATGGAAAACATTAAAACTTTCCAGCAAAACGTGCTGACTTTGGACTAGAAGTAGGAGAGGAAGTACAGGCACTTCTTTCCTCTTACTACAGAAAGCAGTAGAAGATAAGCTGGAGAAGTAAGCATGGGTTTATGTACTTGGAAAAGTTTGATGTTGGGGCTATTTTTTCTGGAGGTTGCCAGTTTTTCAGACTGTTCGTGAAGATTGAAGGAGTATCAGAAATTGCTGAGGATAAAAGGATGATCCATTTCAGCAAAATGACAGATTCAGAAATGCTTCAGGCACCCACGATGTCTGCATTGCTGACCCAGGGACAGACTGGATCCTCAGCTGCATCTGTGGCCATTTCATTGGCAATAGAAGAATCAAAGTAAAACTGGATCCTTTGGCATCCCTTTCAGCAAAAACCAGTCCTGGCCATCTGAAAATGGGATTCCCAGGAGGTGCTAAGATCTCCTCCTTCCATGGAGGAGACTTCTAATTTATACTAAGAAACTCAGAACTTCTACTAAAACCAAAGCCTGGAGCACTGGCTAAAGCCTTCAGGTTGTTACCATTAATGTCTAGATACACCACTTTCAAACCTGTCCTACATACAAACTTACAGTTTAGCACATGAAAAAGAACATTTACAAGGATAAACCTGTTGATGACATTTACTGTCAACTCATGCTGTCATCTGAAATGCATAAGCAATATGGAAGAATTTTTATTTGTTTTACTTGTTGTTACCAGTTCTCTGCATATTCAGTATTAGAGGCAACTATCTTCTCTTGGCCCTTTGCTTATAGTAAGAAACAACAATAATCTATTTTATTACTATAAGCTTAATTCAGTCTTTGTTGCTACAGACAGCTGTCCCATTATCCTTTACAGTAATTCACTGGTAGAACAGAGAATATAGATTGGTCTTCAAGAAAGAAACATACCTTACCAGTAATTAGTCTTCTTTAGGATGCACAGTCTATAAATAAATCTGTTCTGAAGTTACACCTACACCTTAACACTCCAGACTGCAGAGATTTTCCTTTTGCAGTAACCATGGATCATGTATTCACACTGTTGTTATCACCTTTGGCACAATGGCATTAAAAAAAAATGTATCATACCACAGATTGTTTAAATTCCTTCTCAACCACAAAGAAATGGAATAAAACATTGAAAGAAAACCTGCTAGTAGAGCTCAGGATGCTTTCTCTCTTTTTTCACTCCCAAATTAATTTCCGCATTTGCTTACACTGTGAGACTTCATAAAATTTCCTGCCATGAATTATCTAGCAGAGGTTCCTGATGTCCCTCATGAAAATAGCACTTCTAGAGTGACTCTACCAAGTGCTATTGCAGCTCTTGAGGCAGCTTATCAGAGATGGCACAGTGTCTGGGGAAAGAATGGCATACATATAGCTGTTCAGTAATTCACCAGTTTCACAGAAGCTGTATACTCAGTTGGAAGTATCAGTTCCTAAGTTTTATAGCAAATACTGAAACACCAAACATCCATCCAACTGCTGGATCTCTGAGAGATATACACAGTCTGTAAATTCTGAGAAAGCCTGGAATACAAATATAAAGCTCTTTTGCTATTAAAGGTAAAAAATAAAGCATGTTTCTTATAAGGAAAACATAAAAAAATAAGTGATTCTAAAGACACCACCTTCACCAAAAATGATGGCTGCATCTTAAGAGATAGGTTATCTTTGAAGAATAAGGTCAAAGAAGGAATCACAGGGTTATGAATTTCTTCCTGAAAGAAGACACAAATGAGAATAAACAAACAAGAAATAACTTGGTTGGCCATTGAGAAAAACTGAAATAGTTGTAGGTAACATGTGTCTAATATAATGTATTGAGAATAGAAGATGGCTGCAAGTGCAGGTACCATAAAGAGCAAACATCCCCCAAACCTGAGCAACAAGGTCCACATAAACCCAGTGCAATGGGACAACCACTTAAAAACAGGAATGTAGAATATTTTCTTAGTGGAGCAGGAAACATAACACATTCCTTTTTACTCTTCCTCACATACTCAGAATAATTTATTTTTTTTTCAGAATGATAGAATGACCTTTAAAATGCAATTAACTATGTCCTATTGCATAAAAATGTGCTACAGTCTCTTCTCATAAAAGAAGTGCACTTCAAAGTCGATACTGAAAGGTTTACATTTCATCATGGCTGGGCTTCGCGAGCGAAGATTTAGGAAGGCTCTATCCACATTTGCTACAGGCACACTGGTGGCTTATGAGGCCAATATGTGACAGACATATCCCATTGCAAAAGGCACAGCAGAAGGACTCCTTAGATGGTGTATTCTGCAATACACGGTTCTTTCTGCGTTGCCTTTTTTCCTCGAGGGTGATCCTGCGTGTGTTCTCGAAGGAGACAGCTGCGTTATAGATGGTGTGTCTCCAGGCCTCCCGATTGGAGGCCAGAGTAGACCAGTTATGTTGATCAATATGGCCAAGGCTGAGGTGTTGTTTCAGGGAGTCCTTGTATCTCCTCTTTGGGGCTCCTCTCTTGCGGCAGCCGGTGGCAAGTTCACCATAAAGCAAGATCTTATGGAGGCGGTGGTCCTTCATCCTGGAGACGTGCCCTGCCCAAGGCAGCTGTGTTCTCATCAACATGGCCTCTATACAGTACAACAGTCTACTAGATTAGTTTGCCTTCCCTTCCACCCTAATGAAATCAAAGATTTGCTCCCAGATCTCATGAGCCAAAATTCCCTCTCCCCAGAATCTATTGCTTCACAGTCTCTAAAGGAAGAGTTTTTATTGAGTCTAATGCAATTTCAGATTTTACCTTGAGAACATCTATAGGAAAATGTAATTACTATTTTATTTCTTTAATTTAAGTTTATTTATTTTAGTTTAGATTTTAATGATGAGTGCCTCAAGCTCTCTATTGCTTTGGCCAAATCTAGGTCTGAAAAGACAGAATCACAGAATATGCCAAGTTGGAAGGGACACACAACGATCACCAAGTCCAACCTTTAGCCCTGCACAGGACCATCCCCAAGAGTCACACCATGTCCCTGAGAGTATCATCCAAACATTTCTTGAACTCTGTCAGGCTTGGTGCTGTGACCACTCTCTGGGGAGCCTGTACCAGTGTCTGACCACCCTTTCTCTAATATCCAACCTAAACCTCCCCTGACACAACTTCAGGCCATTCCCTGGGGTCCTGTCACTGGTCACCTCAGAGAAGAGATCATTGCCTGCCTCTCCTCTTTCCCCTCACAAGGAAGTTGTA
The DNA here is from genome assembly GCF_036250125.1 of Pseudopipra pipra. Classification (NCBI taxonomy): domain Eukaryota; kingdom Metazoa; phylum Chordata; class Aves; order Passeriformes; family Pipridae; genus Pseudopipra; species Pseudopipra pipra. The sequence goes on along the minus strand of NC_087550.1, from coordinate 100,478,568 downwards.
GACTGCAATGAGGTCTCTCCTCAGTCTCCTCTTCTCCAGGCTGAACAGACCAAGTGACCTCAGATGCTCCTCATACGGCTTCCTCTCAAGGCCCTTCACCTTCTTCCTTGCCCTCCTTTGGACACTCTCTAACAGCTTAATATCTATGGTGCCCAAAACTGCACACATGAGGCAAGGCCTCACCAGTGCAGAGCAGAGCGGGACAATCCCCTCCCTCGACTGGCTGGTGATGCTTTGTCTGATGCCCCACCGGCCTTCCTGGCTGCCAGGGCACTGCTGACTCATATTCAACTTGCCAGTGACCAGGACCCCCAGGTCCCTTTCCATGGCACTGCTTTCCAGCATCTCATTCCCCAGTCTGCAGAAACATCCAGGGATCCCAGGTGCAGAAGATGGCATTTTCTTTGTTGAACTTCATGTGGTTGATGATTGCCCAGTCCTGTAATTTGTCAAGGTCTCTCTGCAGGGCCTGCATGCCTTTGAGGGAGTCAACAGCTCCTCCCACTTTTGTGTCATCTGCAGACTTGCTCAGTATCCCTATGAGTCCTGTGTCCAAGTCATTTATGAAGATGTTGAAGAGCACAGGGCCCAAGATGGTGCCCTGTGGAACCCCACTAGTGACAGGTCAACAGTCCGACGTTCCCCCATTCACTGTTACCCTCTGTGCTTGACCTCTGAGCCAATTGCTCAACCCCTACATGATGTGTTTATCCAGCTGTGTGCTGGACATTTTGTCCAGAAGGATTCTGTAAGAGACAGTATCAAAAGCTTTACTGAAATCCAAAAAGATTACATCATCTGGCTTCCCTTGATCAGTTAAGTGGGTTACCTTGTCATAAAAGGAAATCACGTTGGATAAGCAGGAGTTTCCTCTCATGAAGCTGTGCTGGTTGTGACCAATGACTGTGTTGTCTTTCAGGTGTTTTTCAATAATTCCCAGAATAATCTTCTCCATAACTTTACTGGGCACTGAAGTGAGACTGACAGGCCTGTAGTTTCTGGGGTCCTCCTTCTTGCATTTCTTGAAAATTGGGACAATGTTCTCCAGCTTCCAGTCAACTGGGACCTCTCTGAATTCCCAAGACTGATCAAAAATCATAAAGAGAGGTTTTGCGATGACATCAGCTAGTTCTTTGAGCAGTCTGTGAAGAATCCCATCAGGGCACATAGATTTGTAGGGATCCAGCTGGAGCAGCAGATCCCACACAATTTAAGAGTCACCTAGGAGTTGATCATTCTCGCAGTCATGGTCCTCCAGCTCAGGTCACTAAGACCCCCTTGGTCCATCATCCATCTTGAAGACAGAGGCAAAGCAAGCATTAAATGCCTCTGCCTTGTCTCTGTCCCTGTTTGTGAGGTGACCATCCTCATCCTGTAAGGGGTCAATGATATTTCTATACTCCCTATTGCCATTAATATACTTGAAAAAACTTTTTTTATTGTCTCGCACATTTCTGGGAGCTTCAACTACAGTTGAGCTCTGGCCACGTGCATTTTCTCTACAGTGGCAAGCAGAATCTCTGTGTTCTTCCCATGTCACTTGACCTTGCTTCCACTGGGCATAAACTTTCTTTTTTTGCCTTATTTCAACGAGAAGATCCCTGCTCAGCCAAGCTGTTAGGGCTGTTCCACAGGTAGTGCAGTGGAAGTTTGTGATCATCTTCTGTTTGTGCAGAAAAGCTAATCCTGAACTTTGAATGGCAAATTATAAAGGCTGGTTAATGTTAGTGCCACATGTTCATCAATAAGCTATTTGTGACATGAACCAAGTTTTCAGTTTGTAACAGTTTAGTGCTTAGTGCAATGACGCTCTGGCTTTTAATGTCTGCTGCTACAATGCTACAATAGTTAAACCCTATTGAGCCAAATTAATCCCTGATAAAATACTACTAACCTCAACTGGATTTCAGTGCAGTCACAGGGTCTCTCTTAAATATAAACTTTGTGACAAAGTTACTCAAGAGTCCAGCTTCAAATAATGTGCTAGTGTGATTATTTCACATGTGGTGAGCAGCAAAGACATCATGAAGCATTCTGTATCTTTCAGTGATTATGAATTGATGGTGTATCGATTACAAAGAAGGAAAAAATATGTACGTATGCAGCTTTGTCTCTTAATTTCAAAATGGTAAATTTTGCTAAATGTTATTTATAAAACAGCCTGAAGTCAAGGACTCAGACATGAAGATGCTTGCCATTTTGTCAAGTTAAAAAATCACTACACATACAGCATACATATAAAAATCTACAAAAATATAGTATATTCCAGATGACATTATTTAGTATTTCTTTACTGCCTTAGTCCAAGTAGGTACATACTGATGACATTCTCTGATGTCATGAAGTTAAGATGTACAATTAATTAATGCAGGAATCAATTAGGACACCACATAGGAAGAAAGGGTCACCTTAATGCTGAAAGATTAATAAAAATAGGTTATAATTCAGCAGCAACTGATGTGCAAGGTCATATGCCCCAGAATTAATAGCAGTTATGTATATTATCATCCAGGACTCTCCTTAGCTGGACAACACAAGCTGAATCACAGGATCTTACAATCATAGAAGAGTTTTTATTGGAAGGGACCTTTAAAGGTCATCTAGTCCAACCTCCCTGCAATGAGCAGAGATATCTTCAAATAGATCAGGTTGCTCAGAGGCCTGTCCAACTTGACCTTGAATGTTTCCAGGAATGAGGCATCTACCACTTCTCTGGGCAATCTGTTCCATGCCTCACCACCCTCATCATAGAAGAATTCTTCCTTACAACTAGTCTAAATCTACCCTCTTTTAGTTTAAACCCATTATCTCTTGTCATACTGCAACAGACCCTGCCAAAAAGCTTGTCTTCATCTTTCTTACAGGCCTTCTTTAAGTACTGAAAAGCTGCAATAAGGTTCCCTGGAGCCCAGAAGAAAGATTAACATACTTCCTGACAAAGGATAACTATGAGACACCAACCTAAAATGCCTGTGAACACGCGATTCTAGGAGACTGCAGACAAATTATTTCCAGCAGCTGTGCCATTGTACAAGTTCTCAAAAGGCAGCATTTAAAATCCTGCATATAATTCTTGGTGGAAAGATCACAAAAAAGACATTTGCATGGTACCACGTGGGGATATCTGAAATCTTGGGGAAAGGAAAAGCTGCCTGCTAAGAGATACCTTAAAGAGCTTGGCTAGGTGATCCTATTTATTAAAACTGAGACAAGAACATGGTGGTCGTTTATGAAATCACACCATGGAGTCTAGTGGAGGGTGACCATGCTGGTCAGGGGCTGGAGCACACAATATACAAGGAGAGGCTGAAGGAACTGGTTTTACTCAGCCCAGAGGAGAGAGGGCACAGGGGAAACTTTGCTACAGCCTACAGCTGCCTGATGGAAGCACAGAGAGAAGATAGCCTGACTCCTTTAAAGGCTGCACAGTGATATAATGAAAAGCAATGGATTAGCCATGAAGAATTTTTATATTTTTATATTTTTTAACATTAAAGATTGTGCAGAGTTGTGGGACATCTATCCTTGGAGGGTGTCCAATAAACACTTGAAACAGCCTTGAGCAACCTGATCTGATTAGACCTGCTTTGAGCAAGGGTTGGACAAGATGAACTCCAGAGGACCCTTACAATCCAAATTATTTTATGATTCCATGAAAATGCATTAAAAAGGAGAGGATGCCCTCTCTCCCCCCCCCAAAAATACACACACACACTAGTCAAACCCCAAAAATATTACCACAAAAAAAAAAAAAAAGGCCATGGTTAGCTTCAGGGAGCAAAAGGAGCATGTCTACAATCAGGAAAGCGCTAAAACAAAAGAACAACAACAATCTGCTTACCTTTGAATTAATTAGATCAGTTTTTGAAATGGAGTGGAATGAAAAGGACTGGACTAGCAATGCTGAAAGCAACACATTCCTATGAACTATGTCAATGCTTAGCTGTGACAATCATAAATTTATTTTTGGAACTTAATGGTTCCAAATCACTGATGACATTTTTATAAACTCAGAAAACAACCAAGGAATACGTACCAATACAACAATTTATCCTGTTTTTTTCCCCCAGTATGAAACAGCCAAAACCCACAGTATTTGCAGCACCAGAGCAGTGCTCTGGTCCCACTCTCTGGGCTGCCAGAACGAGAGCACCAAGTGTGAGCACCACACAGGACAAGCTGTTGTCACCCACCAATAGTGTAATTCAGCCTACAGCCTACCTCTGAGCTGCCCTCCAGAGTGGGTCCATGTGCTAAGTGAATTGGTCTCAGAAACCAGATTTTTCTCCTATGGACAACATATTAAGCTTCTGATACTGTGTTTCTGAAGCTGTTTCTCTGCAGTCTGAGGAAAACGCCTGTCTTGGTTTCATAGTGAAGTGAAAGAAAATATTTCCTTAATTTTGTTGGTTTAGTCTCTCTAGTTCAGCACAGAAAGCTTCACATGTGCTTCAACTGAACGGGTCAGTTTTCAAAATGGAGCAGTTATACTCTTTGTATGTGACAAACAGATGAAAATTACCTACATCAGCTTGGAGAATGGAGGTTGCTGCTCCTCGGTCACTGAAAAGTTTTACCACATGCTCTTATGAAAGCCTATTTGCCACTTGGAACTGAGAGCTTTTGCTTTGGCTGCCTCTCAAACACAAGGCTACAAAATGTTTTCCAGAAAGGTTCAGATGGGAGAGATTATTCACAGTTTGCCTTTGTCATCATTCAAGAGAAGAACTGTGTCTAGCTGGAAATATTTCAGAGATATTTATTGTATTCTGAAAACTTCATTTTATTTCTAACTTTTTTACAGTTAAACATTCAGAATCATAAAATATGAAGTATAAAATATTTAACAAAATAGATGCAGTTCATGTTGTTCCGATGCACCATAGGTATATGATGAAACAGTAAACAGCATATGAGTTTCCTGATGGTCCTCCCTCTCTCATTTACCAGGGAAATGGGTGTATAGACCCACTCCATACATTTTGGTCTGACCATTATGGCATCAACCTTTCATTTCAGAGAGAAAACCACAACCACTCTGGTTTCTGTGTCCTCAGTCTTCCGCAAGTACCGTCACTGTCTAAAATACCAACACTAATGTTCAATACATCAAATACCCTCTGAAATTGGTATATTCAATAGTTTGGTTTTTTTCTTTTTTTTTTTTCTTAAGTACAGAATTTCCTAGAAAAGAAGAATCAGGTAATTCAGTCCATATGAACAAAAGAGTCATTTATTATATATATATTCTCTAGTAAGTTATAATAGTCTCTTGGATTTTAAATGTCTTTTTGCTATTTTCAATGCTTAAAAATTATAATTTTAAAACATTAAATATTGTGTTATATACATTATGATTTAATTTATCATTTCTAAACATGGAGCATTCTCCAAGTGAAAACTTGGATGAAACAGAAAACAACTTCATTGACATAACAGGCTTTAGAAGTTCACTTCATACAACCATAAATTTGACTATATGAAAAATAGTCAAACATCAACTTGCTCCTATATGGGATTTTTTCTGTTTCTTTTTTTCTGGTCTTGGGTAGAGGGGTTTTTTTTGGCTTTTGTTTTTGTATAAACAGAAGGACAGATCTACTAATTACTTTTGTCAGTGTTCAGTATTTTAACTTTTTTTTAATCTCATACCTATTTTATATAAAATAACAAAATATACAGAGAAAGCTGAGTTTGTTACACTAGTTCATACACATACAGTAAATAAAAGTTTTTTTATGTATGGCTTTGCAAAGGTAGATTATGAAGTGACTTTTGAATTTTATTTGTTTAAAAGCATTTTAAGAGAACGTGTTAGTGTGCTTACAATAGCGGCCATGGTAGTCGAATGTCGAGCCAAGAGTTTAATGCTAGGATCACCGGAGGTCTTGCCTGACACTGCTTCTGCAGCCTTCAGAAGACAAATGTAGTTTATTACAACCTCGTCTATCTTAGCTATAATTTCCTGCTGCTGTGTTTCAGAGTTCATTACTTTAACTAAACGCATGCAGGCTTCTGTTAAGCAACAGAGTACTTGAAAGCTGGAAGTCATAGCTAAAAGCATTTCCTCAGGGCTTTTATCAGCCATGGCCATTTTCCTGCAGGCACTTCCCAACTGTCTCGATTCCAAAGATAACAGTTGTTTGTACTTAGAAAGTTTAAGGTCATATGTTTCTGGATGTAAATCTTCTCTCTTGCCCATACTTGCTCGGACCAGTGAGAGTAGCTCACTGGCATCCTTTTGTGCTGCAATAAATCCATCAGGCATTGCATAAGTCTTCTCTTTCATCACATTTATTCGTGTGATTCGTGCATCAAAGGCCACATCATTGAGATTCACATCAATTTGGCCACCTTGGGTGTCGGCACTGCTCTTCTCACTGACTGCCTCATCTTGTGGGGGCTCAGCAGCTTTCGGAGACTCCAAGACTTTCTGCTCATTGTCACTGGACAACGACTGACCAGCTAGTTCTGTGAGTTCACAGGGGGTCTTATGTTCGAAGAGATGTGAGAGCTGATGGCTGTCTTGGTCATCTTCATCATCGTTGTCATCATTTCCTCTGCTTAGGAAGCAATAGCTAAAGGGGCCACGACACCTCCAGGTGCTGGTGTCCAGCTTTCGCAAAGGCAACGTTCGACATGGCTTGGAGTCCTTCTGAGTGGCACCTGTGCCCGAACACTTCTTACTGTCCTTCTTATCAGTGCTGACGAACACACAGCTCTGAGAATAACTTTTTGACAGCTTTTTGCCCAGGGAAAATTCCACCCTTCTCTCCGATTTGGATTCGTCCTTTCGGGTGATGTCTAGGCATTTCAAACTGGCCGTGGCTGCCTTCTTTTCAAACAGCATCTCAATGCCTGCAGATCCTCCAATGATGCTGCTGCTGCGTCTCAGCACTTTCCTGCTCTGTGGCATCCTGAGGCTTCCTCCTATCATGTCATATGGCCGTAAACTAACTGTTGCCCCACAAGCCTGATTTACTTTGGGAATGTCACAAGAGTCTTGATTTTGACTTGGCACCTTTGATTCTGATAGCATGGATGATAGCATGATGGAGTCAGCTAGAGGCTGTCTAGGAAAAGCTGTAGGCATGCCTCCTTGTCTTCCCTTTTCAGGCTCTGTGAAAGCTACACTAGGGGTAGTAGAAGAGCAGACAGAATAATTAAGCATCACCCTGATAATATTTGGACACTGAACTTTTAAATCTCTATTATCAGTCAGGAAAAATGGATTCCTGGTATTTCCCAATGGTTTCCATTCCTCAAAATATTCTATAAAAAAATTCAATACTAGTCTTTTGTATTTCATTAAAATGCCTCTTAAAATCTATCAACAAATTATAAATTATGAATAATTAATTGTTCATTCCAGTACAGCAAATTTATTTTAAAAAAGGAATAGAAAATTATCTAAAAAACATCCTAAATCTCCCCCAATATATGGATTGCATATTTTCTATTATTAATTAGATGAATTCTTTCAGATTAAAATACCTCCTTTAACTACACCTGAGAGAGTATGGAAAGATGCGTTCATGGTAATTTTGGTTTGGTTACATGGGGTGTTTTTTTTGGCAGAGAAAGAGTATTTCTCATTCTAGCTCCTAGTCTGTTGCACTTTTGGATTCTTATGCGTTCGCACAGAACTGCTACATGTGGGTTGCAACCACAAGAAGAGAGAAACATTTAAAATACAACTGAAAGAATTTCCAGTGCTATCTCTGAAAAACTGTGCATTTTTTTTAACTTTGAAGAAACACTTACTGTCAGATTGTGAAGTAAATACATGCTTAATAAAGTAGTGACATTTTCTCATCCTTACATTTAGAGCTTTTTATTCATATTGGCATGCTTTTGACAACCTGCTGAAATAGCATATAGGATACATAAAAAATGAATCACAGGTTTTTCTCTCCTACATTATTATACCTTCTGAAGTCATCTTATAATCTAGCAAGTATCCTGGAACTCAAGTGACTATGGATTTTGGAGAGGCTTCCAAAGAGTGGAAGAGGCCTCACCATCAGTGTCCCTCCAAATATTTTTAACTGTAATGAGAGGTTTTTTTAAAAGTCAATCTCTGTATGCAGCTCTTAAGAATATTTCAACATGTACAAGTAAAATGAATAGATAAATAAAGTTCTAACCCCATTATCTGCTACAACTTGAAGATATAGTTCAAGTTAAAAATAATAGAAATGTCTTACCTAGTCCTCAAAGCTAACATATAGCTTTAAAAATAAGCATAAGAAACCCTTTATTACTGCTGTACCTGTAGTTTCTTTTATCTTGGGGATCCGATGACATCCTTCTCTCAAAGTGCCGAACAGTGGTTCAGCATTAATTGCTGAATGCACAACAGGCACTGTCATTCTGTGACACACGGCTTCCGGCTGCTGGTGCAGGTCTTTGTATGTCGTTCCATGGTTTGGAAGAATGGCAGCTCTTTCATCTGCTGGAACATAGGAAATACCCTTCATTGATGGGTCAGAGATGATGTGCTTAACATCAGAGGTACAAAGAGGAGATTCAACAGGGGTAGCACACGTGCTACTGCCTGTGCTGCATCCTGCATCCACTGAAGAGCACTGAGAGCTCTGCAGTGAGAAATGGCCTTCACTTTGCAGAGATGACATGCGCTTAGCCAAGTGATATTCACAAAGCCTAGCCACACTCTGCTCTGCTTCTGGAAGCTTTGAAGGATGGTCATCTGCAGATAAATCGGTATCTTCTGCATCGTTTAGGTCTTTGGCTGAAGACACAGGAGTTATATCTGACAGGAAATTTTCACCTTGGCTAAGCCCTGAGGTATCATCCTGATCCACCTCAGGATCCACTTCATCCTTACAGTCAGTTTCTGCTTTACCAATGACAGGAACTCTTGGAAAAGTTTTCCCATTCACTGTTTCTGGGCTTGGCTTATCTGCTGCCCCATCATCAGCAGCATACCATCTTTGGCGAAAGGCAGTTCTCTCCACATTAAAAGTGCTTAGGCGTTGACTGTCTCTTGCTGAAAGAGTTCCAAATTTAGCTTTTAGATCTTCATCAGTCTCTGCTTTTTTATTTCCCTGTTGCTTTTTCACAGTAGCATTGCCATCAGAGGGTGCTTTTACTTCGCTATCTGTCATCTTATTTTTCCTTTTACTAGTGCAAGAATATACCAAGGATCCCATGTGCAATTTGTTAAAATAATCAGTGACAGATTTTGTTTCCATGGTCTCTGGCTCCATTTCCATGTTATCAGAATGAAGAATCTGCTTTGAAGGCACAACTTTTGACTGTAGCTCTGCAGCCTGATGACCAGACAAAGGCTGTGAGGGCTTCATGCCTGGCCCTCCAGCCTGATTCTTTGCAATAGGAAATTCAGTCTGCTCTTCCACAAGGGGTTGGTAGCCTTCACTTGTGGTCAAAAACATACGTGCAGTGTTTTCTGACTGTTTCTGTGCTGCAGCTAGTTCAGAGCTTTCAGTCATTTCAGAGGAATTTGTTTCATTGCCAGAATCTGAAGATGACTCAGGGCTATATGCTCGCAGGATAGCTACACCTGCAAGCCACAAAAAATAAGACTCAATTAAATGACAGCAGCTGAAGCACCTGGATAAGTGAAAAGCAAAAGGGGGTGTATTAGAGACAAAAATATGCTTTGTAAGAATACTTTGACTTTATTGCACAGTTCCCGAAACAGGTAGTTTAATAACATAATGGTGCTCCATTAAATATGGAATACGATATATGCAAAATGATGGCAAAAAATAAAAGGAAAACTAAGAAAAAACAAACCAACCCTCATGAAATGGAGTATTTCCAAAGCTAAATGGATGAGATGGAATGATTTTCAATGAATAAATGTAACTATGGTGAAAGAACCTGAATTGTCATTCGTCTGCTGTTCCTCTGAAGCAGCCAAAGCTTCTAGTGCTTGAAGTGTAGAGACTACAGCATCATCTAGCCCCTTTTCACATTTCCCCTCTGTATTAGTAGGGACAGCATCGATAAGCGACACTGGAATGTCATCATTGCCTAGATTACTGTCTTGCTCCTTGTTGTCTCTAGGCTGCGTTGCTTGATTCTGAGTGTCTTCCTCATCTGAACTGTCCCTGAAGCCCGGTGGAGGAGCAGCAATGGCCATGTTTAAGGTATGCAATAGGAAATCATCTTCATTATCATCACCTTCTGGAGGTGGAAGTGAAGTCAAATCAATAATGTCATCACTAGAACCAGAAAGGCTGAGAAGAGCAGGCCTATTGATTTCTCCTACCATAATGTCTTCTTCACAGCTTACTTCATCTTCATCTTCGGCATCATCTGTGTTTTCTGCATAACAAATATCATGCAGCAAAGGCTCTTCTATCCCTTCCGCAGCTCCAAATATTTTACCATCACTTATAGTTGCGTAAACAGAATTTGTAGCAAACTGAATGCTTTCAGTGTCTGGTGATAACTCCAGGCCTTTAATATCACTGGCATTACTAATATAAATGGCTCTTTGTTTTTCTAGTACTTCTGGACTTTCATCCAAAAGCCTTTCATAGCCAAGAGTCTGGGGACTGATACCATCCAAGTTGTGATCTCCAAATATAAACGAAACTTTTGCTCCCCTGGGGGAATCCTGTGCTTTCTTGCTAGATTCCAAACCTGAGAGTGACAGCAGTGAAGGCTGGTTAAAATTTCTGCTTTCTTCTGCTTCAGCAGGGTCACTTTGCTTGGCCAGATGTTGATCAAATCCACCTGAATTATAAGTATTTTCTATGAACAGATGTCTGTGTTCTTTTTGACATAACAGACTTTCAGAAACATCTACAGTCTTCTGTTTTGGATCAGCAAAGCATATTTGAGTCTCCTGATCTCCTTCAGCAAGGAAAGTGGTAGTTTTTGGTATACAATTCCACTCAGAAGCAAGGATATTATGCTTCCCTCTGTTTTCAGGTCCTGTGGCACAGCGAAATAAAATCAACAGTGTGAAATCAAAGAACAAAATCATGTAATTTTTAAACAATAATTTGTTAATGCTGAGCATTAAGCATTCTGAATAGGACAGCTAAGCCACGAAAGACTTCAAAAAAACTCTTTTAAATTCACCTCTGTTCTAAGTGAAATACCTGTTGACTTAATGACCTAAAGTTTAACTGGTACTTTTCTACTCTGGAATAAAACTAAACCTCATCTAGGTACAAATACTATAGCAGGAATAGTAACACAAAATCAGCTGGTTTCTCCATATGTATTCTTACAAAAGATATATGCATATAAAATAACACTCACAGGGAGCATGCATCTATTTTACTAGCGTAGGAAAGAAATTAATCATTGGTTTATTTTACCATTAAGATGCTATCATAGGCTGGATATTAGAACATTATAAAGCTAAACTGATACACTGTGATGCTAGGTCTGAGCCAGCAATCAGATCTTATTGACATAGCCTTCTATTTATCTGGAGGTGCTCTGGCTTAAGCTGACTTCTTTATACATTGGACCATTGTTAAGGTACTGTGAAATGAATACCTGTTTCTCGGCTCCCTATATTTTTCTTGTTGGCCATGTTAAATATGGAACGCCTTGAGTCAACCAGCAGTCGGTAATATCCAGCTGTTAGGCAAGCAAGATTCATTGCATCTGATGACTCCATCAGAAGAGTAATAGGCTAAGAAGAACACAATCAAGTTAAGGCCATTCCTCCTCAATTTGTTCACCTGCTGACAATACTAGTACATTGAAGCAAAAGGAATTACATCACAAACACTACATTGAAAAATACACGAGAATTTATTTTCCTCACTACCAATATCAAACAGCATAAACAATCTAGAAAAGGTAGAACTCCAATTGGACATCTTAACATGCTCTCTTTCTGAATGAGGCTAACCATTTTAAGACTCTTGCTCCATCTTTTTCTTGCATAGATATTTTATCCTTGCCAAACCACTATTAAATGTTACATTGAATCTGCCATGCAGATTCATTAGGTACATTAGGCATTGGAGTCTTGTAGTAGTATGAGAATCCACAGATTCAGAAAATAAGGTGCACTAAGCATATGTAATGAAGCAAGACATGGGAAGCAAACACTCAGGGAAAGTTGAGGTTCAGAAAACACAGTAGCATGGTTAAAGTTATCATTACAAAGCAGAGGCAGTGACAGGTTAAAAGATTTCAGTGTTTGTGGCCTGGCATTACTGAAAAGACAAACAGTGAAAAAATAAGCAGATAAATAGAGACAAAGAGAATGGAGAAAGATCCTCAGAATGTAGAAAGATCCTCAGAAAGGAGATCAGCAAAGAAAACAAACACAAAGCACTGTAAAAAAAATCCAGACCAACAAAAATGAGAGACCTCAGAGCTCTGAAAAACTATGGCTGCCAGGCTAGCAAGCATGGAACCTGAGATATCCATAGGAAATAAATTTTCTTTAAATCCCTTTTCTTTTGCCATCATATATACATTTCTTTGTCTAAAAATTTTGTTCATATGTCTGCAGCTTTTAATATCAAAAGCTGTTCTCAAATTTATTTTAAGGTGTCTAGCCTCTATAATTCCTAGACAGGAAATAAAAATTAAGCCCTTACTATGATGCATAGATAGAAATTATACTGTAGACAACCCACCTTATCACTCATATTTTGTAGTGACTCATAGCTATGTGGACATTTGTGACAATTTATCATAATCTAGCATGCAGAGCCCACTGTCACAAGACATATGCAAGGACCTGCATCATTCTTTCCAGGAAGAACATTACATGCAACAAGGATGGCTCTCCAACCTACTCAGCCCCTTACTAGTAAAAAGACAACTGATTCTGGTAGAAGCTGTGGCCAAAACATAACTGATGATCATAGCTTACTACCAAACCCAGAATAGGTCTGATGAGTTTTTAAATGCCTGTGCTGCAGTATCTTAGGCCAAAATGTCCCGGCTGCCCTGAATGTTCTATAAACAGTTTTCAGGAACGCAGAAAAATTTATGTGATTTTTTTTCTTTAACATATTTTTTGCTACAGCTTGAGCTTCCAATCTTCTTTCAAGATATTCAACTATAGCCATTAAAGTTACTCTAAATTATTAAACTCACATCAGGTTAATTAATCTCTGTTCTTTTGAGCGACTACTAAAAAACTAAAACTTGAAATGATATATTCATCTCAAATTTTCTGCAGTGATTGGCAGAAAGAGATGAACTCTACAGAAACCTCAAATCGCTGAAAACAGTTATGTGAACTACTGTTAATCTGCTGAAAAGTCTTGTGACAGCTAAACTTTTTTGCCTTCTTCTGCCAAGTGACACATAATTGAAAATGTATTAAAAGAAACAAACAATAAAAATTGGAACTGTCCCTTCGTGAAGAAAATAATGGCATATACGACATATACTGGCATATTCAGAACCTGGATATATGAACCTGTTACCTTAGGGTAAGTTAAGGGATGAAAACATCAGCTGAGAATACCTACCTGTGTGTGCCTGCATTTCCTTCATAGGACATAGTGACAACCCCTACCCGTGCCCCACAGAGAGGCATTTTTTTTTCAAATTCCATCCAGAGCCTCCTAGATTTGTAACTTTAAGCCAATCTCGCTGACTTTAAGACTAAATATGTTGAAATGCAAGGAGATGGGGATATACACAATTTGCAATAAGACAGTAACAGTATTATAATATAAAGCAACATAAAACCATGGTAATAAAAAATACTATGGTATACTGTGCTGCATATGAGCAGATGGGAAGGATTTAATTTCTCCATCTGTAAAAAGGTGATAACAGCTTTCTTACAAGAGGGCTATGAGTTTAGCACAGCAGAGTTAACAGGTAAAGAAGCCTGAGATCCTCAGATGTCACCACTAAGTAAGGTGAAAGAGATGCTATGTTTACCAACCTGTAAATTTCTCTTAGGTTGCTGTCAAAGAGGATCTCGATTAATTTACAGCAATTTTTTTTCATTAATGTAAATACATGGAAACAGTTCCAGGTCAATATATAAAAAACATTCAAAGCAAAAGTTTAGTAAAACATTCCTTGCATATGCTCTTTCTGTATAGCTGGGTAAGCAGAAAAAACTGTTAGGCTCTATTTATTTTAATCAAATACATATGTTTCAAGAACTATTCCTTCAATCTCTAGTTATCCTTATTATTAATGTCCTAGAAAGTCCATGAAGCATTTCACTTCAAAACCAAATAGAAAGCACACCAAGAAGAACCAGGACAATATAACGTACAAAACTCCACTCATTTTGCCAGTAGATGCCACAGATGCAAAGTATTACGTGGGATTCAAGAGAAATTAAACAACTAGAGGTAGATGATGAGCATCTGTGAATATATTATGCAGGGCAAAGCACTGAACTAGAATTACAAAAGCTAAGAAAAAAACCCATGCTTTTCTACAGTTTACCTAATTGGTAACTGCTATGTGGTTGCTTGCAGTGAACTTTGCAGATGTAACACTGGATTTCAGGGGACACTGGTTTGATGCAGCTGGTGATTCTCTAATGGTAATAATATTGTCTATCACACTTCCAATGGTAATAATATTGTCTATTAGAAGAAGCTTCAAAAGAAGACCAATTTCATCATCATCTCTTCTAACCACGGAAATTCAGGAAGACAACAACAAAGCCAATTGCCTGGGGTCAGCCAAGAGAAAAATCAAAACAGAATAAAAGTGCTGCAAAGTACTGGTCTGGTATGCTGTAGGGCCCTCAAATGCCCAAGCCATAGTATACATGCACTGTCCAAATAAAGAGCTAAAAATGCACCCTCAGAGTATTGCTGGCATGAAAATATTCAGAATAGTATGGCTTGATATAATATTCAAATAAAGACAAAAACATTATTTATAGATATTATATCAAAATAAATTAAGAACAAACTTACTTTTACATCTAAGACATGCAGCTCAACTCTAACATTGCTTTCATCTTCTGTAAACATCTCAATTCTGTTCACATGGCTGAAGTCTGCCAGGAGAGCCACAAGGTTTGTTTTGGTGTTTATCACATGGCTGATCCCGTATCGTGGCCCCACTAACAGCGTTACTTCTGAACGCTTTTCTCCCTGCTTTAGCAGAAGAAATGAAAAAAGCAGAAGTAAGAAACATGATAGCTATGGCATAGTGACAGAAATCACTTTCAGTGATAACTTGCAGTTACATAGGACTACATTTCCATGGTATTTCTACATTAAAGATTATTATGTTTTTTCTAAGAAGATACACAAGAGCATACTTGATTCGTAATTAAAAACAAAGAGTAAAGGAATTTCCTGCTGGATGCTGATTGTACTCTAGTTTTTAGATGGGCAGTTAGATGGACAGACAGATGGATGGACTCTCCTTCTGTTAAAAGAAAAATGTTGTCATTAAGATTTTTCCAGAGTAATAACTTTAGCATTCAATAGTTAATTGGATGGTGTTATTTGCTAGAAAAGTGCTACCTATCTCCAAATTCCCAGTAAAGTTCAAATTATATCAGGTATGTTATTTTCAAGATGAAAATTAAAAAAAAAGTGATTTGATTCAATTAACAATGATTTTTAAGTGTATGAATAAAACCTAAATTTCTAAAGAAAATTATATAATCCAGCTTTTGCAAAAAAAAAAAAAAAAAAGCATCGATGAAAAAATCAAGAGAAGAGAAAGACTATTGTAAGAGAAATGTTACCACTAGTGTTGCCTTGAAAACACGCCCTCCATATAATCGCAGATCACTGAGGAACTTTAGATAATGCACCTTGGCTTGCAGAGCAGAGAGCTGAGAAAGGAGAAACAGGGGTAAGAGGTAGTTGTGAAAATCATCACATTACAAAATTCAGAAAGAAAACGTATTTGTGTAACATAAGGAGAATGGACTGCAAAAACAGTTCTTTGGAGCTTGAAACTAAATCTATACATGCTTGAATTTCAGATGAGGAGAAACTGTTTCACTCTTAACATTAATATCTTGCTTGTTTAGTTAAAATGCACTGAGGACTTCAGAATGGGCAGATCAGAGCACTGCAGTAACATCGTAACTGATTCAATGAAGGGAAAATGTTAAAAGTGCTCAAACATCTGTTCATTGAGGGATTTCAAGGCTAAGAAGCTCTCCATTCATAAATTCCATCAGTTCTTTAATGTTTATGCACCTATATAGAGAAAAAGAACAAAGAATTTGCTTTTGTCAGTTATGTATATTACATCTTGCTAGGTACTTGTGGTACTTGGCATATTATTCCAACTCGTTACTGTATTTCCTACTTTGTAAAATGAAACTCTTCCACTATATTTAGTAGGTAATAAACCTGAAAGCTAAATACAGCACATCAATACATAAGATCATATCATGTAATACATGTAATAATTTGTCTCCTTTTTTTCTCCTCTGAACTTAAACTCCCTACCTAGGAAATAAAACTTGGAAATACTTTATGAGACAGAATGGAAACAAGAAACAGTTCATTTCACCCAAACAGTCTGGATCCAAACCTTTTACCTCCCTGATGGTAAAGTCCTTATAGCTAGACTTTTGAAAGATAATATAAAACAGTCTCATCTCATTTGCTAGTCTCCTTTCAGCCACTGGAATTCTAATTCAAAAAATTGTTTGATCTTGAACAACATTTTAAGAGCTCCTATCCTAAGTTTTTTCTAGACACCAAGAAGGAAATGGATCTGAAGCAGAGCAACTAGTGATAGTGCTTTCCCTTTTCCTTCACTACGTGTTCACTCAGTGGAGAAATACATAGGGGTTGTGAAAAACAGGAGAATCCTGAGAATGAGAAGCTTCCCTTCATGCGAAGGAAGAGAAGACCCCAGAAAAAAATCAGTTCCTGTGTTAGTACCTACAAGTGAGACAGAAGGTGACGATGAGCTCAGATTCTTTGTTTATGAGACCTACCTGGTAAAAAAAAAAAGCAGAACGGAAACAATATATTTCCAAAGCTCAAATCAAAAAAAAAGTGAAGCGAACCCAGAAAGACTGCTTGCTGCAGGAAGGGACTGTTGCAATATCTCTCCTAACCAATAACTGATACTGTAAGGCATACCTTACACCTGCAAGGTCTCCAACAGTGATGGCTTCCAAAATGAACCCAAATTTACTCTACTAGGATAAATAATAAGCAATTGGCATAATTTAGCTTTAGTTTCAGCAGTATAGGAGACATGCAGTGCTTCAGAGAGGTGGCCTTTCTTCTTGAGCTTCACAGGTCAAACACGTAGAGCTATGTTCACAGTCATGATGTGATCTGAAACCTCCAAGAAGGATTTCATTGCTGACTGCAATGAACCTCAGCTCAGGCACCAGCTATTTTGAAGTTTTTTGGTTCAGAAAAAAAGTGTCATGAAGCAGGATTCAAATCATTTTATGTCTCAACTAGTCACTCTTAGATTCTTTTTACAGTTCATGAAGAGAAATAAGCATTTCTAGGACACAACTAATCTGACCTATTTTTGGTTCCTAATGTGGGATGGGATGAATCGTTCCCTCAAAGTGCCTGTTTCTCTCCATTGACTACAAAGACAGACTAGACGACCTGCATTAAGAAACCTCATTACTGTGTCTAAAAGTAGCCTTAGTTGTATGCATTTAACAAAGATATTTCTCAGAGATACTGTCTTCTCCATGTTTTTTCCAGCTGAACTGAAAGCTTAGTGCTAAGAAAAGCATTTTACAACAGTAAAGAGGGTCATTTACTGTAAGGACCATCATCTATCCAGTGAGATCTCGGCCAGCAAAAAGTCCCTCTCTACAGTGTAACAGAAAACAATCTGAAAAACATTTATGTCCAGCAAGTAGGTTAATGTAATTCAGATGAGAGCATCATAGAGAGAACAATAACTTTCCTAACGAGTCTGCTATTCATAGAAAGCACTAAATTAATTTTTAAAAATATATATCTTTATCATACATGATGTGTTAATAACCAGTTCTCTGTCATTCTCAAGATAAGAAGATAGTTTAGTTGGGGCATAATTGACTATATATAATTGTTCTTGGCTGTGTTGTACGAGCATCTGAAGTTAAATCTCTGAAAATATAATGACTAGCTGTTTCTCCGAAGGATTAGCCTTAAATGTTTCTCATATGCGCAACCCTTTCTCTTCTTTAAAACATATTTTCCATTAAGATGCAAATTTAATACCTTTTTTCCTGGAGGAACTAGGTTTTGATTTGCTTTGACAAGATGGGAAAGTGCTTTCTTTATGTTCTTTTCTTTCATGCTTTGCAGCACAGCAGATGGAAGAAAAGTCTCTAATCCCCATTCTTTTCTGCAATAAAAGGCATATATTTAATTTCACATTTCTGTGATGATTATTTATCTAAAGACTGGTGACTACGATGTCAAGTGAACGATCACCTGAAAACAGAAGGAGAGTTGATCAGGGTTCTGCAATAACATATTATTTTTCTAGATTCAAACTATGTATTTATTATGAAAAAGATGTTTTAAAATGATAAATAATCTCTCTTCTATCCCTCCCACTTCTTCAATTGTGCCATTCAGAAAAAATATTTAAGTTTGATGTTTAAAGTCTATGTTAAATACCACTTAATTATATAGGCAAGCACCATTACAGAATTAAAATAGCAGATAATTTACAAGGTAATGTCAGATGTAATTTTATTTTTGAGGCTTCCTTTAGAACACACAAACCAGAGAGTCATTTTCTTTATCACTTATACGTTTTTTTGGTGAGGGGGGAGAGGGTCCCTCTCAAAAACAGTCTCCCTCCTTTTACCAATTTTTTTTCTGCTTGAAGCACCTCTTTTGATAGAAGACTGACTTCTCACTTCTAAGTAGTTATTTTTGCTGATTCATTAATAGGATAGAATATAACATGATCTTCAATATGGTGGATAAACTCTACAAGACTGAGTGTGTAACAGTTACTTTTATTCTGCAAATAAACTACGCAACAGTAACAAAGTTTTAGGGTTTGGGTTTTTTATTTTTTTATGGATTTTGTTGCAGTTTTTTTGCTGCTTTGTTTTTTTTTTTTACTCCAAGCAGATGTACGCATTCACACTCTGGATTTTTCTTTTTCTTTGTAGATACATATACATGTTGTCTAACGTAAGACAGGTGCCTGCTGGGATACTTTTGCATTTAAGAAATATTACACAATGGAATCTATGACCCTACTGTCTTCAGTATCAAGCCATTATCTGAATTTTACTATAACAATCTCTACTAAAACTTTAGGATTCAGACCATATAAACTTAGATCTTAAATCACTGAAAGCAAATGAGTTAATCTTACTTACATTTATAAGCTATTTATTTACATATATAGGGTACTTCATATGCCTAAACAGATGACCAAAAGGTAAATGCACCAAAAGGACCATATATGTTGCTCTTAACACACTTGAATCAATTTCAGTGACAAATAATAAACCTAAAATTGCTGCATACATACAGACATATTAAAGAAACAACCCTAAAGAATCTACTAGTTACTAGTAATGTTTCACTTTTTAAGGATACACAGCATTCTCAACTTACTCTATGTATTTGAGGGAAATTTTCTGAGTTTGCTTGGTGGTCACAGTTGCAATATACATTTGTAACGCAGCCAACCGCAGGGCAATGTCATATTTCAGTTCTGGTCCAAATCTTTCCTGAACCACATCGTTACAGCTCTGACAAAAAACCAGTAGAGGGAGCATGAAGTTAAAAAATCTTGCACTAAAAATAAATTATTTGGGCTTTTTTTGTTGTTGTTGTTTTCAGTTTTGGGGTTTTTTCATTAATGTTGCATGTAGAGTAGAGTAACTCCAAACCCAGAAGCAGGACCATGCTGAAGGTAGGACTGTTGCTCTCAGATGTTTCAGATGCTCACCACAACATGGGTACTTAGGAAGAATACCAGTACTTTTGCCTGAGAGCAGAAGGCATGAGTATTTTGACCTTAGCTCTCTTCATCCTTCCTGGGGAGAAGAGTAATCCTGCATCACAAAGAGTGCATCTGGACTCAGGATAGCAGGATTCTACCTGGTGAGATACTCAGGAGAACCAAATTGCTTGTGCATCAGTTTTCCCATCCATCTTACTGGAAGTTCCTTTTCAGACATCATTTCTGTCTGATATTACAATACCATAAATAAGTATTAGCAATTAATTCAGCTTCACTCTTTTCTAAAGCCAAATATACTTTGGAAAGATATCAAAGCATTACTGTTTGGAGAGACTTACGAAGAAAGGGGACTTTGCAGATGATAGAGATTTGCACATTCCCCAAGTGCATTCATTGGCTTTATGCAGCAGAAAACAAAGCCAGGATTTACAGCAGCCACACTTTCTATGTGAAGACGTAAATTTATACATACAATAAGTCCATTTCTTTATTCTCCTTTACATTAACAATGGCTGTACTTTCACTTACCTGTACATAGAGATATTCAAAAGCAACTGGATCTCTTCTTAAAAGATCAATGGGATCCTTTGGGACAAAGCTAATCCTGAAAAGACATCTCATCTTGTGCGAGCTTGGCCTTTGGGTCACCTAGGATAGTGCAATAAAAATATTAGAGGTTGGCAACCCTAGTTTAGCCACATGCTCTGTAGTCTCAGGCAATGTGACCTTGCTTCAGAGACATGTGGTAGGAAGAAAAACAATTCTATCCATCAAACAGCTCTGCCATGGGCTACTAAGTTCTTCACCTAAAAACATCATATTTATAATCTTTTGGAAAGACTTTTAGACTTGTATAGGCATGACTGTCTGATACAATTTATCCTCAAAGCAACAGAATTCACTCAAAATTAGAGTGAAAGGACAGAAAAAACAGACCTTAATGAAAACCATCCAAGTGAAATACAAACTGAGTTGAGCTTCAGCAGGACTAAAATGAGAAGTTTTTTGGGGAGAAGTCACATTTTATTTCTTAGACAGCCTGAGAATACAGGTAAGGTCCAGGCTGAATACTTTCCTCACTTCCTCTTGCTTATTTTATCCCATTAGGCAATTTGCAAGAAATTAGGTCTTTTTCCTGGATTGAGAGATCTACTTTATGACTTCTGACTGAGACCCAACATACTAAAAAATTACAAAGACCGTTTTGCTTGTTGGTCAGCAAAACTTTGTTAAACCTCTAACACTCTCTTCTGGGTATATTCACAGGAGACCACCACATAGCTAATGAAAAACTGGATGAAAGGGTAACAATCCAATAACACCATTGTAAGTCATGATCAGCAGCAACATCATAATGGAAAATTAAAGTATTTTGCTGATTTTACAGGAACTTCAAAGAAGACACCCCCAGAATTAATGTAGTTTATCTAACTTATTCAATTAAGCTAATGCTGTTAAAGAGTTAGGGTACTTTATAGCCTACAGCTTTACTTTATAAAACTATACTTTTAAAAATACCCAATGAATTCTCTGTCTTGCCCTAACAATTTTCAAAAGGTGTATTTATCTCACATTGTCTCTGACCTCATTCTTAAGCATCTAGACATACTCTGCATATATAAATAAAAGCTCGGGATGGGAGTTTTGAAAGCTCACTGAGTTGGTTTATTCTGATCCTTCTGATTTCATTGAGAATTTTACCAATTACTTCAAAGGAGTGAGCTAGGCCAGGACAGCCAGTATTGAGTACTTTTGGATATTGTGCAATCATTGGGTAGCTTATATCCACAAGAAAAGAATGTTAACATGGCAAAAGCAAGTGCTTAAAGATTAGAAAATGCTAGAAAGACTGTTAGCTGGCAAACTAAGCTCCATCATACCATTACATGGACTCTAGCTATAGGATCAAGGAGATTCTGTAATTTCAATATTTTGCCCCATTTCATCTAAGAATCCATTTCTATTTTTTTTCTTTTTCAAATTTAGTTGAAATTAAAAATATGCTAATGTTTTCCTAGAACTCAGAAATACAAGGGAAAATTTCAGTCTTAACAATTTGGCAAAATGATAAGCAGCTAAAATCAGTGTACTCCACTGGTAACTATGAAGCAACTTCACCTTTAGTCACACCTCCCTGATCTAAAGAAGAAAGTCACACCACTGTTTTCTGGGTCACAATTCATCATCACTGAAGAGACATAAGGTATTACTGTGTAAACGAGACAAACCCAACTTCCTCAGAAAGAGGAACATTATTCTCTGTCACCCAGATACAGATCTGTATAATCAGACTGGAACCAAAATCAAAATAAGGTTTTTAAAGAAATTTGGGCAGACTGTGGTTCTCAGAACTTCTTAATACTTCTGAATGGCCCAATGAAGCAATGAAATATGACATTTGTAACAGAAAAAATATTTGTTTCCTGTGAGAACCTGATTCTTACAACCACATCTAAATACTGTTGCTGTTTGATAGATAGGATCAAACTATAAATCTTGTTGATAACTCACTTGAGTAATGAAAAAGATGGATAATTTACTGATTAATCCATCTCATTAATATCTGTTTTCACATAGCATTACACAAACCTGAGTTAGAGTCTCCTGTTCATGT
The DNA here is from genome assembly GCF_036250125.1 of Pseudopipra pipra. Lineage (NCBI taxonomy): Eukaryota > Metazoa > Chordata > Aves > Passeriformes > Pipridae > Pseudopipra > Pseudopipra pipra. The sequence goes on along the minus strand of NC_087550.1, from coordinate 100,456,115 downwards.
AGCAAAAGGAGTTTTGTTCCAGATCCTTCAACCCTCTGCTCCAGCATCAGGGAAAAGTGTTCAATACACTTGATGGAAAGCTTTTCTTGGAGTGTTAAGATGACATCCTAATTAACAAAGGATTCATAAAATGTACTTAAATTCACAAAATGCTTGGGACTGAGTTATTCAGTGCCCCCCACCCTGCATGTACCTGCACAGAGTGGAAGCCCAGGCTTCATGCCTGTTCTGTACAAGTGTACAGGACATCACACCTGTTCACCCAGTGAAAAGTCAGCACCTTTAGAATCAAACATCCCCAAGATGGTACCAGACACGAATGTGAAAAGTATATATATGAGATTGCTCTGAATGGACAACATTCTCTGCGGTTTAATATGCAGATTATAATGGTGTGGCCTTTAAATCATATCCTTCTCCCTCCCTGGAAATAAAAAACATCAGCAAAGGAGAGATGATTTTGCCACTAGTCCCTTCACTTCATTGGGGCAGGGCCATAAAGCAGTACAAACCAAATTTATATGTTCAACAAAAAAAAATAAAATTAATGGCCTTTATTTGTTCTTATGACAAGGTTTTTAAGTCCACTTCTTGAGTTTTAAATGCTCACAGAAAAGTCAATGATCATGACACCTGTGCAGAACAATAGTTGTAAATTGATAGACCATATCAATTTATAGTACAAACCCCCAATTTTAGAGACTTTCGATTAGTTTTCTTTCACAGTGGATTATGCCTAAGGGTAGTTAACTTGAGAATGACTGTTTCTAAAATAACAGCTAAACAAACCTCTTCACAAAACCACTCAATTAATCCCTACGTTACTTTCATATAACACTTTGTAAATGTATGCAGATTATTAATATTATCTGACAAGGTATCTTTTGCTTTAGTGAATGCTGTAGGAAAAAGAAATACATAATAACGCATCACTTAGAAATAGTTTCACATTATGTTGGTGACAAGATTAAAACAGTTCTATCCCTCAAAAAAAATTTTAGATATACATAAGTATCCAGATGGATAGGACTTAACTAAGGAGATCATGACTAATTGTAATCCAAGAGTTTTAACATAATTGAGGAAGATTAATTAATCAATTACAGTGTGCTTATGGAAAATCAAGACCAAGTTGGTGGAAGAACAAAAAAATGTATGTGGGAGGATGGGACAACTTTGTACAATGTAAAGAATATGACAGTATTAGTGAATTGCAAGCAATCACTCTAAATAATGGAACCTATTCTGACTAATGGGGAATTTATTGCTTACACATTAAATCTATTTTTATTTATACTCCTAAACTATGCTATAAAGACAAGGGGCATAACAGTAACATGAAGAAGCATAATATTAAATGTAAGCTTTTAAGAGGGAGTAATAATCGCACTGTTTTCCACTAGCTGTCTTGAACCTTTTAAAATATGAAGTAAAGGCACATAGTGCTGAATTAGTGCACCAAATTTTTTGCTAGCTATCCTCTCATCCAGTAACTTAAGAATCAGCCCAGATGCTACCTCCCAGCAATAAGGAAAGTGAGAACTGCAGGTTAGGTGCTGCTTTCACCCTCCTTAATAAGTAGTGTACTACTGGCCTGCTAGGCATGGAAAAAAACTGCATTTACCTTGACTTGACTGGGGCATGTCTACTTCACCTCAGTTAAGCAAAGAAGCAACAATCCACACCCACCCATACACACACATGCAAGGCCTCAAAATATATAATTGCCTGAATTAGATGCAAAGGATATTATTCCTACAAATAGTCAAAATGACTAAGGTCAGAGCAGGTTTACAACATCAATACAGCTACATAGCTGAGCCCACATGGGTGCCTGTGCAAATGACTTCAGATTTGACATACGGTCTTACAGTAAATGACACATCCATGACAGAACTAATAATGCAAGGTGATGGCTAAAGACTGATCTTCAGGGGCAAAACATCCTGGAACAGGTTGGTTGTTTTTATGTTCATAGCAGAAAATACTGGAAAGTCAGCTCGTGGGCCTTAGAAAGGTATGAGACTTCATTATCTACATGAATCATGCCTCCTATTTCTTCACCTAAATAAATTCTTAGATGGACAAAAGAAATTCAGTATCCCATGCATGTAGGGTGGAGGCTTGTATCCATTACCTGCACTCAACTTACGCCTAAGGTATATATATGAACTATTAATAAATATTGCATTTTTAAGTGTGACTTCAGTATCTGTTTTACCATCATAGTGGAGTGAATTTCCTCTTGTCTACCTTAGCAAATCACTCTCTTTGCTATTCTAATTGATTGAGCATGTTGCTGTATCATAGTGAGCACAAAGGCAGCCTTTCTTCAAATATGCATAGTTTTAAAATCCCTTAAAACTAGCAAACGCTGACAATGTAGCTGAGAATTGCATCCTCGGCCTCCCCTGATCATTCCCACTCATGCATCTCTCAGGTCTCGGTGTCCCAACCATGCACACTCCATGCAGTGAACTAGATTTGGTAACCAATCTGTGTTAAAACTAGTTTACCCAAACAATAAGGCTTAGGAGACCAGCAGCACGCCCAACAGCTCTAGTCGTGTTGCTTACTACACTACTCCAAAGCTCTCACAGACACTGATGATGCCTCTGATTTGGGAACCTACATTGAACAGTGTCACAGACACTCCCTAGCAGCCTCAGTTGTGTGCCAGGGTTTCACTTTTTCATTTCTGTATGTGAAATGCGTTATGGAAAGCATAAAGTACATTACACTGAAGTGAGCAATTCATCACTGACATAAGCCTACAGTATCCCATCCTAATTTCACTGGATGATAAGCTAGATGATATTCAATTAGCAACCAACATCTTAATCTTCTCAGCTCCTGACTTTTGCTGACAAATCAAGCTTGTGTTTGGCAGCGTATCAAACGATAGAACTACGCATTATTAATTGTGCTCCAGGCACATTACAATCATCACTCCTTCTTCATTGAAAATAAATATATTTTTAGCAGCAGAAAAACAAACCAAATCCTCATTATTTCTGAACTACGACTTTAGCCCCAACTGAGCACACCATTGTTCTTAAAGCATTCCAAGTAAATGATAATTACTGAAGGTCTCATACCAAGGTATATCCAGCCTACCTTTATTGAAGTGCTGCAGTCAAAACGGAAAGATTTGGTTTGTCCATTTTCAAGATACACCTTTAGAACATTTGGCATGAAAAGAAGTGAGTTGTCCTTAACTGTTTCCTGTCAAGCAAATTAGTGAATCAGATTACAACACGCAAAAAGGGAAACCTAAACACTGTTCTATAGAGAAGTACATAAATCAGATGGAAAGGAAACAACTGAAAAGGAAAGTGTTGGCCCAAACTGAATGCAGAAATATCAGTGTTCTCCAAGGGTCTAGGCATGCTCATTACAGCTGCCCTCTGTAAGTCTGTGTCTGGAAAAATAAAACCTTTCATATACATTTTATGTCTGGCTTGTAGTATTGTCTTTCCCTATATACTATCTCTCTGACAATGAATGTTATCTCTGAAATTGAAACATTTTCAATAAAACAGAAAAATGGATTAGAGAGTTGCGTAAGATATCAGAGTGGAATGATGCTCTGGGAAATTATGAAAATTATCTGGGAGTTCATGTTTAAGGAGGAGTTCAGTGCCTCTCAAAGGGAGGCTGACTTTGCCTAAGGGTTGGAAACAACAAGTTCAAGTAGATAAAACAGGTTTTAAAGAAGTCTGTAAGAATGTTTTCCTAACATGGTACTTCTCTTGAGCTTAGGGGTTTTAGTGATACAAAACTGGTCTGAAAAAACAAACAAATAACAAACAACAAGCAAGTTTATATCAAGACTATAAAGACAGACGTATATGCACTATCACCATAAAATGCATTCACTAGCATTTTAATTTTATTTTAAGAGACAAATTTTTCACAAAATTATGGGCCCAATGGACTTAAAAAAAGGTCTTTGGAAAACTTTCGAAACAAAAAAAACCCTTTCCTTGCAAGTCTATCACTGTTATTTCTACCATATAATTCCCTCCCTTTCCAGCTATGAGCCATACCTTTGGATGAAATGCTCAGTCCTTTCTGAGGTTAAATAGCTAAATACTCACCGACACCTGGCCATTGATAATTACTTCTTCTGAGAAGCGCACTTTGACAGGATTGGACTTCAATCTTGCCTTTTTTGCAGCACTAATAAAAGCTGATTTAGGAGACTGGAAGAAAAGATGATGACAAGATATATCATATAATTTCAAATTAAAACCTTTCTTTCCCTTTTCAGTTACTGACTGTTTCTCACACACTGGGAACTCCATATATACTGCAATACTTTGCATGATGTTCACTGCAGAAGAGAAATACAGTCAAACCATAATGCATCCTCGGACAATACATATGTACATACACATAAGGAATCACCAATGCATACTGCAGTTACTGCAAGTTATCCTACTGTCAGACTGGAGTGATGAGGAGGGCTCTCAGCGTACACACAAATTCCTTGTAGTGCTTCCACAATGACTGCTGTCAGCAAAACTTGTCTGCAAGAATGTTCACTAACCAGTGACCTACCAGTGACCCTTCATCAAACACTGAATGGAAAATTTTTGATAATCTGTGATCCACTAGATAGATATACACATTATTTTTGCCAAAAAAAGTGTCTGAGACCTCTCCAAATACAGTGTCATCTCACTGTATTAGTCCATTTCGAAACACAGGTGAAAAGCACCAAGAGGCACCTTGCAGGCCAGCAGGCTTCCCCAGAAGGTATCCCCTAAGCACACCTTGTGTAAGGCTTGCCTTCAATAGGTCAGACACTTTGTAGGGCTTCATGGGTTAGAAGTCTAGAAGCATTCCTAATTTTCTTCTTGGACCTGTTTGACTTTAACCTACTATATTATACAACAGATTCTCCTGTGATGAAGTGTTCAGCCCTTGGAAGAAAAGAGTCGCTCCATTTGTGGAGTTTAGATAACAACTCTTTTTAGTAACAAATTAAATATTCATAGTCAATCAGGTCAGCTACAAACACAGCATTGCCTAACTCCATAACCTTGATAATGGGCAATGGAAGAAATTCTGGCTTTGGCTGAAAATCACTAGTCTTCTTCGGGCCAGGCTTTGATCCTTTATTTTCTAGTAAAATATGAATTAAGGTTTTCATAATCTTACTCTAACTCCTTAGAAGTGGCCTGACTAGTTTTGGATAATGAAAAGACTAACTCATGCTGGTTTGCTTGGGAGAAACAAGGGCAGGCATCACTAGTGCTGATCAATGCAGCACGACAGCAGTCCCTGTAAAAACAGGAAGTCTTGTCGCTATCACTCAAATTTTGACTGAACTAACAATCTGCAGGAGGATAGAGTAGTTCAAGGCCACATGCTCTTGTTGTCTCTGATCTCTGCTGAAACTGTTAAAAAAGTTATTTTCTTGTGATGCAGACGCCTTGTATTTCGTAACTAGCTGGAAGAAGTCTCAAGCTCATTTCTCTATGCCTCTGATTTATTATCACATTGAGAACATGGTAACTATTAACCATAGGCTCAGTATCAACCAGTGAACAAGAAACAAACGGTGCCACGTTCTCCTAGGAAATATCAGAAACATGCAATAATTCCTGGAGATGTGAAACAACCACCAAAACCAAAGTAAGTTTAAAAAAAAAAGAAAAAAAAAAGAAAAAGGTCAGTATCTCAGGGTGGAGGACCCTGTTGACTTCTTCAGCAAGAGGGGACAACAAGGATATGGCTGAAGCAGCTTACCTATTGTACTCTAGAGCTGATTCCTAGAATGACATAGTATACAACAGTACCATGACTAATATAACAACTCTACAGATGTCTTCTCTAATTTTCCTCCTCTCCATGTAGTCCCCCTCTGCAGTGTGGAAGGGGGATGGTCATGGCACCCAAGTCATGGACTGCAACCTGTTGTTTCCCACTGCCACAGGGCAGCATTGCTATAGGACCAGGTTACCAGCTTTCCCTTACAAGGACACAGGGGAAAGAGTTGCTTTCACTTAATTTTCTTGCTGGAAGAAGCTTTGTACAGTTGTTTGCTCTTATTGCAGATGAGTCACCAGTCTGGCCACTCTTAATAGGCAGACTGCCAAATGCTCTCCAGATTCTGGCAAGGTTATTCCCATATAGCAAATCTGGCAAACTGCTATGTGTCTCTGTTGCTCTCTACAACCTCTCTTTTCCTCTCTACAACCTCAAAAGTCACTTGCAGGGGGCATAAATACTTAAATTATGCTATTGCAAAAATGCAATAGGGGAGTCAAAGACAACTGAAAGATTTGAACATATGTGAGTTCCCAAGAGCTCCTTCAGAACATGGAGTTTAATGTATATTGCACAGCCACAGGAGCACGCCATGGTCTATCATAAAAAATGGGACTTCCTTCCATTTCCACTTCTCTTGCAGCAATATGGGCAGGACTCTGGCCCTTTGCCAGACACTCTGGGTGAGCTTGGAAGCAGATTGCTTTCCAAAAAGCTTCAAACTATAAACCAGGGGTGTAAGAAAAACTAAAACAGCTGCGCTAGGCATTTGGGGGAACGTTCTCTGCTGGTTAAAGGTTTGAGTAATAGCACAGATTTTGCATTTAATTGCACAATCTCACTGTTTCTACCTCTGCATCAACTTTGCACTTGATGTTTTCTCTTTGAGAAAAGAAGGGTTTCCAAAGAATGCAGCAAATACCTAGGAAAACAGTCGGGTTTGATTGTCGAAACTTGTTTGTCTAACAAAGCCTCAGCAAGATGATATGCTGCTCTATTCTATTTTAATGTCTTTAGGTTTGTAGAAGAATGTTATCAATTAATGATTTTCAGAGTGTCAGGTTCATTTGTTTCTAATGCTCTGTCTTTTAGCCAAATGGAAGCCATTATCCACAGTTAATGACCTTAAGCAGGAGGTGTTTACACTAATGCGGAACATTTATCACTGCAAGTAAAGTATTTGCAATGTCACAGATAAAAACAGCTTAATTTGAGTGACTTTTGCAAAACGAGGGCACACTTTTTAACAAGGAGTCAAAACAATTCAAAAACCCTCAAACTGCACTCTGTGTGACCTAAGCACTGTTTCCTATTAAAAGCTCAAAGTTATCAGGATTTTAAATAATTTTTACTTGTTTACACATAATTCAGGAAAAAAAATCAGCTAATCATTTAAACAGTAGAGAAACTGCTAACAAGAAAAATGAATCATTGCGCAGACATTTGTCTGAAGGAAATGCCAGTGAAGATCAAGACCCTACTTTGAATCCTGCTTACTATGGACTGCAATAAATGGGCATCCCATCAGCAGGGTCAAAACACAAAAGATTGCTATAACAAGAGGAGACTTTCTACAAAATGTGATTTTCTAATTTTCTGGACTCCTCAAAATTAGATACTATTTTTGTCAGCAGCATTATAGCAGGTCATTTTTCGATAGATTTTAGAAAAAAAAATCCTACATTTTGTGAGAAACTTTTCTGATGAAAATAACAACATCTAGTACTTTGTGCCTTTTGCAGGTAGACTATAATTTGGGGGAGATTCTAAGGGAAGTGGTTTTTATTTGCTGAAAAAGCCTCTTTGAGGGCTCTTGCCAGTAGAAGTGCTTTAACAACAAAATCTTTATTCATGCTCAAGAAAAAGAAGGATTTAGTATTTAGAAGAGCACAGTGTAGTACTGAGCTACCACAAAGAAGTAAAATTATAGCACTATAGGACAGTCACAAGGTGAAAAGAAAACCTGCTCTGTGACAGTAAGTATCAAAATCAGAAATACTACATTAAAAACTACAGAAAATGAATTTTTAAATAGACACAGAGTGTATATATACAATAAATTTTAAGCTTGTTACTCAAAAATAGTCATTAGTTTAATACAAAATACGTTTGCCAGGAAATAAGGAAAAAAAATGCATGACTGCAAAAATGTGTTGACTTTTTGGTCCACTTCTAACAGTAATTATATAAGCCAAAATTTAGGAAGCAAATAAAATGTGAATAAGAGGAAGAATTAAATTTATTAAATGAAAAAGGACATAATGCCCAAAGGCAAACTAAATATGGTAATTCATAGCTCTGAATGCGGCTGAAACAACTACATTGGCTCACAAGAGCATTGCAGAAGAGCAGGTAGGGAAATGAGAAGTTTTACCAAACAGTAATTTTTTATAACCACACGGCACCGACAGATCATCATCAGGAGTATTTCTTTGTTAAACTCTTGGCACAAATTTAATTGCTGAATTAGTGATCAGATCTGGGTTCTTTCTTAAAACCCAACGATCTATCATAGACAATTGTATTTTACTATTTGCATTACTTATATTTTACCACTTTTAGATAGTAATCATAGTCTGATCATTAGTCCCATAGACTCTCAGTAAGATTGTTGCCACAATCATTATGATCCATAAATGTTATTTATTGTAGTTTTTCTGCAAAGGTTCTGTCTCAGACATATAAGCATGTTATAACAAGAAGCATGTCTTTCAAAACAGAAAAAGATCCTATCTTTTTCCCATTGTAGAATTTAAAGCACAGCAAAATTGTCATAGATCTCAGCTGGGTCTGGACTTCATCCAAGGAGCTTAAGAGATTAATCATGAAAGCAAGCTATCAAATGATCTCTGCACATAAAATCTGAAGAGATATCAAATAGGCAAGTTATTTGATTTGAGTAATGCTTAAAACTTAATAAGGCAACAGTCAGAATGATAGTTCATTCACAGAATAAAATGGTCAGAAATTATAACCAAATGCTATACTTCCAGAAATCTAAACTTTGAGCTGCTTCAACTGTTCAGTGACTTTCTTATAAACAATGGTGATAAGAACCCAGCAGAGATTTGTATATTGATGGAAAGAAAAAGATGGCCTAATGCTTTGGTTTGGTCATAATTAAAATGAAATTTTAATGAGTTTCAGCATTAAACAAAACAATGCATGTAAGCAAAAATGATCTGCGAAAGCTTTCAAAGAGTACTGAGTGAACTACAGAGTACTATAAATCTAGATCATGTCTACTTTCACCTGCAATCTCAAAGGATGTTTAGCTGAATGCAAAACCAAAACACACTCTAAATAGTGCTAATAAAAACATTTAAGAAACAGCACTCTTGTAATTCATCTGGGCAGATATTTTTCATGCAATGGTAGAAGGAAAATCACCATCAAGAAGAGAGATTGACGAAATGTTTGTAAAGACTTATTCCTGCCGAGAATGGGGAAAAAATTCAGTCTTTACTTAAAAGTTCTTACTTTTCCTTTATCTGGTTTCTGCTCCATCATTCCTGTTTTACTGGTAAAATAGTAAAAGGAAACATGGAGGAGGCAATATTAAAGAGATGGGGAAAATACACTGTAATTTTTGAAGACATAAATATTGTTTCCAAACTGTAAGACAAACTGTATTTGTCAGAGGACCCCTTGTGCAGAAGACCAGGACAGGTACACAGCTGGAGTGCAGCAACACCCAGGACTTCAGAGCTGAAAGGGATGCGACCCAATAGGCTCAGGCACTACTGACAGCAACATTGTGGCAGCATGAGGACCAGCGTGGACCACATGTTCGAGATGGTGTATATCTCGAATACCCAGGAGACTTTGTATCCCAAGCTTTGCACAAAATTGCATTGCTTCAGGGCCCAAATCTGGCTGCACACACTGGCAGCATCCCAACTGCTCCACCTCCCTATGCACACCTTTGTTTTCACTGCAGAAAAACTAGGAGTGAAAAGTGGTAAGGGAAGGATGCTGTGAATCAATAAAATAATGGTTTAGATAGGTAGGGAGGTAAAATAATACTGCACAAATAGATGAGATGTGCAGGGTGCAACAATCCTGCAGTTGAGGCTCTCCCAACTAGCTCATTCCACTGAAGCATCCAGACTCTGGGGAAAAAATGGGTCAATCAAAGTTAGCATCAATATGCATACACCAATCTTGTCTTCTGACTGCTCCGTGCACATTCTTGGGGAGACAATCTTCATGCCTACATGAGATAAAATGTCCATCCTCCCCAAATACAAGAGTTCTTTGTCTGTTAAGGTAGAGCTGGGTGACTCTGACAGACATACCAGAGTGGAACAACACAAATATATGTATAAAATGGGCACATCAGTCCAAATGGCTGACTGGACAGTAAAGTGTTTCAGTGCCATCCTTAGTTCAGTGACATCTAGAGGAGAGTCAGTTATTTTTTAATTTTTGGTGCTACATAATGAGAGGAGCCTCACACAGAGTTTGGACCCAAAGAGCTGGGAATCATAGAATCATAGAATTATAGAATCATACAATGGAAGAGACCATAAAGACCATCTAGTTCCAATCACCCTGCCATGGACAGGGACACCTTTAACTAGACCAGGTTGCTCAGAGCTCCATCCAACCTGGCCCTGAACACCTCCAGGGATGGGGCATCCATAACTTCTCTGCACAACCTGTGCCAGTACCTCATCATCCCCAAAGTGAACTTCTCCTAAGATCTAATCTAGACCTACTCTCTTTTGGTTTGAAGCCATTCCCCCTTGTTCTGTCATTACACGCCCCTGTAAAATGTCTCTTTCTCCATCTTTCTTGGTACTGGAAGGCTGCAATTAAGTTGCTCCAAAGCCTTCTCTTCTCTAGGCTGAATAATCCCAATTCTGTCAGTCTTTCCTTATAGGAGAGGTGCTCCATCCCTCTAATCATCTTGGTGTCCCTCCTCTGGACTCACTCCAACAGGTCCATGTCCTTTTGGTGCTGGGGTGCTGGGGACCCCAGAACTGGATACAGTACTCCAGGTGGTGTCTCACCAGAGAGAAACAGGGCAGAATCACCTCCCTCACCCTGCTTGCCACACTGCTTTTGATGAAGCCAGGATATATTTGGCTTTCTGGGCTACAAGCACATGCTGCCAGCTCACATCCAGCCTCTCATCCACCAGCACCCCCAAGTCCTTCTCTGCGGGGCTGCTCTTGATGCATTCATCCCCCAGCCTGTATTGATACCAGGAATTGCCCTGACTTAAGTGTAGCATCTTGCACTTGGTCTTGTTAAACCTTAGGAGATTCCCGTGGGCCCACTTCTCAAGTTTGTTCAGGTCCCTCTGGATGGCATACCATCCTTCAGGAGTGTCAACCACACCACTCAGCTTGGTGTCATCTGCAAATCTGCTGAGGATGCACTTTGTCTATGTCACTAATGAAGATATTATATAACACTGGTCCCAATACAGACCACTTGCCACCAATGTCCACTGAGACTCTTAGCCATTGACCACTACCCTCTGGATGCTACCATCCAACCAATTCCTTATCCACCTAACAGTCCACGCACCAAATCTCTGACTGTGTAAAAGGCTTTTCAGAAATCTAGATAGATGACATGTGTAGCCCTTCTCTTGTTCACTGATGTAGTCACTCCATCACAGAAAGCCACTAGGTTGGTTAGGCAGGACTTGCCCTCGGAGAAGATACCAGTCATGACTTTCCTTCTTCTCCAGGTTAAAGGCTGGAGCAGGACTGTACCTGTGCTGTAAGGTCTTCCATTAAACATAGAGTGCACAGTTTATTTGGGTTTTAGCTTCCCTTACATTCAGTACATATAGCCTTGCTCTCAGACCAGCAGTGTAGTGATAACAGGCCACAGCACCTCATAGACATGTAACGCCACACTTTACTGTCCACTTTTAAGGACTACACATAGCAGCACTAAAGCATATGCCCTTTTTTCACCTGACATTTAAAGAAAAGAATAAAGTCTGTCAATGGTTGAAACTTGCATAAAAAAGAAAAGCGGGTGGGGATCTCTTTTCCCCCATATAATATATATGTTCACTGTGATCGAAACCACTGACTGTAAACCAGCAATCTTTAAAGGCAGTTAATGACACCATGTCTGCATTTTCATTTAAGGTGGCTGATGTTGACCAGATCCCAGCTCACCTTCCTGACAGTAGCCTCACAGCAGAGTGGCAGCCCCTGCCTGGTTCTGCTGCGGAATGCATGCTTTTTCCCCATTAAATAGTTGCAGTGCAGACTGGCTTCTAGAAAGGGTGCAGGACCAGCAGAACCACATGGCCACCTCAAAACTAACCAGAAAGGCTAATGACTAGTACAAAGGCACACAGCACTGGCCAAGTTGCATTAGCAAGATGTACATTTTGGCAGCTTCATCAGATAAACTTGTTTTCACATCTTTGTGCCAAATCCACCTCCTATTCTTGGGTGAAAAGGCTGCAATTATTCCTTGCTAATAAAAACTACTGTTTATCAGGCTAGCCAACAGGTAGCTGAATGGATCTGCTGAATCTGAATCTCCTGATGCATGACTGAAGCCCCTCAGCAGCCCACAACATATGCATGGCTGTGCATGGATGTGCTCTTGCATGGCAAAAGACATATGCGCTTCCTCCCCTGGCTTGGCTTCTCTCCTTTTCTCATGGGAGATGGGTTTGAGCTGACAGGCCATGAATCCACTCCCACAAACCACAGAGGCACGTCACATAAACCAGCTCCAAAGTGGGCTGCAGTTTGTCCCAGTCACTTCAAACCAATCTCACACAATCGCCTGTCTGTCTCTTCTCTCCCCTCACCTCCACAAGTTCTGCACCGGAGATGCAGACAGAGCCCTCCCTCACACAGGGTACAGGTGGTTTGTTACAGCAGCATAACTCTGTGGGACCAAGGTAGAACCAAGAAAAACCCAGAAGCCGCAACAAATCAGAAACTGAAGCAAAACTCGGCATCCTGCTCTATTGATCTCCCTGGCATGAGTTTAAAGACACTACTGTTAATTAACTTATAATACAGCCTTTGAGTGCAGGACACGGTAACACTGTCTTAAACATCACCTTTAAGAGATACAGCCCTTATTGCACTTATTTCTTTTTATTGCACAGATAAGGTTGAGACATGGACAGAATATAGGCAGAAAAAGAAGGTGATATGTTGCTAGGAAACTAATTCAGAAAACACTGACAATACTTACAGGGTAAGGTTGAACAACAGTAAGGAGGATTGATTCTTTGCAGCTTCTATAAAAAGAAAAAAAGTAAAATCAAGTAAAGATTCATACTTTTATTCACTACAGAAAACCACCTTTTCTTTTTAATGGAAAAAACTGCAGTAATATGGCAAAATATTTATTACAATGACATAGCAGAGAATTACAGAGATTAATAATAGACCAAAATAACAATGGATATTAAGAAATAAGTTTCTTCCAATCTAGAAAATCGAATTGACTTTACAGTCTATGCTACAAACTTTTTGCTTCATGCTGCAATAACTGTTGTCTCTAGCAAGAATGAAATAACCTTTGATATAATCATATTAGTTCAGTATCTACAGACTACTAATTTCTTTCATCTAATTTACAAATCCAAGTCACTTGTTATACCATCTAGCTCTTGTACACCTAAAGCCAAATCTATTTGAAGACAGCAGTGTTTTTTTCAAAACAAAAATGTGGACAAAATTTAGTCCCCATTTCTTCTCTAGCTCACCTTTTTAAATGGGTGGAAAAGGATTAATGTTTGCTGAATACCCCCATTAGAATTTTTACATTTTTACAAGATTGCTAAGGAAAGGTTTTTCTTTCAATTTAAGAAGCTCCTCCTTAGGATGAAATTAGTAAATGGAAAACATATGAGCAGCTCTAAAAAAGCCCAACTGATTTATAGGATAAAGAGAAGAAATTATTAGGAATCTTGATATGATCAAGAGATCTAGACAAATGGCACATGTATATTTTGACTACTGGTGGGTACTTGGGGGTGGTGGATAAGTGGGGGAAAGTAAAGGTAAAGTGGAAGAAGATGGAAGAAAAGCCAATACGAGTCAGTATCTTTTGAATTACCTTGTTGGTCAGATGGCTCCTGAGGGCAATATCAGCTAAGAAAAAGTCAGTTGCCATTTTGTTGAGATGGAATTGAATTTCTGTTGGTTCTACTACTTTCAAACACAAATTGGTTATGTGATTTATTGCCTGGCTAACTGACATGAAACTGATTTGGCATGTCTGACCTGTTCAGCAGAACTAACTAAAAAAATCACGCTGTATTGGTATTATACAGTGTCACCTTATATGCATATTCACATCTCTGACGTGCAAATTAAAAAGCCAAAAAGCAAAGAAAATAAAGGGGAGACAGAAGGCCCACTCAGAACCTGGTCTGGAAGGCCAGGCTATACTTGATGAAGGCAACATATCACTGAATACCAACAGGGATAGCAAATTCAACTTTTGTCAAAGCCATCAGTAGTGCAAGGGACAAGGTCTCACCAAATATCCCCTGCCTAAAGAAAAAATTTGTTAAGCTTCAATTTTTACTTGTCTTATTAGATATTTGTAGCATTACACTAAAAGATTATAGACAGACTTTTCAAAAGGTGAGACCGATGGTTTTGGCTGCCTGTCTGGCTCTGGAACAACTGAAATAAAAGTAATTTAGAAAGTTAAAAAAAATTAATGAGGAGCTATATGTGGTGAAAATGATATGTTCTGCCACAAAACAGCACAATTTTGTCCCCTTGAGATATAATTACAACTACTTTCAGGAATTTCCCACAATTATTTTTCATTTCAATAAAACATGTTCCAAAGTTAAATTCTAGACATTATTTATTCAATCATGAAACAGGCTTCATATACAGTGTTCATAATTCTGAAAATTTATAGTTCAATTTTAAGATTCGCAAGCTAAAGTTTTGGAAATATTCACAATTATTCTTTATAATTCTGCATTGTTTTTCTCTAAGAGTTTACAGCTTAACAAAAAAGTAATGCTCTTTCTGTTTTGGGTAACAACAGTCTACTGTCTACTTTATTGCTATTCTACCTACCACATTTTTTGGGAATCTAAAAATGCATGATAGGAAATGTAATTTATTTCAAGAATCTCACAACCGCACCTATGCTGTCCACATCTATCCAACTGTGACTGCTGTATTAACCTAGGCATACAAGTAGACAAAAGGCCCACAGTTAGCTATGGGATGAACTACAGCCCTGGGATAACTACACCATGCCCAATTGACCTTTTCAATTACTTTCAACCCACTAATTTATGCTTCTCATGCAGCATAAGATTACTACCACCTCTGCCTCCTGTAGTCCAGCTACCTTAGAAAGTTGCCTTAAAAAATGAAAAGCAGCTTCTCCTGAAAATGTTTTACAGCTCTTCATTATTCTTAGATTAAACCTGTCCAGGTACCCAGTGTGGGCAAGATTCATGCTAGATTAACAAATTCTTTTTTTTTTTAATGAAAGGTCAAAAGAATATATTTCGTGGACAAGACTTTTCTACAGGATAATCACTTGCATTGGAAGAATGCTAGACCCTGGACCATTCATTCAACATTTGAGGCTATAAGGCCCTTTGGAGTATCAGGACACATGAATGTTACACATAAATAAAGTTGGTGTCAAGCACTACATACAGACCCCTCATCAATAGAGTAAACATTTTCTATAAAAGTCATGCTACAGGCAAAACACAGCACAGTTACAGAATAAATAAATATTTAATTAGCAGTTTTTTGATCTGCAGTACTGGGTCACGACTTCCCCACTCGTTTTAAAACTTTCTCAACTAATGATGACAAAACTCCACAGGACAGCACATCTTTTCTACTTCCAGTATGGTTAGCAAATCCTATAAAGCTATATTATAAATCTTGCACAGCACTGGAGATGGTCAATTGTACCATGTACTGTAAATGTCGCAATAATGAAAAAGCAATGGAATCACTGACCATGTGATCTGTGAGTTTTGTAGCTTAAATGTACATGGACATAGGCATGTCTGTGTGACAGCAGAACATATAGACAATACAGATTACATAAACTAGGTATGTTACCATACTTGAATGTGAGGTACTTCTTTTAAACAACTTCTGAAACCTAGTGGCAAAGGCTAAAAAAACCTCAATTGCAGTCTTAATTTCCTTCTGAAATGTCTTTTCTCCTCTAAAATGCGATTGAATCTTTTTTTTAAATATATTACAGTTATTTTATTACCTTTCATACTCACTTAACAACTGCCTAATTATTTCTATCTTAAATCTATTCATTTTTTTAGAGTCACTCAAGAAAAAAATCTGCAACTCCAAGGTTGGACAACAAGCTGAGGACTTTTTGAGTGCTCTGTCATCTGACCAGCTAACAGTAAAATATCATCACATTTTTTTCATTTCCTGACATTACAATCAGACGGTGAGAAGGCGGCTAAAATCTGAAAACTCTGATGGGAATTTGTGATTCATCTCTCTGTCCTTCTCCGTGTCCCACGTGGTGATTGTATTTGTCTGTTCTCTCTACTCCTTACATCTACCTAGGTTGTAACAAGGAGAGAATATAGATGGTTTGAGAATCAAATTATGTCGTATTATAAAGGTTAAAGTTGTATTACTAAGTATCATGCATCTGGAGCTACATGAGGCGTTAACATTCAGCTACAACGCGAGCCATTGACTTTGTCTGTGAACATGAGGCTGGAAATCACTGTCTCTCTTCTGCTTCTCGTGAGCTGGAAGGGAGGCAAGGGACGTGGGGCAATCCCAGTGTCTGAGACAAATAGAGTAAGTGGGTTTGTTCTTTGTATGCATCCTACAGCAAATATAGCATATAAATAAAGTATGCATATACTGTCCTTAAGAAGGGAGAATGAAAAATTATTTTTTATGCTCATTTAAAAGCTTTTAGCAGTTTTACATACAAGAGGAGTACTCGATTTCTCTCCCACTGAAGATGAACGACTTAAGAATTGATATGTAATAAATAATAATATGATAAACAGGGAATGCAATTAAGAAAGATCTTTCTCTTAACTATAATTAAGCTCTGTTTCACTTACAATGAACATCAAATTCTGAAAATCGTTTTGAAATGCTTTGTTCTCTGCTATTTTAGGATCATTTGTTTCACTTTGGTTCTTACTATTAAATGAGAAAGGTCTGAATTTCGCAATTATGGAGTTTGATGCAGTATGACCTGCAGTATGTTTCGCATTACGTTTTTGAAGTAAGGAAATGGAAATCAGTGGGTCAAAAACTAACTACAAAATGTAACAGGTTACCTCAAATGCCCTATTCAGAGTTGTGGAAATTATCTTCAAATTCTAAAATCTAGGCTAGAGAAAAATCATTCAATGTTTGAATGTCTTTCAATATTATGAAGATTAATGCAGGAATAATGAACAAAGATTTTGCAAAGTCACTCTATTGTATCACATTTCTAATTACTTCATAGAATAAATTACAGAATCATAGAAATTTTGGGTTTGAAAGGACCTTAAAATCATCTAGTTCCAACTAAGGATCATTTTGATTTGAGCTCTCTCTATATATTTTTACATAAAACCTGTTCTACAGTATTTATCTTCACCTAGGGAAGGTCCAAATTTCATTTCTCCAGGCTTCTATCATGGCCAATAGTTCCTGTGGAAAAGAACAGTTTTCCCTAGAGATCCATGCAGATTTATTTCCGGGACTGGAGACATCTGGTAGGACCTTGGTGGCACAGAGTAGATGCATCTTAACCCAGAGTTTCCTCATTCTCAGCTGTTATCACACAGCACACACACACACAAACTAACAAGTACAACAGATTACACCATGCTGGAAGCTGTGCTACTGTGGGCAAATCGCTTTTGTCCTCTTGGTTACATCTACCCATGGATAATCACTGTTTTAGCAGCAGGTGAAGCATCAGACCTCTTCAAGCCTAGGAGGAGGATATTTTCCAGACAATTTTTAGGGGAACACAGAAAATTATCCTTTCTCAAGGGGCTGCCAATACCTGGCACAACAAACTGCTTGAAGAGTGTCAGTGGGATTTCAGTCTCTGCTTGTCCAGTTGGTTGCACTGACCTCTGTAGTCTCTCTGAAGATCCTGTACACAGCTAGAGATGGGAGTTCCTGACATCACGCTATGCAGGCAAGGCAGGGTGCATTACATCCCCAACTCCACATCAGAAGACAGCTGCAGGAGCGCAGCGGGCACAAAGTGTAGCAAAAGGCTCATGAAATAAGGTAGGCCACCACAGAAGTGAGATCTGGGGTCCCACTTTGGGGAGGAGGGAAAAGAGTGCATGGCGTATAGATATAGAAGATGGGGACATGAGGCCAGAGTGCCAAGCTTTGGGTTCAGACACATGAGGAACAACTTAAGAGATGAAAGGGAGCATCAGCTTGGACGATGGTTTTTTTTCTGGGGATGACAGAGCACAGAATACAAAGATCATGGCATTCAGGTGTTATTTTTGGAGATAGAGAGGGTGCATTGTAATCCTTAGTATCAGAAGGCAGAAAGAACACAGTCACATTTGAAAAGCTGTGGCTGCTCTGTCTACTGATGTTAATGGTATTACCTGTCCTTAGCCTAGTTGTCAATGCAGTGAAATACTCTTGACATCCAAGAAAATTCAACTTGTGAACTCCCGAACCCTGCAGCTTAATTTGCATACCCTGCTGCTTTACAAGGTCCTTAAAATTCAAGTTTGCCATCGAGTATGTGAGGGCTTGCAGCAGCAAAAGCAATAACCTGGGAATTTTGCAAGATTCCTGGTTGAATGTCTGAGCCCTAAAAACTATGCAAGTAATGGATGTTTGAAATGACCACTGCCACATAAAGTATAAAACAAGATAAGCATGGGATTATTACAGCACTGCAGAATCAAACAGCAGCAGAAACAGAGATGAGTGAAAAGATGCTCTGATTCCAATATAAATAACTTCAATAATAGCATACTGAAAATTTCTGTCAAAGCAAATTGTGTTTTGTATAAATGTTCTTCCTTATTTTAAAGGCCTGGCATAGTGTGAAAGTCAGTCTTTAAAATTGTCACAGTCTGCAGCTCACACTAATTGGAACCTTTTCTGGTAGTCTCCACAAGGGGTCAAGGAGAGAATGTGTCTGCAGGCTGAATTATGCTTGCTTCCTCTGAAAGAAGTGGTCCCTTCAGATCAGGGCCGTGGCACACTGGTGGGCTTTCATGCAGGAGATGCCACCGCAGATATCTCTGCAAATAAAGGCTTTGAGAATAAAAAAGCCTCCCGTTCTCTAAGGCTGTCCGTCTGTCAAGCTTTCACATGTACCAAATTCAGTCTGTTTTCTCCTTTATTAGCACTGTGACAAGGTGAGCCCTATAAAGTTGTTGTTCTTGGAATTTTAGTGCTATATGAAAACCTGTATTTACCTCATCAACGTAACCCTCCTCCAAACAAATACTCAGAGTTGTCCAGTTGCTTATATTATCAACTTTAGAGTACTACCTTTATAGTTAAGGCTATTACTTTGCATTACCTTTGAGTTACCAAAATGTTGGTCAAACAGTTAATACTTGTACATGCTGTACAAAAATGTACAAGAGTAAAACTACTTGAAAAGCAACAGCAGCATTACACTGATATCTAACTGATGAGCAATGTTACCTGCTCCTTACTACACTGGCCTTCAGTCAATTTTTGAGTGCACTTCTTAATATCAGCAATATGCAGAAAACTCAACATTGACTGAGGCACCTTCCTTAGACAACCATTTTCCTACTTACACAAATCTATGACAGCCTCATTCGGTTCCTGAGAGCACTTGGGGTTAAACTTCAAGATGGAATAGAGGATGTATTAGAAGGTACAAATACTGGAGTTGTCTGATCCAACATAATCAGTATTTTCTCATTTTGGCCAGCATAAAAAAACCCACAAGAGCCAGATGAGCATGTGTGTATATCTGATGGACTGAGACTTTCATCAAGTCAACTATGAGCATGCCACTGCTGCACCATCACAGCATTAATCACTTCATGCTGCATGAAGATGCCGTACAGCCAAGGAAAAAATGTAGTGCTTACTCCCCTATTAATTAATTGTTCAGCTGTCCTCTTCTAATTAGACTTTCTGCACATTAGTTTTAAAGGATCAAAGACAGATAAAATGGGATAATATTGGTCTCTCAGGTCACTCATCCAGGCCAATGTTTCAGTGCTAGTTTTCCTATCATTAACTGCCAAAGTCTCAAAAGCTCTGCGGAAAAGTTAATTTTCAAAGCCAGTCTCAAGATGTCTATTGATGACACATCTTTAGAAATGGTGCTATGAAGCTATTATTCAATACTATCAAAGTAAAATATTTACAGAAGAGGTTGGTCTCACCACGGAAAGGTCAGTTGTACTCCCCTGAAAATTTCTCTTCTTTATTTGTCACACTACACTCCTTCCATCAGACTGCAATGACTTTTAAATGGTATTTTCATGGGCATTTTCTGCAAGCCCTTTCAGACAGAGTTTCTAAGTGAGCTAAGTTGTTCCCAAATTTAGTGCTCTCACCGAAACTCCACCAGCATTCACTTCCCCCTGCCCCCTCCCTGCCTCCATCTAGAAACACAAAATGCAAAGATTATGGGTTAAGATAACAATTTACTGGAAACAGCAAAGAGATAAGAAAATGAACAGTAACAGCAACAATACTAATCACAAAAGTGTACAAAGAGAGGTGATTTACGTGTAAAATGCTCATCGAGCCCAGGACAAAGAAAAACAATGGCAGACAGACCCTCCCCTTGGCACACCTTCCCCCAACTGCAAACTAAACCCACCTTCTTCAGAAAAGCCAGTCCCTCACTTCCAACCCCCAGTAATGATGTGAGGTGATACAGAATAAGACAGACACACTCACACAGCTCCAGGCTCTGCCCCCTCACAGCTATTGCAAAAAATTAACTCTGTCCTGGCCAAAACCAGGACATGAGTGCAATTCTGTTTTCCCATTCTGCAGCTGTCCATACACAAAATCTGACAGGCCCACAACAGCTGCCCACTGCCCACACTGAGCACTACCCTGCTCAGTTAAGTTAAACCAATGCAATTACTTTGGGATCACTCATCCTTTGCACTAACATTCTTATATGGGACATCCAGGAACTTGGACGGTACTGAAACACAAAGGCTGCAGAACAAATTGCACAACATGTTAATTCCTAACCACTCCTCAAAATCCAACCCAATGCTGACATGACAGACTATGCTTTGAAACAGTGGCATGAACCAATTCTCTGATGCAGCCACCACAGACCCAGCAATGGTTATGAAACCTATTCCAATTACTCCGTCATTTTTATCTTCAACCTTCAAAAATGGAGCCATTATGATTTCACTACAGTAGTATTCATGGGCATACAAAATTTAATTTGAAAAATGCTAAATGTCATTACAACATTCTTCTATTTTCTAGAACAATTTCTAAATTTTTGTAAATACATCCGGATGGTCAAACTGAATTCACAGTTCACTTATCAGGGAGAAACAAGGACTACAACACCTCAAGTACTTTTCTGTACAGGTCCCATATGTTCCTCTATATTATCTGAATTAGATTACAAGAAGCTTTCTTATGCACTACTGAATTTCCAGCAGTTGTTTAGACATCTTGATGCAGTCACATATTCACTTGAGTTTTTATTTCAAGTGTGGAAACAGACAAAATAATAAAGCTTAAAGACTGAAGGAAATGATGAGGCAACTTTCCAAACCCTGGAAATTGGTGTTATTCCATTCACTTATCTCAGTGTAAAAGAGAGATTAACAATATGATCTAGCAATTGAAAAGGATGTTTCAGGCAGTAAGTGTAATTCTATTATTCACATAATGAAGCCTAGTTGGCTTCCTTTTTTTTTTCCTTCAAAGAGACACAATGTAAATTTTCACTTAGAAAATAAATTCTGTCTTCTAATGGTTTATTTTTAATGTCTGGTTTTGCTGACACTGTGTTAGAAAGTAACAATCATCACTTTACTCTATAATTTTTTTTCTCTAGTCTGGTTGCAGCAGACCTCTCATGCCCCATGAAAAGTGAAAGTTTTCATTTAATATATGTTTGGTTACTTCTCTTTGTTTTAAGTGACAGAGCAACATAAATTTATCCCAGAAGTCAAAAACTTCATGGCATGTCTAATGGCTATTTTTACAGAGATGTGACTGTGCCCAGGTTAAAACTGCACCAGTGATTGAGCAAGGAATGTGCAGCTCTGCTACGATAAACCATCAATCCAAAGCTAGACTGGCAAGTGACTGCTTATGGATTTGAAGGAACCGTTCACTTGCTGGGATGGTCACAGCATCTTCTGGCAGCAGGAAAAGCAACACTGCTGTCTTCCACAATGAAACTCTGCCTCTAGCAGAGCTCGTTTGCCTTCCTAGTCTTGACAAAAGTTAGGCACTTGATATACTGATATTAATATAATGCAAATATTGCTTGATTAGTGCTTCTATTCTCCCCGCAGTTTCCTGCATTACTCTGATTTTTTTCATAGGGGGCATACTTTAGTCAGAGAAGATCTACAGTATATGCTTATGCAGATTTTTGTATAGTGAAGTTTGGTCATTCTAGGTAGTATGGCAGTTAAGAGATAATAAAAAGAGTCAATAAAATGCATTATCTAATGCCAAACACTTTGAATAAATAATTACAACAATGAATTAAAATAAACAGTAGTGTAAACTTATTGAGAAACAAGCAAATCATGTACTCTAAAATTATATTTTAAATTGGAAATAAGGAAGTTAAAGAAAAGATAGTTGAACATTTCAGAAACTGTAGAGAAGCAATGTCGGTATCTGTACTATTGCAAAAGAGATTTATGGGAGTTACATATTAAAGAGGATGAAAGATCACTAAAGATGAGAAAATCTTAAAGATATTTTTATTATAGGACAAATTAAACATAATCTTTTATGTTCAGAGTTTCATTTTCATTTCACTGAAGCATTAGAAATCATTACAGCTGCTATTCATAATCTTACAGCACTGGCATTTTCATTTTCAGGTTGGGGCATTGTGTATCTAGTAATGAAAGGTCAGGCATTCACATACATCCTTCATTCCTACAGCTATTAATTTTTTTCTTTTCCTTGATGCTTTTCAAAAAGCAGAACATGAGATAAATTTTGCTGATTAAATGTTAAATGCTTTAGGATCATCTTGTTTTAGAGAGTTATCTGAGTTTTTATTAATAATGCATAACATTCACTTAGGGCTATTTTGTATCGGAAGTCCTTCACAGCATTATCTTAGCTCTAAGTAACTCAGCCAACAAAGGAAAAAAGTTAAGAAGAGGAAGATGCATTCAGAAATGAGATGAAGCTCTTGAATTCTGAAGATTATTGTATTTTCAAGTACTATATTATATACTGTTCTCAGTTCAATATTATTGGCTTTATTATCATTCCTTAAGAAAAAACACATTCATTTAAAGAGTAATGGTATTTTTCTTTCAGATGTCTGAACACTATTACTTTTGCTTTCCAGTCTTATCTGCTTTTTTGGAACTAGACTATCTGATCCAATCTATGAGCATCTCTGTTCTTTGTTATGGAACACAATGCCACTATTATGTTTTAAATAATTAGAGACTGATGGAAATTGTTTTAAGAAATAAATGTTCCAATAAAGATTCGCTCATTTCCTCATTAAGAAAAGTCTCTGCAGCCAGTGGCTTTAGATTTGTGGGGTTTATTATTAGTATTACTGTAATTATTATTATATCTGCAAGGTTAGACAATTGATGGATACTGAGCTGCACAGACTAATGCAGAATGATTTTTGCTTACTGCATCTGGAATAGAAAATTTATTGGTCAGATGCCAAAGACATATCCATGTGCCACTGGAACAGTATAAGTGATGGCAGAGGTGATTTTATAATGATTTGGATGGGCGGCCAAAGAGGCTACTCTTCTTAAGGTACTGTGCATGCAGCACAGTAATTCAGACAGCAGCAGTCCCAAAGTGCAGACTGTTTGGCTATATTTGTGTCCTCACACATTATTTAATATATTTAAGAAGTAGACTGATAGGAGAAGAAATTGAGTCAGAACTTCTGCCAGACAATTAACCACTTGCTTCTGTAAAATTGCATTAGTTATTAAAAAGTCCTGCCAGGAATATATACCATATAACCAGAATGTTTCAAATTCAAAGGTTCGTCCCCTTTTTTTATTTATTTAAAGGAAGAATATATTTAGTGTGGTAAAATCAGTAAAATATTACTTTAAAAATCTTTTCTATTTAAAGCTCTGTCCAATCTTTCAAGATCATATTGTTAACTGTCATTTAATACATCTAAATATTTATGCTGGTTAACCAAATAATGCATTTATGCTGCTATAGCATTTATTTTTTCCCTTTTTTGTATCACTAGAACAATATCATTTGTTTTAGATTTTCTTTGGGACAAAGAAACACTACTATGAGTCTCACTGAAAAGTTACAAAGCAAATGTATGCTGCTAATAAACATGGTCCTTAAGATAAAACTTAAATTACAGTTAAGCAGAAATTCCTCCTCGATAAATACAAAAATATCGTAAATTATAAGGGGGAAAGGAATGCATGAAAAGA
Organism: Pseudopipra pipra; assembly: GCF_036250125.1. NCBI lineage: Eukaryota > Metazoa > Chordata > Aves > Passeriformes > Pipridae > Pseudopipra > Pseudopipra pipra. The sequence continues at coordinate 100,431,739 of NC_087550.1, read as the reverse complement.
GGAGAAGAAAATTACGCAGCAGAAGCAAACCAAGCATAAAATGCTGAACGGTTGCATTCTTCTATCCACACAGAAAATGAAGACATAATTGCAGTGCAGTTGGACACAGAGATGTGAGCTCTGGTCTAGATACGATGGGTAACATCGCAGTAAAAATACGATGACACTCTCTTCAGCATCAGTTATATCCCCCCTTCCAAAACCGCCCACACTCGCAGAGCCAAGCTGATGTTTTGGTATCCGTACCAGCCAGATTAAAGTTCGCCTGGGGACATGATTCACACACGTACTGCGTCCCGGCGGGCCCCAGCCCACCGCCTCTGCAGCACCACCATGCAGCAAAAAAAAAGGTGAAAATTAACTAGTTTATCACTGTCCTCTCCTGCTCCTCAGATGCTGCCGGTAACAAGCAGGACTAAAGGGAAGGACAGTAAGACATCTCTCTGCTTTTCAGGAAAACAGTGAGGGGGAGGAGGGAAGCTGTTCATGGGGGTGGTGAATACATAACTCACCGTATAGCTGCAGCCAGAAGGTTGTAGGAGGGAAGATGGATATTGGTAAGGGGAAAAAAGAAGAAAGGACTGACTTAATATGACTTGCTAGATTAATTTTATAGGTATTTTGCAAATAATTTATTTGGAATACTTGTATTTTTTCAACTAGATTTATGTGCCCTGTGCCCTGACCAGGTGTTCCTGTTCCCCCAGAGAGCCCTGACTGCCCCTGCTGCAGCTGGCAGGACATGCCAGAGCCATGCTGCCCTGCATAGGGGGACTCAAGACTGATGGTGCTGGGGAGAGAGTACCCATGCTCTGGCACAGACACTGTCAAAGCCTCCGCTGCCGGCATAGCTGCTCTACTGAATCGAGCAATTATTTGGCACAAAACAGTAAAGCAAGCAGAGTTGTCTTAGCAAGCCCTCTCTCAGCACAAGTCACGGTATCAAAGGGATGAGGGCACACCACCAGTGCTGCTTCTGACCGTGGCTCTGAATCAACCTGTCAATAACCATCTCCTCTGGGCAGAGGCTGGCACTGCCAGCATGGGTTGCGCTCGTTGCTGGCAGATCTCTGGGATGGAGCTCTGAGACTTCATCTCTGAATTGCAAATGGGCCAAGGTGAGAGACTGTAGCCAAGAGGCTCCGTCACTCCAGCCAGCACAGCCAGCCACCCCTGACACCTATCCAAAGAGGAGACTCACTTCAACCTGTCTCAGGGCATGAGGTACCACAGCACAAAATACGTCTCTAGATGCTTTCTGAAATCAGAGGAACAGTTGCAAATAGCTCCTCCCACCCTCAGCATGGCTACAGGCAACTTCATTCATGGCCAGTCTTCGCAAACGAAGATTTGGGAAAGGTCATTACCCTTCGAGCCTGCGCAGTGGATTTTTCAGGTGAGACACAGTGTGCGCTGAACTGAGCCCACCCTTTAATCCTAAGGTTCATCTGGCGGGCGGAGCGAGCTCGGACGGTGGCAGCGAGGTCCTCAGGACGTAGGTTTGTTTAGAGTGACCTTCTCTTAGATGGATGGCCTTACAGGGCTGACGAGCTCCATCTGCCTGGAGGGGTTCCCTGACCGGGAATCGAACACGGGCCGCGGCAGTGAGAGCGCCGCATCCTAACCACTAGACCACCAGGGGGCCCTCTACAGGCAACTAGTTTGGGCTAAAGGCCCAATTTTAAACAGATGGAGCTCACAGATGTGAATTTTCAGCCAGGTATGGGAGCAGTTTTATTGTTCAGAAATTACCCTGGCTTGTCACACACACAAACAGACCAACAGGCTCTGTGTGCTGCACACAGGGTTTTAGGCACCTTGACTCTACTACCTGCGCTTTGGATGCTGTAGGACTTGCTCTTGTAATCTGAGCCAACTCAGATACACTGCATAAAAATGTCTCCTATATCAGCCATGTAAAAATTTCACCAAGTTCGAAAAGTATGTAATAGTAAGGTTTCCCCTCTACTGAATAACTCCTATAAAGAACAATCTTTGGAGTCTGCAGTTTTCTTCTCTTGGGTGACCATTCCATTCTCCTCTTGAACAGCTTGTACTTCTGTTTCATCCTCAGTATGTTGAGGACTTTCATTTAAAGCTAGTTCATGAACTTTATAGGCATCACACATATCCCCCACTTCAGCTGCAATCATAAGATAAGCACAAAAATACGCGCACATCAAAAGTCTTATCTTCTTCATTTGTACACACTGACAACGATCTATCTGTGTAAGAATAAATTCCTTGTTCCAAGGACGTGCATTAAAATTCAGTTCTCAAAGGGACACAGCAGAGGATTTAGTATGCAAGGATATATGTTCTTTAAAGGCCATATGTCAAAATGCAAGATTAAAAATAGACTTGTCAAAATTGAGTCTGACAGAAATCACTGTAACATCTCTACATTCCAATGAACATAATATTCTTCATTATGTAGTCACATAGTAATACTTTTAGTAACCTGGAGACTTCTCTAGAGCCTAATTAGACTGCAAATGTGATTTTAAAAAATCAATTAAATGATTATTTTTAAAATTAGTTTACTGCTTATGCAAAGTGCTAGATTATGAGTATTGGCTGGCAGTTTCTTCACATCTACAGGTCAGTGGTTTTTTGCATACATGTAAGTGAGATGCATACATGTAAGAACTTGCATAATTTTGGTGTTTAGGTGGAATTTGTCAGAAAAAAATGGGTGAGAGTAAGAGCAAGAAACTCAAATTAGACACAAAACTGCCACTGTGTATTTCATTAATTCCTCATGAAAAATAGTTCAAAATTAATAATCTGTGATTCTACCAAAAATGAATCAACTATTAAAAATCTTTTAAACCTTGCAAATCCTTTTTTTAAAACTTTTTTCACAATATACTTTTAATTCCCTAATTCTTTCCTATCCTAACAAAAAGATAATCTCAGGACAAAAGCTCTTAGTCTACAAAGGATCAACAGCCATAAAAGTGTATAAAAAAAGAGGCAGGGGAGAGAAGCATCCTTATAGAAACAGATTCACAAAGCTAATCACTAAAAAGAAAAGTGGAGGAAGGAGATCAGAGAGGTTCAAGGGGATTTATTTGGTTTACTTTCCTCCCTCTATCCTCTCCCCAGCTGGAGCTTCCCAAAAAATGTTCGAAGTTCGTACCTTCTATGTGGCTCTTCTGAAGATCCAATCTCCAAAAGGGAAGTTTCAGAAAGGTCATCTGTGAAGGGGATCTTTGCCCCTCAAAATCCATAAGTTAGCCATCTGAACAATGTACTATTCACATTTTTAAAGGCAATAATAAATCATACACTCTCCTAGTTCTTTGCTTCATTTGGTGAGACTGAATATCTAACCCTTGCTTTGCTGTTCTGCATGCTGCTGTTGTCAATATCATTAACCTATTTAGTCAGCCTGATGCACCTCAACCTTCTGCAACACATGGTGGTGACTTTGTACTTCACTCACAGTGTTGCTGCTGCCGCCGCCTTCTTATACATCCAGGCAGCGTCCCTGCACAAGCAGAAGCCTAAATATCTCTTCCTGTTCTGGCCACGGGCAAAAAATTCCAGGTGTCCCAAAGGCCATGCGGATTTCTATGGCTTGTACAACAAAGTCATTGGTTACACAAAGCCAGCCCCTGGAGATGCTTACAGACCCCTACAGCTATGTGGCACTGACTTTAGAGCTACTGCTCTTTTTGTCTCACTCCCAAAGGGCTGGCTCTTGGAGAGGGCAATGAAAGGAGTGGCAGGCTACCTTAGCTGCCCCCGGCAAGCTTCCCACGAGGAGCACGGGCAGAACAGATGACTCCTTTCCAAGCTGCAATCTTTTCTTCCTATGTCCTAGGCTGGGAATTATTCCAGCTCCTTCAGATGCCACTTACCAACTCTCAGCCTACAAATTATTAAAAAGTAATTTGGAAAATTATACTACTCTGGAAACATGGGAGTCTTTTCCCTTTGCGGAATAAGAGTAAGATACACACAGAGAGTCATTCCCATTTACTACAGTGGGTAAGGTGGAAGGGAAAGGGAAAGACAACCATCAGTCTACGGTTTTCACTTGAAGAATCCATATTATACATATTCATTAAGGAGATCTTTGATTATGCGTGCAGCCAATGACAGGAAGACAGAAGGGAAGAACCTACAGAACCTCTAGGTTCTTATTGTGCTGCTTTTTAAGGAAAAAAAAAAAATACCAGAAGTTATCAGTTATATTCAAGACTGTTAGGGAAAGTGTAGTAAAATGAAGGGAGGAAAAAAAGAGCACTTATGTTTTTTTCTAATTAAAAGGGTTGTAGAAATAAATCTTCCCCAAGAAAGAATATTTTGTAAACAACTGATCATGTGGTCTCTCTGACCTTTCTCTGAAACAACTGGAAACAGGCCTATCAGATACAAAATGCAGCAATAATGGACGTTGGATCTGATTTGGTGTGGTGGTTTCTAAGTTGGTGTATTCCCCTTCCAAGTGATTAATTTTTTTCTCATAAAAGCTTGTGATAATGCTCAAATTCAGAGGTTATCCAGTACAGAGAGTATTGACATTTTTCATTGACATTTACTACTCAGCAAAGTTCTCCTGAACTTCAGCAATCACCACTGACGTATCTGTTATATGGAATGCAATTCTAAGTCCTGAATACAATGAACTTTCTCTGCACAAAATGCTTAGTTCAGGAAAGAAAATTACTTCATTGAAAACCACATTATAATATATGTTGTAAAGAAGGGTGCTATCAATTAACCACATATTTTAATCTTAATAGGTCAGAATTTGAAACAGAGAGACATTTCTGATTTAGCCTACTTTGGATTTCCATCTCTAACACTATACTGAAATCTGGAAAATTCAACCAACTAACTTAAGAAAAGTAAAAACAGAAACATGAAAAGCAATGAAATTTAATTTCAAAAAATTTCCCTTTATTACTGAAAAGATGGTAGTGATGATGCAGATAAAAGTACTTATTACAATCCACCAGATAAATGGTAAATTGCATCTAACACTTGTGAGGAAGAGGATGAAGATAGAAGTAGCAGAGGAGTTGTGGAAAAGCAGTGTTCCTTGGGCACAGTTACCCTTTCCTCCCCCTCTTACCTCTTTTCACAGTAAAATAACCTCAGGGAGAAGAAGATGAACTGATTTATATCAGAAACTTTATCTCAGTGTTGTCAAACTCATGCATTAAATAATGGCATATCAAAGCCTCCCATGACTTAAAAGCCATGATGCCAGCTATGATAAACCTCTATCTTCTGTTCTTGCATTTTTGGTCTTTCTGAGCTTATGATTTTATGCTTTCTATAGTCAACAAGACTGGTCTCTTCCATTTTAACAACACTGTGACTTCCATTCATTCACATGAATACCATGACTCATAGCAAAGCACCAAACAGTTTAATTTAGACTCATGAGAGAAATATAGGGAAAGGACTTCGAACTGCCTGCTATTGTTCAGTACCTACATAAAAACATCCACTGATTTTTTCAGTTGTAACAATCAAGTGATGTTGAAGGCTGTTGCTGCAAGCTATGATAGCCCCCTGATGCGCCTCATGCCCCTGTCCCAGAGATGCTGATATGAAATTGGTTCAGACATAAGGTGATGCAGTGAAAAAACGGTTGAAATGTAAGTACACAGATCATTTTACTGAGGCACAAAACAACCACAAATATTTGAAATCTCTGTATGTTTTCACTTATAGGCTGGGGGATGAACAGATCAATGGCAGCCCTCCCAAGAAAGACCTCCAGGTGCTGGTGGATAAGAGGCTGCACATGAGTTGGCAGTGTAAGCTTGCAGCCCAGAAAGTCAATTATGTCCTGGGCTGCATCAAAAGCATTGTGGCCAACAGGTCAAGGGAGGTGATTCTGACCTCTACTCTGCTCTTGTGAGACCCCACCTGCAGTGCTGCATCCTGTTCTGGGGTCTCCAGCACAGGCAGGACATTGACCTGTTGGAGCAAGTCCAGATGAGGGACATCAAGATGATTAGAGGGATGGAGCAGCTCTCTGATGAGGAAAGGCTGAGAGAGTTGGGATTGTTCAGCCTAGAGAAGAGAAGGCCTTGGGGCGACTTAATTGCAGCCTTCCAGTACCTGAAGGAAGTCTACAAAAAAGATGGACAGAGACTTTCTACAGGAGTGTGTAGTGACAGGACAAGGGGGAATGGCTTCAAACCAAAAGAGAGTAGGTTTAGATTAGATATTAGGAAGAAATTCTCTACTATGTGAGGGTGGTGAGGAACTAGCACAGGTTGTCTACAGAAGTGGATGCCCCATCCCTGGAAGTGTTCAAGGCCATGTTGGATGGAGCTCTGAGCAACCTGGTCTAGTGAAAAGTGTCCCTGTCTACAGTGGGGGTGGTTGGAACTAGATGATTTTTAAGGTCCCTTCCAACCCAGGCCATTATATGATTCTATGATTTATTTATAACTGTCATTTGTTGTCATTTCTACAGTCATAAAACGTACTGCACTAAAAAATCCTCCAGTGTCTCTCTCCTCTATGGTTTTGTTTTGCAATATATAGTGTAACCTTAAAAATGGGTCTGGTCTCCTTGAAATATCTAATTTTCAAGTCAAGAAAACACATGCCTTGGTAGGCAGACAGCCTCAGAGAAGGGACAGAGATGGGAAAGTGAAAGGAGAGAATTAGGGGGAGTGATGGGAAAGGGACTTGCAGAGGTTGGCATGGGTTGTCACCGGGAATGGTATGTCACAAAACCACCCTTTGAATTAGCCCAGGTCAAATAGGGGAATGCTTTATTAAACCATGTTATTCTGCCTTTTCACAGCTATATCTTAAACAAATTAGCAGGCTATAAAGTACAGCTACTACAAGCAATCCATGGGGTAATCAATAAACAGTCTGATCCAAACCCCTCTGAAATCCATCAAAAGACAACTACCATCTTCAGTAGGCTTAGGGTCATACTCATTTTGGTGGAGGATGCACATTTCTTCATAATCACTAAGAAAACTAAGCACAAGTCAAAAAACAACACTGTTCCTGTAACTTTTAAAACACCTTTATCAAATTTTTCCTTTAACATAGCCTTAAACAAGGCTTCTTCCTAGAAAGCAAAAGGTAAGTACTTCTAGGAGCAAGCAGTATGTATTTTAGCATTTATCATTATGGACATGTTATTTATAGGTTCAACATACAAAATATTCATCCTGTTCAGAGCTGTCCCTAAACAAAAAATAAAACAGGCATTAATCTTTGTGCCTAAAAAATAAAAATAAAAAAATCCACCATCTCCACTAAGCAAAAAATAATCAATTTACAAAGCTGTGTTTTATTTGCACTTGACTGTTTAATGCACAGGACTTTTAAAAGAGCTGGCACTGGCAGGATAGGGTGAAACAGCACTACCACTGTATCATGTTTATTAATTGTAAAATGCTGCAGTTTATTGCTCTATTTACAATAATAACAGTATTGTTAAACAGTTAGCATAACAAATGTGGTTTTGACCAAAGAGTCACTGATGTCTGTCTTTATAAATTAAGCTAGTAACAAAGTCCATGCCTATAATGGTATTACCTTCTTTGAATTAACAAAATAGTCCATTGGTGGTGCACCATAAGCACCTATTGGGAAATTTATGTTATCCTGCCTCATGCATCAGATATCTAAATCAACAGCCTTGACAAGAGCATTTTTCCCCCTCATTGTTAATGACATAAATGCAAAAGCACTATAATTAATTTAAAGCAGCAGCTGAAGGAAAAACTCTCATGGAGATACCGGTAACGTGTCATGAACAGAGTACCATGAAGACAGCAGGCAATTCAAAATCCAAATATTCTTTGCTAGAGACAATTTAACTGTTCAAAAGCATCTATCAAACACACAAGCACATATTGGAATAGTTTCCTAAATTTACTATTTACTTAATAGGCTATGATTTCTGTGGAATATATATGGATTGTAAGATCCAAGTCTATGGGACCAGATGGGATCCATCCCAGGGTGATGAGAGAGCTGGCAGAAGAGCTTGCCAAACCGCTCTCCATCATCTTCCAACAGTCCTGGCTCTCTGGGAAGGTCCCAAATGATTGGAGGTTGGCGAATGTCACCCCAATCCACAAAAAAGGCTGCAAGCAGGACCCTGGCAACTATAGGCCTGTCAGCCTGACCTCGGTGCCTGGCAGGGTTATGGAGCAGATCATCCTGAGTGCAATCACACAGCACCTTCAGGATGGACAAGGGATTAGACCCAGCCAGCATGGGTTTAGGAGGGGCAGGTCCTGTCTGACCAACCTGATCTCTTTTTACAATCAGGTGACCCACCTGGTGGATGAGGGGAAGGCTGTGGATGTGGTCTATCTAGACTTCAGCAAGGCCTTTGACACTGTCTCCCATAATATACTCCTGGAAAAGCTGGCAGCCCATGGCTTGGACAAGTATACCCTCTCCTGGATTAGGAGCCGGCTGGAGGGTCGGGCCCAGAGAATGCTGGTGAATGGAGCTGCATCCAGCTGGCAGCCGGTCACCAGTGGTGTTCCCCAGGGATCAGTGTTGGGCCCAGTCCTGTTTAACATCTTTATTGATGATTTAGATGAGGGGATTGAGTGTATCACCAGCAAATTTGCTGATGACACTAAATTGGGAGGGAGTGTCGACCTGTTGGAAGGCAGGAGGGCTCTGCAGAGGGATCTGGATAGACTTGAGAGATGGGCTGATTCCAATGGGATGAAGTTCAATAAAGCCAAGTGCCGGGTCCTGCACTTTGGCCACAACAACCCCATGCAGCGCTACAGGCTGGGCACAGAGTGGCTGAAGAGCAGCCAGGCAGAAAGGGACCTGGGGGTACTAATTGACAGGAAGCTCAACATGAGCCAACAGTGTGCCCAGGTGGCCAAGAAGGCCAATGGGATCTTGTCCTGTATCAAAAATAGCATGGCCAGCAGGAGAAGGGAAGTGATCCTTCCCCTGTACTCTGCGTTGGTGAGGCCACACCTTGAGTATTGTGTTCAGTTCTGGGCCCCTCAGTTCAGAAAGGATATTGAGGTGCTGGAGCGGGTCCAGAGAAGAGTAACAAGGCTGGTGAAGGGACTGGAGCATAAGTCCTATGGGGAGAGGCTGAGGGAGCTGGGGTTGTTTAGCCTGGAGAAGAGGAGGCTCAGAGGTGACCTCATCACCGTCTATAACTACCTGAAGGGAAGTTCTAGCCAGGTTGGGGTTGGTCTCTTCTCTCAGGCACTCAGCAATAGGACAAGGGGACACGGGCTTAAGCTCCGCCAGGGGAAATTTAAGTTGGATATCAGGAGAAAATTCTTTACAGAGAGAGTAATCAGGCATTGGAATGGGCTGCCCAGAGAGGTGGTGGATTCACCATCCCTGGAGATTTTTAAACGCAGATTGGACGTGGCACTGAGTGCCATGATCTAGTAAATGGACTGGATTTGGACCAAGGGTTGGACTCGATGATCTCGGAGGCCTTTTCCAACCCAATCGATTCTATGATTCTATGATTCTATGATATGAATACATCTTAAAAATGTACAGTAAAGTAGCTATTTAAAGAAGGTACTGCAGACTGCTCTTAGGCAAATGTCATCTTTCTAATCAAGGCATTAGGAGTAATAAATCCCTACTGCAAGTAAATTGTTGCTTAAATGAAAAACTAAGTTTCAGATTAGTAAATCCTATCAGATTCAGACAGTTATGTCATAATCTTCACCACAGTACAATCAAACCAAATTACTACTTTTTCTTACTGTTTCTGATATTCAAGCTATAATTGCCAAAACTGAACTTCAGTGCAGAAAAAAAATTTAAAAAATAGTACTGAAAGCTAAAGGAAACACACTGTAAACTGTGTATGTTCAGTACTGTGTACCAGAAAAGTAACTCCTTGTCATCCTGTATTTGACTTCTACTCAAAAATCAGCTCCAGTGAAATAACACACAACTCAAAAAAGCCCCCCAAAACCCAAACCAACCAAACCCCAAACGAAACATCAATCACATAAAAGAAAAAAGGTTAAAAAAAAAAAGGAGTCATGTCCTTCATAGCATCATATCTGTTGAGGCTGAAAGGCAGGAGAAGATATCCAGCTGTGGGCTTTGAATTACACCGTGCAAAGATAACTGCAAGTACACAAAACATGGGCATGGGCGACTGTGAGGAAGAGCCCAAGAGCAGAAATCTACTGCTGTAACAGGAGAGTACTCACTTTACCACCTTCCTGGAAAAGTCACATCTTCCCAGAAAGGGTTGATTATCCCACATGGAGTTAGCACAGCTTTTTGAGCTGCTCACAGTCTGGATTCAGGTATGAGATAGGGCAGTCTTACTACTCCAATAGACTCACATATCCTAAGACAAACATACACCTTATGTCTGACTTCATCAAAACACAAACTTCTCTGCTGAGGATTGTTGGTAGATGTTTTGTGAAGGCCTTATCTTATGCTTGAGCTAAGCACATCTTTCCAAACAGATAGAAGATCACAATTTAAAGACTTAAAATGGTGGAGAATGACCAGCACTTGCTCCCTCTCATCTCTCTGTGTTAGTAGCTGTACTTTCTTAGGAGTTGACTGTACTTTTCTACCAAGCTGAAGAGGTACTTGCTATCGCAATTTGTCCTTGTTCAGCTACACCTCTCTGGATCTATCCTGCAGTAACCCAACTAGGCTGAGCTTCTCATGTCTCTCATAAAAGGGGAAACTTGTGGCTAATTTTTGCTGCTCTTCCCAGACTACGTTCAATTGCCAGCACACTTTCAGGATCAGGACTTTCTATGGTTATATATAAAATTTATATTGCCTCCTTACTCCCACTTGATATTCTTATCCTTTTTATATCCATTTTATATTCATTCTATTAGCTACAATGTACTGTTCTGAAAGGTCAAAATCAATGAATTATTTAATGCAATGGCAAGCTTAGACACGAAATGCTGCATCTTAACAGTCTCTGGTAGTTTCACCTTAGGCTGAGCTTCAGTTATGTGAACCAAGGGGATCTAGACAGGAATGCTCACGATACCAGCTTTAATCCACTTGCTCTGAGCAACAGGCACATCCACCCTGTGCTTCACCTTGGCCAGGCTTCTTCTGAAGCAAATTTTTACTACCAGAGGCCATATTCAACACACTGCACTGGGAGATAGCACCTGCCTTGTAATGCCAGCACACGACTTCCAAAGCTCCTTTCCCTAAATTTCTGAACTTCTGGAATTTGTTCAGCTATTGCCACATGACAGTGGTGCCATCAGGTAGAGATGGGAAGGTCACAAAAATGATCAGAGGGATGGAGCACCTTTCCTATCATGACAGAATGAGAGAGTTGGGACTGTTCAGCTTGGAGAAGAGAAAGCTCTGGGGAGACCTTATAGCACCCTCCAGTACCTAAAGCAGGCCTATGAGAAAGATGAAAAGAAACTTATTAGCAGGGGCTGCTGCAATAGGACAAGAGGCAATGGTTTTAAACTAAAACAAGGTATGTGTAGAGTATAAGGAAGAAATTCTTTACAGTGAGAGTGGTGAGGCACTGGCACACGTTGCCCAGAGAATCCGTGGATGCCCCATCCCTCGGAGTGTTCAAGGTCAAGTTAGAAGGGGCTCTAAGCAAGCTGATCTAGTTGCAGGGAAGTTGGAACTCGATGATCTCTAAGGTCTCTTCCAACACAAACTGATAAAATATTGACATGTTTATTTCGTCATCCTGAAGAACCAGTGTTGCCATGGATCACTCTGACCTCCAGCTCTGCCCTCCTGAACTTCTCATCACCTCACAGGTGATGAGTCATGTAGTTCCTGATATTGCTGCCTGACTTACAAAAGCCTCATGACACCCACACCTCTCCTGCAGATAAGAAAATCTCCAAAGGGATTAAATTAAGTGTATTAGGTATCTTTGGCAAAATGTATGCAGCATATATATATCTCCATAGCTAACCTGTATACTCTATGAACACTAATATTCTAATAAAACCCTCATAAAACTGGTAATACTCATAAAATGACAATGGTTATAAAAAATCCCCTATGTCCACATCTTTCTCTATTTTAACGTGTATTTTCCTAGTAAAACAGAAATGAAACATGAGTTTCTACTACTGGAGAGAATCACAATTACATTACAGAGTTTGCACCTTTTATTTATCACTTTTAAGTAGAGATAAAGGAAATGTTTCAAAGAAATATTTTGGCACTGTCTAACAACTCCCCTTGTAACAGGTTGACTATACAAACTACATATAATTTCATGATAAGATTTTGGGTTAAATGAGATGCAGAACCTCGGGTTCTCGTTTCTAAGTAACGCACACATCCCAAATATATTATAATAGAGCTTTATGAATCATATTCCTCTCTCTCTCTACACATCATACAAATGTGCAAATGCATGCATACAAATGTAGAAGACGTACTGCATGCTTATGATATGTTATTTGTCCAATAAACAGCCATAAGACTTACATTAGCAAACTGTATTCTCAGTCTATGCACCTCAGAGTATAAATTATGCAATCTCCTCTTTCCCTAACAAAACACGGTTGCAAAATTTTGTGTTGAATGTTCTTTCCCTCCAATATGTCAATATGTGGTATAGTTCCTTCCTTAAACCCATGGCAATTCATATGAATTATTATGAACTCAAAAAGTCTGCTGGACATTGCAACATAATTGGGGTGGAACACTAAGAAATTGTTTCAATACTTTCTAAGGAAAAAAGGAAGTAGTGTCTTAACTAACACAGTTCTTCTAATATTTAATTAAAGACTTCAAACACAAATAGAATTTCAGATAAAATGCAGAACAAAAGGTATTTCTGGTCAAAAAAATATAATTTTCAGGTAAAATTGAGCAGTAAGAAGAATGACACACGATAAATAATTAAAAAGAAACTGGACTGCAAACTTAATTAATGAATAGTTTTAATTTTTTGCTGTCTTCCAATATGGAGAGTTTTTGCTGTTACTCTATATAAACTCTTAGGCAGATGATATTTTCCTTTTAAGTCTCAGGCACAGTGTAATGACACGTAGAAAATAATATTGAGCAGAAAAGACAATGTATAGAACAAAGATTTCAGTGCAATGACTAAACCTCATGACTCCTATGGTTTTACGAAATACAGATGACCTCAAGGATTTTAAACTGCTATAGCAACCAATTTTCTTCTCCAGAAGAACTGCCTTTTTCACGTAGTGCTTTCTGAGTAACAGACCTGCTGAAAAGCTGAAGTGATCATAGTAGAATGGGTAAGTTGTATGATAGAAGACGACAAGACCTTTGCCTCTCCTGGAGTCTTGTTTGATTCATAAGCTGAACAAATTTGGTTTTAACTAAACCTCCAAGAAAGCTGAATTACTTTATTTAACAATATAGACAGTGCACTGCAGGGATTTTCCACTGTGCAGTAAGTAAAATATATGAAGCTTTAGTCTGCGTGAGGAGAAATAAGAGCTAAAAGAACAATTAACATTTCAGCACATGATATATAAGAAATATGCCTTTGGGGAAATGTAGGCTGACAGCAATCTGGGTTTATCTCTGCAGTCTCTTTTTGGAATCGGCAGGCCCTATTTTGACATTATTACTTCTTGGTTTCTAGATCCAGCTTCTCTTGGTTTCTCAAACAAAGCCAAAGTAAGACTAACATAATTTGGAAGTCATCTGCTGTGAAATACACGTGATTTGTCTTTTACTTTTTCCTGTTACTGCTTTCAGGAGGTCTGTGAAGACTTGGATCTTACAAGTCAAACAAAAAATCAGAAAATGGTGTCCATGGGAAAAAGCCTAAAAAAAGATAAGCAGAAGCTAAAATGCTTCTCCTATACTATTTTTCATGTGTTGCCTGTAATAAATTACAGACGATCAATTGTCGCATCAGAAATCAAGAAAAAATTGACTAATAAATCCCAGAGAAATCTATCACATTAAGCTGCCTTTTGAAGAACTCAGTATTTTTAAAGGTGAATGTGCTGGTTTAAAGGTAAACCGGCAGGGGAAATGAACACAACTCAAAAGAGAGATTATAAGTCAGAATAACAATTTAATAAAATAATACAATAAATACAATTATACAGACAAACAATTGGTTTTAACCCACAAAAACCAAGTGTATAACCCAGCACCCTGGGGCATGAACAGAGTGGTGTTCGTTGGGCCCCCTGAGTCCAAAGTAAAAGGAAAGGGGAAAACCTATTGGTGAGAGTGCTGTTGCAGTCTGGTCAAGAGTGGTGATTGCAGTCCAGTCGAGAGTGGTGGTCTGCAGTCTTCCTCTGGATCCCACGAGTGGTTAAAAAAGTTCCAAGACTCCAAGATTATATATCCTCCAGTTCAGGCAGGAATGCCCAGTACTTCCCTCAGGGCGGGGAGTTCCACAATGGGTATGAGGACAAGAGCACCCTCCTATCTCACAAGCCTCTTAACACCTAGTTTATAGCCTGAGGAGTCAGGTTGCTCTGGGCAGAGGGTGTAAATAGTCTATTGATAACAGTTTCTGGGAAATGGTATGGAAGGCTATAGAATACACAGTTTTGAGTTACACCCATACAGTGATGAACTGGTCCCAGCTGTTCTAACTAGGACAGTGAATTTATTTTTAGCCATTTTTATTTTCTACTAGTTTTTGTCTCAGACTCTTTGTTTAATGAGAAACTGTTTTCCTCCTTTGACGATCCACTGTGACCCAGAGTCATCTCAATCAGTGGTAATACTTAACTGAAGAATCTCACTTTGGGGACTAATGAGTCAGAATATGTAAAACTGTTCTCCTTCCCTTTTAACTAACCTTCTGATTGGGCATATCAGATAAAGTTAGATGTAGATCTCTTGGCAATTTTGGGAGTCCTTATTGGCTGCACTACTGCTAAATTAAAAATATGATCTAATTCTGTGTTCTAAGTTTTCTAGTCCATCAACCAACACAGAAGTCTCTACAACATTTCTATTCTAATTACATTAAACTATCAACTGCTAAGAGAGACTGTGAATCACAAAATTATTCTTATTGGGGGGAAGCAGGAAAGAGAAAGGACTCACTAATGACAGTCTTAAGCCTTTTGATCTTATTTCTCAATATTTTTGAAAAAGCGTCCAAAAAAACCCAACAAACAAAACAGGCCTTGTTAACACAAAAAAAAGTTAGAAAAATTTAAAGTCAACTGCACTGAGAGCCAGATCCAATTTTTTTACAATACAATTAAGTCTCTCAATCAAAAAAAAGTTTAGTTTGAGAGAGTTTTATCAGACTGGTATTCACAGAATCATAGAATATCCCGAGTTGGAAAGGACTCACAAGGATCATCAAGTCCAGTTCCTGGACCTGAACAGGACACCCCAAGAATCACACCATGTGCCCAAAGGCATTGTCCAAATGCTTCTTGAACTCATACAGGTTTGGTGCTGAGACTACTTCCCTGGGGAATCTGTTCCTGTGCTCAACCACCCTTTGGGTGAAAAGCCTTTTCCTAATATCCAACCTAAACCTTCCTTGAATTTGCCTTGGGTCCTGGCCAGGCCCAAGAGGAAAACCAAGGGGAGAATAAAGCCAGGTATTTTTTTTTCCACATCGAGTGATGTAAGCTGGTTTGTTCAACATTGTATAAGCTTGACCCTCTCACAGCAAAGATGGAGGCCTCAAGTGGACACACTGCATAGGATTTCTGAGTTAGTGGGAAGGGGTTCTCCAGACCTTCCCTGTGATCAGGGGCCTGTCCAGCTGAAGTGCACTCTGGATGATGATTATGGTAATGTACTCAGGATAACTGGTGATGAATCTCTCTCTTAATCGCTATCAGACTTTCTTTGTAATAATGATTAGATGCATTGCTAAGTGTATCCTTTCATAAGCCACTGCTTATTTTGTAATTTTTTACTATTTTGCACTATTGTAAACTTATACACTTATTCTTTAAAGTTGGTATCCCTGTTCCTTAAATCCATCCTCGTTACCGAGGAAGGGAGGGGGCAAACAGATCGGCAGAACACTGGGGCAAAGTTTCGAGCTCTTCTTTCTTGTTCCTCATGGTGCGGCTGTATTGCTATAGAAACATTTTAAGTGTGCTTCATTGTAGCCAACAACTCATGGAGCAAATGAGGGATCTCTCTAGTGCTCAGTTCCTCAAGTTTTGGCGTGCCATTCCATTGCTTATCACTGGCAAGCATGGTTTTGTCCCTTTCCCTCTTCAAATCTAGTTTACATGTTAAGTATTCAAGTTAGGTACTTTCTCATTTCTACCATTTTTTGTGATTTTCCAACTTCTTGGGCAAACTACAGGTTACAGGTTTCAAGCACTGTCACTCCTACACGTCTTAGGCTGACTGAAAGGCACGACACTGCTATCAGAGCAGGAATATGAAATCGAAGTGTAGAGATAATCCACTGGATCCGGACTCTAATGTTAATAGGGACAGCCACCTTGTGGACACACACAGCTTCAGGAGGCACCGTTCTTCATTTTATTTTGCTTTATAAGCTAAATATCATCTGGGAAGTAAATGGAATTATAATACTAAAAACTAACTCTGAGAATCAGGAAACCAGAAAGACACAGCCTCAGCATGCCACAGAGCCAAAGAAAGATCTTGTCATCTTCAGGATTTCCTGAAGCTTTCCGTTGCACAATTCATTAAAATTACACTATTACAGCAATGGACCGTGAACTACTAAGATATCTGGGTGACACTTTGCTCTGAGTAGGATTTTACTAATTTCTCACTCACTCTCCTTATCTCCTTCCCACCTCAGGGAATGCTGCTTCCACCTTGACAGGAGAAAAAACCTAACAACTAAAGACTACCAGCATTTCAAATTAATGGAACTATACAAGACTTTATAAATTGGTCACAGTCCTTTCACTCTTCTCTCTCAACAGTTTAAATTATGTTTTACCTCCTGTGTGAGCACTGGTGCATATAAAACTGCCACCCCCAAAACAGCATTCCTTAAAAACAGGTGATTAAAATCTTTCTGCCTTTCCCCTGTACAAGGTACTAGTAGCTGACAGAGACCTCCAAGGGTCAACTTACAAAACCATAAAAATATCATGTTTGCCTCTCAGCTCTAGACATCACCATTGCTATCTTTATATCAAAATACAGCATTTTGGTATAATTCATAGCAACCACAAGCCATTTTATTGACACTGTCATCTAACTTTCAGTCTTTTAAAGAACTACTTCTCTTTTATCCTGAAGCTATTTAGGTAGCAGATAAAACCCAGTTCGTTGCTATGATTCAGATGTCCAGTACTGACTCAGGATAAAATGGAATGCTGATGCCACCACTGTGAAAGACACATTGTGAAAGCCTTCCCAAAGCATCACAGGCACGTAACTATCATGTCTTTCAAAAATGGCTGTTTTTCTATTGCAGTAGCTTCATTAGCTGATGTGTATGTGCTGAATCAGTTAGCAACTGATTGGCTGGATAAGGGAGTTGTAAACTTCCCAGTGAGGGCAGACACACGCTTCTGGGAGGACAGAGTTGCATTCCGAGTCCTGTACATGCAGTGGTGAAGGCATCTCTGTCATCTTCATACTTCACAGTCACTCCATGCTGGCAGCCCCAAATGCATGGCACAATCCTCTCCTGTCAGCCTATACTGTTCCTCTAGTCCCAGAAACTGTTGCATGCAGACTGATGCTTCCCAACCAAGCTCCTGAAGCTGTGTTGGTCTTATCTTGCTCCCAGGATTCTGCTTTCTGCTGATTAAATTTCATAGTGCATGCACTTTTGTAAGTGTAGCTGTCCTTTTGTAACGTCTTCCAGGCACCCAAAGAACATTCAAGTACAAACAACACAATGTAAAGGGTTGGCTTGCCCAACGTCATCTTTTATGATTTGGAAATGTCATTCCAAAGAGACATATAATGCAGTTGGGAAAGAGAAACCATGAGATTTCGGTAGTTTGACACATACTCTCTAACCCTCCCCACCCCAAACACAAGACATGAGATTTTTAGGTACCTCCTGCTACATATTCCAACACCAAGTAATCCTTTGATGTATGGGGCTTGCACAAACAGCAAAAGAAGGATAAACATCTATTGCTGAGCATGCAATATAGAGGAAATTCATCATGTGGAAGGGTTAATTCATAATAAACTCAAAGCTGAGTGTTCATTTGTATAACTTTACATGGAAACAACTACTTTGAAACATTCACATCAGTGCATCTGGCTTTAAAGTAAATCTTCCATTCAGACAAGTCAATGGTTTTGTTTAGTTGGATGAGAAGCAATAAGCCTGCTTGCCAGAACAAGCTAATGAGAGCAATATTTGCTGGTTCACATCTGAAGAAGGCATTCAATACAGTTACTTGAGTTTTGGGCACAGCTGTTCCACATCTCCATTTATACCCTTGCATTCAGTTACCATAAAGCAACTTGTTAGGGAACAGCTGACCTGAAATTCATCACTGCTGACTCCTTTTTCTAGAGGACAACTGAGTGAGATGATGACCAGATGACAACATCAAGCGTTGAAATTTCAAAAAGGCCCTAGACTTCCCAACTCTGGGAGCCATTCACCATGGTTAACATAAAAAGAAACTTAAGTTTACATGTTAAATTAAGTTCTCAGCATTCCAAACATCTGACTTATTGAGGCCAAACCTTTCTAAACCATATCAGTCAACTTTCTGCTAAGAATAAGCAAAGAAATGAGACTGTATGCTTTCGCAGATACAATGGATTTAAAAGAGAACAATGTCCATAGTTGGTACTGATTTTAACAATAACAAGTAATATCTCTATACAGCTTTCAACTCAGCTTAACTCTTACAGGCCTTTGAAAAAGTGGGCGGGCATTTCTGAAATCATATTGCAGATTAATACTTTAAATCTGGAGAGATATGAATTAGTTCTCAATACATCAGCTCAAGAACAAGAAGCACCTTATCACAACAGCCAAGAAAAAAAGGTAAAGGAGACAATACTAAATCTGTGTTTTCACAGATTCAGAGCTAATTTTAAATGTGACTCAATTATCTCTGATATTATGTTGCAGAAACACCTCAGAAGGTAGAAGATATATATCTAGCAACACCCCTCATGACAGACAGGAACTGAGTTCTCATATCCTGACTCTGAGCTCCACGGATGGGCTTGCTGATCAGAAGTAGCTAATTAAACGCCCTGGCAGAAAGCTTATCTCCTTTGATGCCACTCGTAAAATTCCTACAGACCATTTGGTCCAGCATTTTGTCCCTGTATTCACCATTATGTGTTTAAAACCCAAAACAGTAGCAATTCATCAATCGGGGCCTGAAACAAAGTGGATATAGCCTCTAGATTTATATATTGAACTGGGAGTATAATGGAGTGCCTTCAGATTGAAAGGTCTGCACGACTGGTTTTTCAGAAAAAGCAGTTTTCACGATTTTTGGTTGCTAAGCAGTATCATAGCTAATAGCTTAATATGCTTGATTTTTTTCTCTATGATGTTGATGAAGAAAGAATATCTTTAATACTAAGTCCACCAAAATTACTTGATTCAGTATATGAAGAAGTCTAAGCCTAGAGCCAGAAATTACATTTGAAAAGTGGTATTTTCAGCTGCTGTGAGACGATGATGACAGGCGCTGTCTCGGAGCTCCCTTTTACACTTGTGTTTAATTGTGAGGATGCAGACTAGGAAAACCAGTCCCTAACATACACAGAGTAAAACGGCAGCAACAGAATCCTCATCCATTTCATGACGATGGTGAGGAGGGTCAGTATTGATTAAGTTCATGTTAGCACTAAAAATGCAAC
Organism: Pseudopipra pipra; assembly: GCF_036250125.1. Lineage (NCBI taxonomy): Eukaryota > Metazoa > Chordata > Aves > Passeriformes > Pipridae > Pseudopipra > Pseudopipra pipra. The sequence goes on along the minus strand of NC_087550.1, from coordinate 100,412,023 downwards.
ACGCCAAGTAAAATCCTGGACCGTTCCTTCTCTCCAGTCTTACAGCAATACAAAATTAAAACATAAATTCTACTGCAGAATTGAAAGAATCCTCTAGATCCTCTTGATGAAAACTTGCTGTGACATTAACTTGCCAAAGCAAGAGTTATTTCAGAAAGGTTTTTGAGTCATTTCTCTTAAATAGAAAATAGAGCCAACAAGAAAGAAAAGCCTTTAATGAATTTCACCTTTTTCAGTTCTCACTTTGCAAATAAAGCCTTTTAGTGGAATTCCAGAGGACATCAAATACTAATTTACACCTCTTACAGTTTCAAGAAATGGACTAATCTAGCCTAATTTAGTAACCTAGAAGTAAGGTTTCTACTCTAAAATACTTTCCTGTTCCCTTTTTTGAGCCAATACAAAAATAAAGCTTTCTGCAACTAGGTAGTTTTTTCTAAAACAAGCATCTCAGATGGGTCACCCTGTTCAGGTGCCCACTTCTCCTTACAAGTTGTCTCGATAACCATTTTAACTGAAGTGTGAACAAAATACCACTACTGTACCCTACTCACTGTTTGTTTTATGGCATAAGCAATACTTAAAATTTCAGTAAAATACCTTACTAAATAAAACAAAACTTTACACGTATTGGGATCCTTGTAAACTAATGCATACTCAGTACAAGCTAAGATAAATAAGCCATTCATGTTATAGAAATTGCCTATAAACATCTAATAAGGCAAAATATTTGTTAGATATACTTCTTTAAGTGTTTTTTAAAAAAAGGTTGGTTGAACTGATCCTTAAAAAGATACAAATGTAACATTAACCAATGATAATGAAATATATGTACCTCTGAGAATCTATTAATTGATACCGTACATTAATACAGCTTCTAACACATTAGTTTTACATTCCCGCTCACTTTCAAATAAGGAAAAAATTGCTCCATTGTGCAATGACTTTAATGTTATCTCAAAGTACTTATTGTTAAGTATGTGTGAAAAGCTCACAGTACCTGTTTCAGCAGTAAAATAAAACCAAGATAAGTAGCTCCTGATACAATTTTGAACTGACTGCACTGCAAATACATCTTCTTTCTTAAGTATACTGTTCCCTTGATCCTTGTCTGGAGTTTGGCCTTACATTTAGAAAACTGAGTTTGTTTCTTCCCTTTTTGAATTTCTGTAACTTTCTATCTTGAATGAAACACATATCGACCACAGAGATAAGTAACAATCATAAAGCTTGACCTCTCTTTGTAAGTGAAACCATAAATATGACTTTTGGGCTTTTGCTCTAAAAAAAAATCAGGAGAATATAATATTGTGCAAAAGCCATTGAACATCACCCAGAAATAATGAGTCCAAATGTCTGTAAACCATACTGTATTCATATTTCTGCAACCCTGGCTTTCAAAGAACGACTTGAACACTAATTAAGTGTTGCCAGCAAAGCAGAGTCAAAAGAATTCAATGGATCAGAATGACCTACAGGGGATATTTATAATGAATATCCCAAATAATCTCCAGACCTGAGACTTCCTAGGATACAACAGTATCCCTCAATTCTTAAAACACAAACCAAAATCTTTCACCAGGTTCCTGCTCAATACCCCCTGGAATAAGCAAAAGTGGCTTTAACACCGCTTTTTACTTAAGGAGGATTATTTTCAGTAATTAATGTTTAGAAAGCACACACATAATTAAAATATTAAAATGCAATAAAATGGGAACATTTCTGTATTATGCACTCCATTTAATTTCTTGCATTTTCCTGTAGAAAAACCATTACACAAAATGGACTTGTTTAAAAGACAAGCCTACCTATTTCTAATCCTGTAGAAGTAAAGACTAGACCATGAGTTTGGCACTGATAGGATAAAGGCTGAAGAAAAACAAATGATCTGACAGAAATTACTCTGACTTATTTTGTGGGAAATTTAGAAATAAAGCAAATTTATTGATTAGGATATGCTCTACCCTAGTGAAAAAAGATTTAATTGATGTTTTTTAGATAGCCTTTTTGGTGAACATTTTGAATTTTCTTTTTTTTTTTAATTTAAGATAGATTGGAGCAGAAATTATCTTTACTGTTTTCTTTTCCTTCAATTGCATAATTCTTTTCATAAGTTTCACGTAAGTTTTGTGGAAAATAACTAAACATTGCATTACACAAAAAACTCTAACATTCAGGGTTGACACAACATCTAACCTTTGTGCATATTTTTGCTCAGTTTTGTGTTTTCCTAAGCCTGTTAAAGTATGACACTCACCTGGTTGTGAAAGCTGTCTTTTTTTTTCCTCACGCAATTTGTTTTTTTTTTTCTGTTTGACATACTATGATTTTTAGGTCAGTATTTTGAAAGCAGACTAATTTTTTCCACACTCTCTGCAATTATATTAAGACAAATTGTTTCTGTACTTTACAAAAATCTTTGAGGGAGAGCTGCATAAAAATAGCCATGGAGTTTCACAGCATGAATATAAAATATTCTCAGCAGGAGACCACATAAGCACAAAAAACCTACAGTGTTGGAGTATCAATTTTTCATGTGCTGCAGTGACCACAAGATGGTACAGTGTAAGACTCTGAAGGTAAAGAGGAAGAGGAGGCCAATCTAAAATCAGACTTTGGCTTGTCCAGGGCACCAGTAAGCAGGGTCCTGTTGGATGCAGCTCTGAAAGGCCCAGAGCCCAGCAGAGCTGGGTGATGATCACAGAGTACCTCCTCCAACTGCCAGAGTGGTGTGCTTCAATCTTCAGGAAAGTAGGCAGCCACAGCAGGACACCAGTCTGGCTCTACAGGGAAAGCCTGATGGAGACCAGTGCAAAATGGAAGCAACCCAGAGATGGACATGAAGAGAAGTTACCCAGGACAAACACAAAATCCCTACCCTGGCCAGGCAGGGATAGGATTTACAAAGCTCAGCTGGCACTGAAAGTGATCCAGGATGTGAAGGGTAACAAGAAGGGTCTCTACAACTACAACAGCAGTGAAAGCCATAGAAAATATGAACTCACAGCTAAATGGAGTGGGCAACCTGATGAAGGACACTGAAAAACCTCAGGTGCTCAATGCTTTCTTGGATCTGGTCTTCAGCAGCAAGGTCTGCCCCCCTGGTCCCCAAGAACAATGACAGAATTTAGGGAACAAAGGTAGACAAAGACAGAATCAGGGATTGCTTAGGTAAGAGGGACCCTCACAAGTCCATGGGCCTAGATGGGATGCATCTAAGGCTACTGAGGAAGTTGGCTCATGTTCTCTTGAAAGGCCACTGGTCAAGAACAAAAACATCTGCCCAGTGTAGTTGTGAAATCTCCATATTTGGAGATATTAAAAAGTTGATTTGACAAGTGCTGAGCAGCCACATTTAACTTTGACACTACCTTGCCTGGAGCAAGAGGTTAGACTGGATGACCTCCAGAAATCTCCTCTCACTTCCTCTATGAATTTAAAACACACTTATTGTTGACTACTGACATGCTAGTGCCAGCAGGAAAATAAGATTTCAAAACTTCTTCCATGCACATTCAAAAAATGTAGATGCATTTAAAAGTTGCAGATGTATCAAATCCATATGAAAACCTTCAATTATACAGAAGAGATTCATTATTTCATTGATGTAAAGAATTGCTTCTGCTATGGTGTCAGGACTGTACACTGACAGGGTCTAATCATTCCAGATGTCCCCACTGGTATGAAAAGAAAGCTCTTAATTTCAAATACTGTAACATACAACCCCAATACAGTTCATTCTGAGTCTCTTCAAAGAATGAGTCTCTGTCAAAATTCCAACAGCAGACAGATTTTAAAAGCAGAGGTAGAATTACAGCATAAGGAAAGCATCACTGAAAGCTTTCCCTGGAATGCAACAACACTCAATTTGACACTACCTATGCAGTCAATGTAATTGGGGAGGGTGACATTCCACTGAGTTTCTCATTTGAAGGCAGACAGAGAATCAGACACAAAATAAATTCAGTTTGTCTCAGGTCTAATCAGTCTATTTCCTTGCTGTTATTACTACATATTGCTGATAGCAGAGAACTGAGATAGAGATCCTAACTCCCCCTAAATATCAAAGAATCAGGGAAAAAATGAAGAAGGCAATATGATCGCTTTATGAAGAAATAAAGACATCAAAAATGAGTATAAGACCCATTTTTGAGGCTTATGCTGGTGGTCAACACAGAGCACAGGACAGACATTAATTAGGAACAGGATAGCTCCTGCAGCTCATGGGGTCTACTCATCACAAGAAAAGAAGCTCTTGGCAAACTGTGTTTGTTAGTTGACTGGCAGGTTAGTACTCTTTGAAAAAAATCTGAAAATATATTTTGTGTAATCCCACTACATGTAACACATATAGAGGCATCAGCATTGCCGGCATTTTAATGCCATTTCTGTATCTTTTTTAGAAGTTTTGTTCACAGCTGAATCCCCAGCAAATGAGCACTTGTTTGCTCAAATTGTCATCTGAAGGAGGAGTAGATGGCACCTCCTGCCCAAATTTCTGTAAAGGAAGTATGACTTCTCAAAATTGCATGAGTAACACTGAAAACACTGCACAGGTACTCGTTTTGAGAAGAGGCACTTGCATTGTTAAAATCTGAATATCTCTCAGGAATCAACTAGACCCACCAATGACAAAGGGAATACAGAAACAAAACTGGAGTACAGCAACTAGGCTATTGCAATTTAAATTATTATTTTTTATGTTTAACTTTTTAATTACTTGCCATTTTGCTTTTCAGTAGTAACATTTCTTGTTACTCCAAATGCGAAGTTTATTATGTGAACCGCAACACATCTTTTTCTACATCCTTAGCATTTGACAGTCACTGTCCTTTCTTTCCTTCTACATCCTATTACAAATATTGACATTTCTCCTTTCCTAGACTATCCACTATCACTTTTTTGTCTGAATTTCTGTGTTCTATCTACACAACCCTGCCTGCTTTTTTCACACAAACTCACCTACCTGCAATCCACTCAAACACTCCTTGAGCTTCTCTACATACTTACATGCACTCATTCACTCTCAAAAATCAGCCCACCAAACTTTCTTTCCTCTTCATATTAGACAAACCTGACTTTACTCATGTAAAAAATGAACAATAATACAACAGTGACTGGCACTTCTTGCTCCAGGAATTATCTTTTCAACAACCCATACCAAAAATGGATACCAGGAGAAAACTATTCCTCTTTTGATACCCAAGTACTTTGGAGCTGTTGCAGGATTTTATTATACCTTTTTCAGATACCCAGATGACATTTTAAGAGGACACTTCATTTCAGTAATAAAATAATTCACCATTCTTTGTTATGACTAAAGCAACATTATTTTCTCTCTTCTCAGCCGTGAGAAGGCAAGACTTGCTGTACTACTGAATGACTGCACAGGCAATAAGCCACTGGGTTCATTGTTTAAGTGACAGGACATCAACTACCTGACAAGGTCGATGACTCTCTCCCTTGGAGCAGTGCTGACTGGCTCATCATTAATCATTATGATCTGATCCCCTGGTATAAGCTTTCCTTCAGAGGGCCCGCCTGCAGAGGAATGAAAAAAAAAGCACAGGTTAGCAGACCATTGTAAATGCATAGACACACTCTGTTGCTCTCATACTACAGGTGTTTTTTTTCCTTCAACTAATGACATGTTTAACACCAACATTATTTCTGACATTACCAGTACTTCCTCACCAGGACAATCTTGAAAGCTAGTGACTTAGCAGCTTCTACTGAAGTTCCTCAAGTTCCAAACCCATATATAACCACGTAAAATAAGGGCTTGATTTTTGGGAGGGCCAAAAGAACCCATAAGGGGTGGACTAATGTACCCTTTAAGGTATGATCAACCATACTTTACCCATGCCTGATCAATGTTTGCCTGATATTTTGTAAGACCACCCTGAGAAGGATTACTTTTCCTGCAAATAAATGATCCCATTTATCTACTGTTAAGATCAGGAAATCTTTTTCCATGGTGTCTATGCCAGACCTTCCTCATTGCAACACACTGTTTCCTGTCCCAGGCAAAGTAACACTAGAGAATCCCTTATTCCTCTTTCCTACGAAACATCACTCACGTATTTGAACATCACTCACAGGTGTCCCCTCTGAATTTTCTGTCAATTGAAGACAGTAAGTTTTTATACCTCCAACCTCTGAGTCTCTTTTCCTCTGGATTCCTACCACTTGATGAACACAGGTACATCCAAAAGCATTGCCACTTTCAGTTAGACATGGATATTTTGCATTTATCTGAATAGACAATCAGTCATGTATGTCTACGTGTTTTGGATTCCAATGTTGCTGAAATGCACATTAAGTTTATGCTTTATAAAATGCACATTAAACTTCTCAGCACAATTACATGCCCAGAAGGTGGTGTGACATCACAATTCCTAATGAAAAGATATATCCTCTCTAATCTCTGCATTTAAACTCTGCAATGATGATAAATAAACCCCAGAATAATATTACCAATAGGAAGATAAAGTCTTACAAGAAAATATTTCCGTATCAAAACCAATTGAGCTAATGCTGTCCCTTTCCTTTGCTTTGAAAACTTTACTCCACTTCTATATCCAGCATAAATGAACACAAATCCACATAGGAGAATGTTGTCCTGAGCTTGTATTTCCTCCTATTCACTTGAAACAGAATATAATAAACACATCCTCCAACTTTAACATAAAACTACATTAATAATGCCAAGTTGAGAGAAATAAACTGTATGGATCTAGTTCAAATATTAGTTACACTGCTCACTTCATGTGAAAGCAATATAAATGAAATCAATGCACACACGGGGGTAAATGACATCAGAACTTGACAGATCAATTTTGCCTCTCCTCTGCTCTCTATGGGGGTTCTGGAGAATATATTGAACAAGAGCAAAGTCAAATCCCTGCCCTTGGCTTCATAGCATTTTTATATAACAACTGAACTTTTAAGCATTGAGAGCTTTTGGGGAGACTGCTATTCAGAAGACTGATCAGTCCCAGGCTTGATCCCTCATAACTTTTTTGATTTATTTTGACCTGGCTTTTAACCACATAGCTATACAGATATTTTCACTGAAAAAAAACCCAACAACAACAACAACAACAAAACAACAACAAAACAAAACCAAACCAAAACAAAACAAAAACAAACAAAAAAACCCCAAAAAACCAAAACCAAACCAAACAAACAAAAACCAAAAACAAACAAAAAAAAGACAAAAAACCACAACAAAACCCCCAAAACCAAGCAAAAAACCAAAACCGAACCAACAAAAAACAAACAAACAAAAAAACAACCAAAACAAACCCAAAACAAACATCCCCAAAACCAACAACCAAATAAAACCAACCAACCAACAAACAAACAAAAAGAGCCAGCAATAACATCCTCTTTTACAAAAAAAAAAATATTGTTTTTAGAAACCTAGTTGTCCTTGGTAAGCTGATAATGAAAAGAATGAAAAATATTTAAGTTTTAATCTCACTATTCAACATACCTCTTGAAAATACTGATTCAATGTCAATGAAGGTGATAGCAAGCCAATGTAAAGATAAGAGTGAGAAGACCTTCTTTCCTTGAATGAAATGAGTTAACTTTTTTCAGGCAAACAATAGTGATGGCTCAGAGCATTAACTCCAAACTGGCTTTTTGTTAACACATTTACATAATGTTCAATAATGAGTGTGAGGAAGGAAACCACTGGATAATACAAGGCTTAAAATCCTACCTAGTATTTGTGATTACTTTGTCTGCCTGAATATTTCAACAGTACTCAAATTTGTAACTGCATTTCATCTCAGCAGACTGAGTTTTCTTCCAGAGTCAGGTGGGGAAAACATACCTGGTGTTACTGAGCGTACAACAACTGGCTTTTCACTACCAGCCACAAACCCAAATCCTAGCACAGGATCCCTCCTCATTTCCACTTTCCGAGGGGCTGGAGGGGTTATTTGGCAGCTCTCTATTCGAGGGTCTTCAAATGTGGCTGATTGTGTCATGTGACTGTGGAAAACAAAAAAAAAGATGGAAAAAGGAAAAAAAATCATTAAAACATGATTTTGTGGTATCTGCTTGAGCCAAGCAACGATATGAGATGAATATCTGAAACGTTCTCACTAGAGGAACTAAATATCAACTTAATAATTTTCTATTATATTTTCTTATGCATAAAGTAATAATGTTGCTGGCAGGTTTCAAATACTAATCAATAGTATCAGGCTATAAAGAGGCCTCTTTTTGACAGCACACATTTAATCATACCCCATATATGAAAGAAAAATAACTCGACAATAAAGCCTTTGTCATCTGTGCTTGAATTTTTCATCCTTCATTTTTTGGAAGGGAAAAATAATGGTAGTGACCTGTTCATAAAGTAAAAGACAACAGTTAGAGTCCACCAGCTGTTTTATAAAGAGTGCACACATTTAAATCTGGTTTTCTAAAATGTTAAGCAAGTTTCTGAGGTGAGTCCTCTCAGACTACCGAAGGCACAGGTAGCGGCTCTGTATTTACTACTTGCGTAAACTTTCCAAAGTCACTTCAAACTATTCCAGACACAAACAAAAAAAGATATTAAGAAAATATATTTATCTGGAATTACTAAAATACTTTCATCTACAGCGTTATGACAAAGCTTATTTATTGTACCTAGAAGAAAAAGTTCTCATGGATGGAGGGAAAGATCTTGATTTTTCAAACAGAAAATAGAAAGGATGAAAACTATCCAACGTCATATATCCATGAAACAAGTAATGGTTTAAAAGCATAGAGATTTAAAATTAACATTAATAAGCACTAAAATGTAGCTGATGCTGTATGTAGTCAGAACCAAAACATACTCTGCATTTTCCACCCAATGCCTGGAGCTTCCCACTGAATCACAATGACCAATTCCCAGTGCCAATTAGACAGACAAACAGACTGCTCCAGTGTTATACCCTTCCAAAGGCCATCAAACAAACTCGTGATTCAGGAAACACAGTCACCACTGCAGGCAACAAGCAATACCTGGTCAGCATAGCATGAAGACAGACAACAGCTCATGGCATCAAGTTATTGCAGTATTGACAGAGCTCAGATAGCATTTGTTTGAAGTTGCCTAGCCAAAAGCTAACTCCTTTTTTATCTTCAACAGACTGTAAGTCTGCAAGTGCTGAACTAACTCTAGCTCCTGGCGGATAAATGCAGTAGACAAATGGAGCCAAGTCCCAACCCCACCTGCAGAGAGGCTACAGGCTCTGAGAAAGGCAACAACCAGGTGCCCAACCTAAGCACACCAAAATGCACATCAGAGAGGCAGATATCCCTACAGCAGTACATGGTATCATCAGTTTGAAAGTTGGCATCCTCATAATTAATTAACAATAAGAATGTCAAGTAATTTTCCCATATCTTTGATATATATAATATGCTATAATATGAGAATTAAAGGGGCATACCATGCAACCAGCATTGTTGCTCTCACCTCCTGTCCCTTTTTCATTCACAAATACAATTCCCTGAAGAACTCCAAACAGGAGTCCAAAAGGAGAAAAGCATCATTCCGAGATCTATTTTCAGCATCAATGACACACAAAAACTGCTCTGATCTTTCCCCAATACATACACCCTGGGCGTGACATCAGTTTCCATTCTCCTCATGGTCTGCTTCATTACTGATACACAGAAGAGCAAAATCTCTGTAAACTCTCAGTGGGAGTCTATTTCTGTTACTGGATTTTTCTAGGGCTTTTCTTCAAAGAAACTCTCTATCCCCATCACTAGATTCAGTCTGCCTAAGAGTAACATGCTGCTTTTTTATGCATATGATCAGAGGCAGAAGAAGCTACTTTCTTACAAAAATAGGAATGCAAAAGAATATCTCTGTGCTCTACTGCTATCTGCATAAAGTGAGGTCAGCAAAGAAAATGTATGCTTTTTACTAGCTGGTGCATCACATCTGGTACTTTATTATCCTCCTGTTCTTCCAGTTTTTGTCAGTTTATTTTACATAATTTTCTATTGTTCATTTCAAACTAACTGTTAGAAATCCCAGAGAATTTTATGCAGACTCTTTAAGAAATCTATCTTTAAGACCTCCCAGGCACCTCCTCCCCAAAAGATTCCTATTTATGATTTGTGCTGCTAGACATTTAAACATTTTGTCCTTCTTATGAGACAATTTCTGAGGTGTCACTATTTCAACTTCTGAGCTTTGTTTTGGTAGAGAACATGAAACTCTGCATTTGTTACCTCTTTTAGATGACAGCCTTACTAAACTTCCCAAAAAGTTAAGATGTTCTGTTTAATCATTTCTTCCTAACAGTTGTTTCCATTTTTGTAACTGGAGCACTACAAGCCCAAACAGAAAGAGTCTTCTGTTTCCAAAGAGAAAATGCCACATTTACGAGCAATTAAAAAATACTGTTTGAGCCTTTGAAAACTAATTTCCTGCCATTGTACATCCTCTCTCTTCAAGCACTTGTGTAGTCTGGTTTAAAAACTAAATCATGATGGAAAGAAACCCAAACCAACCCCCAAAACATCCACCAACAGCTGCACTTCAGATAACAAACTGTAAGAGGAGACACAGAGAGTTGCTCTAAAGAGCAGCCCTGCTATGGATGCCTTGCTCCAGCCCTTGCATCAGCTGGTATTGAGAATTTGCAGCAGCGCAGCATCAGTTATTCAAAGCCTAAGCAAGAGGATCAGCGAGGAACAGTCCATCATGATTCTGAGTGGTGCAGCAGACACTATTGATTTTTAAGGTTATCCACCTTGAAATACATCAACTAAAAAGACTTTGCAGCTCACGCTCCCACAGCTTGCTGCATCAGATATTCTTGTGTCATTCAGTACATTGGAAGTGTATTTCAAGAGAGCAGCAAGATATATGAATATGGTCCCAGAAGAGATTAGATGAATACTCAAAGCTTTGTGTGATGGTACATTGACAAACCCGCTTCCTCCTGTGGCTAGTTCATTATTGAGATGCCAGTTGTAGTACCACAGTTCAAGACTAATTTGAATTTTGCATTAATTGGAAGTATTTGATCTCCATCTCAGCTATGGAAAATATTGACATCTGCAGAATAACTATGCTAGAGTGCTAAACCAGAATGTAATAAACTTGAACTCAAAACAGTCACTTTAGGGAAAACTACACAGAGCATCATTTATACTGTGTAATATAAGAATAACTGCAACACTGCAAACTTCATGTTCGCTTCAAACACAGTAAAAAAATGTGTTTAGATGCCACAGTTCTTATACTATACCTAAAGATTCACTTTTCTGAAGGAAAAATGGAAGAAAAGGAAAAACCCTGAGATTTTAAGTATGAACTGTTCTTTCCATATACACAAACGCAAGCTGCCCTCAGATTGCCTTTTCAAAGAGAGATACCTATTTCCTAGCATTTTCAATGGCTGAGCTAAGTTCCTGCTTTACAAAAGGCTATCTTCTCTGATGCACTCATATTGTAAGCAGTGGGAGACAGCTGCCAGTATTAGGGAAAGTAATTCTTAGAGAATTTCTGGAACAGAGATTTTATACACCAGACTCTTCTGAGAGATAAACTACCAGCTATGGAAAACCATAACAGAAGTGTAATTCCAAGCAAAAACTGTCTGTGGCAACTGCTCTACTCAAAAGAGAAGTTAACAGAGGAAATGAGAGAGAAGGCATCTGAGCATGCATGCACCAACATACAGAGAAGAATGGAGACATTGCAGGGTGGCATAAAATTCATGTGCACACTTACCCCCAAAGGGGCCTACAGTGAGCAAAGAGGAAGAAAATTAAGGAAAGAAAAACATCTTGGGGAACACTATCAGCTGCAACACAACCACCAGCACTTGCAAACACAATTCAGCTGCCTAGGACATTAAGAGGAACCTAATGTAGCATGAGTATACCCAAATTCATGCTTAGTTTAAGTCAGAGGTGTGGTTTAAGGCTGGTACTTTGAATCTTCACATTATTAGCTTCAGAATTATTAACTTGGTAATATTTTCCATGGAAAACTTCTTAGCATTTTCCTCATTCAAATTACAGGTTGAATAATGCAAGGAATATCTAAACAAAGACTACAATGAAGAGCTTGATTTAATAATGAATACTAGTGATTAAATGCAAAGTATCTGAATACAATGCTTTTTCAGCTTTTGGATTTTGACATGTCATTCCCTGACACTGAGGGATTGGTGGGCTAATTCTGAGAGTTTTGTCTATAGCAGCTAAGAAAGCTTGTGCTGAGCAGGCAGGAGTTTGCATTCCCACAGGAAAATGCTTAGGGCTCTAACTCTTCTAAGAAACTGAAAGCTATGTCATGAATGCAGCAACCCTGTTTATGATGAGCAGTATTTTGGAAATATATAACAAAGACACAGGAACAACTTCAACTCCATTCTGCAAAGACATCCAAAAAAAGAGCAGAAAAAGTGATACCTCAAGCTGAGTTGAATACAGCTGCACAGCCACAAACTCTAAAACAACAGTACTCAAATGGCTGTTGCCATTTTGACAGGGTGGAGACAGGCTGCTTTTTGGTGTTTCATTTCATATTCCCCTATTACAGTTTGTTTCAATTACTTCACAGGTTAACACCAATTCGCTAGTTTGAGGGGTTTAATCCTTAGCTTTTAAACAGCTACAATATCTCTGCTATACAGGTTGATTTACCTACAAAATAGACTCTGTTCTTACTTGAGACACAGCAGGTGTAACACTGATGGAGAAGAGTATGTGGAAATGTCAAACCACTCATGGGCTGATGAGTGGAACTGGGCGAGGAGGATGGAGATAAGGACTTTTTTTTAATAAAAGCTTTAATTCAGGAATAGCAAAGCCAGTTCATATTGAGCACTGTTAAAATCCTCTCTGATTAAGATTAATTTGGAGGAGGTGGAGGATTTGCTCTGTTTTGCAGTTGTGATTGTCAACCTTCATTGACAACTGTCCATCTGAATCCCTGAGACCATGAGCCTCTGCCCATCCTGCCCCGAAACTACATCTTGGTTCATATTCTATTCAGAGTCTTGAGTCATGCACTGAAAATTTCCTGGGAGTTCCAAAAGCTATTGTTGTAAACACAAGAAAGAAAATTTGATTCTCATTAATCTCTCTTCTTCAGGAATTAACACTAGGTAAAATGGCTTGAGACTTGAGACAGTATTATGGAGACTGATAATTACATGAGGCTATTTTACATTTTTCTGTTTAATAATCTGGAAAGACTACCAAAACAACAATGACAGCTCAAAGGGAACTGTCATAGGTGAGATTAAATATGCAAACCTTCCAGAAAATGAAAAACATCTTCATTTATTTATCTTAACTAGTAGCTAAATATGAAAAATAATTTCCTTCCTTCCTTCCTGGTATCTCTCAGTATACCCCATGTTAATTTATTTTCTCCAATAAATCCCTCAAGAATTATTAAGAACTAGGACACAAGTGTCAAAATCATGCATCAACTTTGTCTGCCTTCTACTTGAAAATGATATTTCAAGAAAAAAATGCCCAAGGAGTTATTACATTACTAAGTAAAACTACTGCTCCTACAGAGAATCTGGTGGCTCGACAAAATCTTTTTTCTCCATTTTGCAGGAAACCAGAATGTCGCTCATAGCTCCAGAATTTTTTTAGACATATTCAACAGACAAAAATTTTATTTTCAGCAGTTCAAAAAGGAGTCAACTTTCCCTACATTTCCACTGTTTTCATGCAGGTGTGTATACTGAGAATTCAGTATCACAGGCACAAAATATAACTGGAAAGATTTATCAGATTTTTTTCTTTCTTTCTTTCTTTCTAGGACTACTTTTCTGCCCCGGTGTCAATTTTATTTTTTTATAAGCTTCTTCAACAGTTAAATCCTCCAAAGTCAGGTCATTTTATAACACCCTAGGAATGTTTGGCATATGCCATCTGGATGAACATATGGTAAAAATGTAATTAGAAAGAAAAAGGTTTTCTGGTTTAAGAAGAAGTTGGTGACAGCTTTTTTGATAAAATTGGATACAGGGAAATCTGACACGTAAAAAAATTTCAAAATCCACTCTTCCACTGTTGGGCATGATCTGCACCCTAAAGTAAGGCAAAGTGAAGCAAAATTGCAGTGAATAAAACTGCCATGACTACAAATTTAGAGGACTAAAAAGATTTATGTTCAGCTTCAGGCAGGCACTTGGAAAAATACACTGAAAATATAATTCACTACGACAATTAGCACTCAAATTATTACACGTGCAATATGTGAATGCTTCTGCATTCTGCCTATACTATATGTGATTGTTATAAGCAGGAAGAAAAGAATTCTCTACTTGAATTCCACAAAGACATGGAAATAAGCCACAGGCCCCAACTGCAGACTAGCAGTTGTTTGCTTTGAGTTTTGTATCTACAGATTGCCAGACAGGTTCTCTTTTATTTTTCTTCTCTCAGGATAGCCACAAACATTTCAAGAGCTCTGTTCATGATGCACATTGGATTTCCTACCATCTATTGGGATGGGACTTCACAGGCACCAGCCAAATAGCAGAAATTGCATAGAAACACCTCAGTGAAAATTGGTGTAGAAAGAGACAGAGAAACAATGGGAAGGAAAGAAAGGAAGGGAGCCTGCAGAGATGAGCTATGAATATTTTAAGACGAGTAACACAACTGAAAATTGGGCAAAAAGGAAAATAAATACAGTTTTCAAGAAGTAAATATGTTAGAAAAAAATCTCAAAGGGGAACCTCTCCCAAAGGAAGAAAAGAGGAAGTCCAGCAACACTGGCCACCTGAATGTTGCAACTTCCTCCCCTGTAAGCAGAGCGTGATGCCAGCCTCTGCCTGACTCACTGCCTGAAATGCACAGACAACACAGGTGTGCCAATGGTGAGTATGTCTAAATCGCAGCCATGCACATACGGCATATAATGCACACTGACAATCCATCCCCTTAATGAGCAATTACCCTTCCACACACTGCGCTGAACGGCACTTTTGCATTCAGTTTCTGTCCCAGCAATCTTTTACCACCTGGGTGACACCGGTTTCATCAGAAATACTCTTGATTTCAAAGCCTTTAAGTGGAAGGAGATTCAGGGGCCCAGTCCTGAGTAGGTTTTCATAGCCAAAGGAAACTCACAAATTATTAATATGTACTAGACTGCTTGGATGAAATTATGGATGAAAGGTGAACTACTTCCCACAAGCAATTCCAGGGCAAGTCCTGTGCTGGAGCTGTACAAACACAGAGTAATCCAACTGTGGGAGGAAACAAGACAGTAGAAATGGCCAAGGGCCAACATTAGCTGGTTTCACCACCAATTAGGCCTTGCTTTTTCCTGGAATGGAGATTTAGGACCCCACGAAATCACTGACATTTCCTTCCTTAAAGGAGCCTTTCCACAAGTCAGGTCTTGCATATGCAGCATGGGCTGGTAGTACAGCACAGGGAGGCAGGGTGTTTGGCCACCAGCCTGGCCCAGGTCCTTCAAGAAGGAAATCGTGCAAGATGTTTTTGTTAGAAATTAGAATTACTGGCTTTCCTCTAGGGCAGGAATTTCTTACTGGGTTAGAACTTGAAGTACATCTTGTTTTTTTCCCCACAAAAAGCATTTTTCTTAATGTGATCTGAGCAACTCCATTTAGGATAGCAAACTACTTTGAGGCCCATAAAGATGAGCTGAAATGTAGCTTTTCATTATCTTCTGCACATGCATCAATAAACCCTGTTGCAACTACAGACATAGGAAAGGGGGGAAAAAAAGATTTACTGAACTGCAAATACACAATAAATCCATTTGGGTTGAAAGTGTCCTCTGGAAAACAGAGTGAACAATTCCTATTCATCCTGCTTTAGAAAGGTTGCATGCTAACTCCATCAATAGCAATCTGTCAGCTCCTGCCTGGCCCAGCTCTGCAGCAAACAGCACAGACCTCTGTGGAGGGCCGCCAGCATCTCTCATTCAGCTAGGAAAAGGAGCCGCCATCTCCGACTCAACATGTACAATTTGTCCAACTGAAACGTTATAAAAAGAATGAGGGAGGAGAAACAGCATGGAAATAACTTTTAAGGTGCTGATTAGATTAGGAAAGCTACTAACTAAAAAAAATCTGGTCTGGTGCAATGCTAGAGGCTTCCTTCAACATGCACATGTCACTCTCTGTAAACACTAAGTGTGGGTAACCTGATAATGTGGTAAGAAGACAGAATCTAGATTTAATTCTGTACCACTGTAACCCCCTGGTGCAGCTGAGTTTGGCATGAGCAAAGAGCTGAAATATGAAAGCCCCTACTTCAGCAGCTCTGTACCTGCCTAGGTCCTGGGAACTCAGTACTGTTACGAGCACACGGAGATAAGCAGTTAAAGCAGAAGTAACCTCCCCGTGTTTCTCCTTTTGAACTTAATCTTCCTCACTCCTTCAGCAATTGAATGGATGAGCAGGTCACAGAAAGCACTTTGAATCATCTACTCATTTCCTTCCTTTTCACAGTTTACAGTGGAGGGCTCCTGAACCAAAACCTGCCCTTCTGGTACCACATCAGTCCAGCATTTCACCTATTGCCTCTTCGGCAAAGTGCAGCCTTTCTCAGGTGGAAACTGAACATCAGCTGGAAGCAGCAAATCAGGTGAAATAGCAACATATGGGTAAGTAGGTACACAGTGGGTACTCAATACTGCACCTGCTTAGTTTATCCACAATCAAGTATTTAAAGATTTAGGGACATAAACTACTATATCATTCTTGTTGGTACAGCTCTCTGCACTCAGAAGTAGGCTGGAGAGTTGACTTGAGCAAAGGGCAACACAGCAACCCAGTTAGAAACGTGAGTTTGCCCAAGTTCAGGGTTACACAGGGAAGCAGCCTGTACATCAGTACAATAAGCTGTCTACAGTGTCCCATGATGGGTATGAGTTCTCTTCACTGCAAATTCGAGCAAAAGAAAGGTTAGAAAGGTGCTTTTATAAAGACGTACAACTTTTTCACTGATTCAATGAATGCTTTCCATTTTCCAGCTATTAGACAGAAGTGAATTATGGAAAGTGAAGGGGATCTGCAAGCAACCAAGGTGTATGGCTGAACTTAAAAGATTTCCATAATAACTCCCGGAAGTCCCAAAATCAAGCCTTCATGTTTTGTAACTAAGTCTTCACAGTCAGTCTTCAAAGCAAATCCTCTAATTCTGTAACAGCTCTGGAGAAGGCCTTCAAGACAGAGAGGAAGCAGAGAAGCCATCTCTTTCTTTTCCCTTTCTTTTAACAAATACAAATAGAGAGGATTGCTCTTCTTGACTGCTGATTTGGGAGCACGCCATTATGACTCCTCAGCAATTGCAAAACAAGAAAGAAAACTTAACTGAAGTAACAGAATGACAGATTGCACTGATGGGAGGTTAGCCTGCCAGATAGAGCTGTCATGCAAGAATTAAGCATAGGATATTGAAAGGAGAAAAAATCAGGTGTGTTCGATCTTTGTTTTTTTCCTGATAGATTATTCTGTGTACTTAAGCACAACATGGCTGAATAATTTTTCTGAGCTTACTTTTTCATTCCAGAGTAAGTTGATAACCTTTCTAAGTGAGAGCACTTGTAGTAACCACAGGATATTTTATATACCTTATAAATAGGGATGCTGCAGATCATATTGCAGCTTCATTATATCCAAGAAGCTTTCACTAAAGCCTGTGCGTAATTTCTATTTACCTATGTATAAAAAAATGTCCAACTACCAATCCATTATGTTTGACAGTATCTATATAAATATTATTAAAGACAGTATGCATGGTAATGATGTACAAGAATCATTACTTCCTTGCATTCAGCAATATTCAACATTTCAGAATGCGTTGGCATGAAACTGGATTGACAGTTACTCTAGAGAAGCCTATTAAGATAGAAACCCCCTATTTACAGATAAATAAAAGGGTGAAACACAAGTGTGATTTATAGTAACCTTGACACAAAAAAATAAATTATGATGAAAGTTGCAGCCAGGATGATCAGCACATCAAATCTCCCTGTTCATCTCTAGAAGTCCCAATTCACTGTAAACTGATAGTGGAAGCTCTTAAGGCAAGCAAACTAAACGTGCTAGAATGGGAGTTCAGACACTATGGAATGAAGGTCACAGGTTTTAGTGAAACAATCTAATTTCAAAGCCTAAGAAAGTGAAAGAAAATGCTATGTTAGAGTCTCAAAAAATAAAAGGATGTATATTCAGGTGAAGCTGGAATGTTTTGTCCCAGCCAGTGGCTGAGTCAGTAGAACAGAACAACATACACTGACCAAAAAATTCTACATGTAAAACACAGGAATTTATTCAGCAAGTTAATAATCAGCCAATTCTTAAACCATCATTAGTAATATTACTAATATACCAAATATTTATAAGATTATTGATACATTTTCATATAAATCCCAGAATGGTTTGCGTTGGGACTGACCTCAAAGAGGACCTAGTTCTAATCCTCCCTGCCACTGGGGTTGCTCAAAGCCCCATCCAACCTGACCTTGAACACTTCCAATGATGGGGCATCAACAACTTCTCTGGACAACCTGTTCCAGTGCCTCACCACTCTTTCTGTAAATATCTTCCTAATATCTAATCTAAACCTACCCTTCCTCAGTTTAAAGCCATTACCCTGTGTCCTGTCAGTATATGCCCTTATAAAAAGTCCCTCTCGAGCTCTCTTGTAGCCTCCCATAGGTACTGTAAGGCTGCTCTACTGTCTGCCTGGAGCCTCCTCTTCTCAAGGTTGAACAGCCCCAACTCCCTCAGCCTGTCCTCATAGGAGAGGTGCTCCAGTTCTCGGATCATCTTTGTGGTCCTCCTCTGGATTTAGTCCAGCAAGTCCATACTATTTATTATGTATGTAATCTGTCAACATTGTCAACCTTTTTGTTCATTTTAGCAGTTTCTTATAGGAATCATAATTTTACATGAAGTTCCTGTGAAGTTTAAGACTCTAGGACTGTACTCTTTTTCCACAGAGAAAACAACTCACAAACTACAACTTACAAAATGAAACAGGAAATGAATAGGCAGTGAGCTGTGTAACTCTTGTCTACGGAGCGACAGTCACAGACCAATGTTTCATCAGCAGAGCAAAATGATAAAAGCATAGAAGAAATGTATTTAGACATATTTTCTCTTTTAATACTGCATTTTGCTCTTCTACTATTCTTCCCCTATTGCAATTTCTTTTTTAATTTTTAAGAGAAATTTACCTTTTTGAGAAAAATATAACAAATTACTGAGTTAAGGAAGGAAATTTCTTTTGCAATATATGCAGCACATCTTCCCATTTTCCTATTGTAACAGTACAGACTACAGATTTGCAAGGTTTCTAAATAGGCATCTTAATTTTGATGAGGCAGAAATAAAAAGATTTTAATACAGCCTTTTTGCATTTTAAAAAGAACACATAAAATTCAAGTTTAATTAACATCACTTTAGAACTGTCGCAATCATGAAAAATGCAGTCTTTATACATGTAATAATCTCAACAAATAATAGAAGACAGGTAAGTAACATAAATATGATTAATGTCAGAACGTTCTAAAAAGTATTTCTGCTGATAGATGGTTGAGTTTTATAAGCTCCACCTCTGAAATCTGATCAACATCTTTGAAACATTCATGAAAATAACATGCAATTCTGCAATTAAGAACTCACTTTTCCCTTTAATCTCCACTGAGGGCACCAAAAAAAGAGAAAGCTTTTGTCACAATCAGCTGCATCAACTCTGACTGGAGCATATATATAGACCATGACCACAGCCCATGTTACTGACACCTGCAACAGCTCCAGTGGTCTAGAAACGCTGCCTCTCCTGCATATCAGGGAGAATTTATCATTAACTTCTATCAGGCCTAGAGTTTCCCATTAATTCCTACTATGACAACTCTCACTTTAGAGTTCAGAACAATTCTGCTTTTCGGTTAAGCCAAAGACATATCGCTCTCCTCTGAAAACTAAAAGCTGACGAACTGCAAAGCCCCATCTCATGAAAAACATAATTAAAGGCCTTCAAATTTTCAGAACTGAAAAAGTACAAAAATTATTTTGGAATATGTTTTGTTGTTTTTTTTTTTAAAACAACACTGGTGTAATTTTGATGTTAAATACAGTGCTGAAACAAAGACTTCAAAGATTCAGACATTCAAAAACTCAAGTGCAATTAAAACAAAATCTGTACTGATACTATACACACTTTCAGCCTGGAAACTGTCATCTCTCTTTCTGTACATATACAGGTCAGATTGACAGAACAGGTCAAACTTGAAGAAAATAACACGTAATTACTGTTCTGAAATATAGTCATTTTTCATTTCTTACTTATCTTCTGAAACTCGTAAGGATGGATTTACATCACTAGCAGTAAATGTAAATTGCTTTATCTTGTGTTGGTCAGCCTAGGCTCAGGCTGCTCCAGGGTTTAGGGCTACAGAGAAGGAGTGCTATTTGGTAGCCATTCAAAAGCAAGGGGGGTTTTTCTTGTTTTGTTTTGGTTGTTTTGTTTGGGTTTTTTTAATAAAACCACCACAAAACCAAAATAAGTGCTGAACTACACACTTATTTGTACATCATTTGTGACATGATCTGATTACATAGCAGTAGCTCAATTTAGGCCAATACTTTTCTCCCACTAAGCTGCAGAATCTACCATGAGGATAAATCAATTTTGTAGGAAACATTCCAGTGATGAAGTCCTCAATTTAGTATGTAAATTACTACCACTACATAGAGCATTCTATAAAATGATGTCTTTCTGGTTAGATAACACTTCTTGGTTCAAAGCACTTTAATTTTCACAGAGCATCACCGAACCATAGTGGCCTTTAAAGCACAAGGTAGAATTTAAACTGCATGACATAGCACATGGGAAGGAAAAAAAAAAACAACGAGGGAAACATCTGCCTAATTATATCAGTTAAAGCCTTGACTCTTTAGAAAATATATTGTGGCTTCATTTTAGTGCCCACACGAAGCATATTGAACTTTGGTTTTAAAAGTCTGCTATAAAAATTGTTGTAAAGAGCATTTCTACCAAGGAATGAAAAGCCAAGCCAAACTGTCTGACTTTGGTCTGAGCCTACTGTTACATTGGGATCAGGGACCTGTGTTGTCATTTACACAGCATATAAACTGATGTCAGAGCAGCCTAATGCACTTCGGCTGAAACAGGAGTCAGGCCTTCAGTAGCAGCTGTTTAAATCATGCTCTGCCAGAAGAGCTGTTCTAAGCCTGCAGTCTCTGAAGGACCCTTACATTAAAGCATCTGCATGACCAGCAACTCCAGCTCCAGGAAATCCCCTATTTTCAGACCACAGCCACCAGCCTGAGGTCATAATGCCTTCATGCCACCCTCTGCCCTAACTCTGGGGATGTGTGTGGACTCACCAAGCCTCCTGCCCCCCTGTTCCACCATCTCCTCAGCAGCTCCTGCTGGTCAACACTTTCCCACCAAATCACACAATGGTCACCACCTCCTTCAGCTTCAGGATGTTAAACACCACAAACTTGGCAAGGTACATGTACACACACAAGCTGGTGAGGTGCTGGAGTGTGACCAGAGAAGGTCAAGAGTCTAGAGCACAAGCTTTAGGAGGAGCAGCTGAGGGAGCTGGGGGTGTTTAATCTGGGGAAGACTCAAAGGAGACCACATTGTTGTCACTATCTACAACTACCTGAAAGGAGGTTGTAGTGAGGTGGGGACTGGTCTCTTCTCCCAAGTAACAAGCAATAGGACAAGAGGAAATGGTGTCAAGTTGGGCCAGGGGAGGTTTAGATTGAATACTGGAAAAATTTCTTAACCAAAAGGTTTGTCAAGCATTGGAACAGGCTGCACAGGGAACTAATCCTGGAGGTATTTAAAAGACATGTAAATGTGGCACTTGAGGACATGATTTAGTGGTGGACTTGGCAGTGCTGGATTAATGGTTGGACCTGATAATCTTAGAGGTCTTTTTCAATCTAAATGATTCTATGATTCTGTTCTACATATAATGTCTTTGCTGACAAATCCAGGAACTATGCACTTCTTGGTTATGTCACAGCCTACAAAGTGAAGGTAGGAAATCACTTTCTGGAAATTTAGTAGATCAATTTTTAGCAGGATAAGAGGTCAGTCTACACAGGAAGCACAAATTCCTCAAAAGCAAAACAGTCCTTTACATCACTAGTTACTCAACCAACAAACCTTTATATTTTCAGATCACATAGAGTCTATAAATGGAACACACTTTCATCATTTAATCATATAGCATTTTTATTTAACAAAATATGCAACTCAAATTGTTATTCCAGAAATCAAGAACTCAAAAAGATTAATTTGAGAAGTTTTATTTATTTCCGCTAAGCAGTTTAACTTTAAAAACTACATTCACATTTGGGGGTTGGAGAGAAAAAATATATCTGGAAATTAAATTACTCTCTAAATTCATATTTTCTACAATTAATTAAAACATCTGGCAAGAGAAAACAACAAGTCTTCTTTAGGGTGGCTAAGTAACCTACTCACTGTTCTACTAAACTCTACCACTTTACTACTTAGGTTCATAAACATAAGAAACAGATGTTGGAAAAGTTTTAACACTTTCAATCAGATTCCTTGTAGAACATGGTTTACAATCTACTCTCTGTTGTGGAAAGAATAAGATCCACTCAAGCACCAGCAATTCAGGGGACATTATGTCTGACCATTATAGTTTTGCTGTAAGTGAAATACTAGGAACAAAATAATGCATTTTAGAGGAAGTCTCATTTAAACTTCTGCACCCACATTCTGTAGAGTTATGTAGGTTATTCTACTGCCAGTTGTAGGACCTGTATTTCTACCTCCAGATTATGATCTGATTCAAATACAAAAAGCTTTAAAAAACAAAACAAAACAAAACAACAAAAGCATTGCAACTGCAGAAAACATAGAAAATGTTCTGCAATAAATCTGTTACAGTTCTCCAATGAAATTTTTTCCTAAGACAGAAGGATAGAAAAATTAAACAACTTTTTAGATAAACATTAAGTTTTTCTCCTTAAAATATTGTTAGATGCCTGGCAACAATTCAGAGTACCCAGGTGTGAAAGAAAAATCCCATCCTCACTAGCATCATCTTGGGGGGAGAAAACAAGGGCCAAAACCCAAGCACCAACTAAACCCCAGGCCATACATACAATCTTTGAAGAGTAAAGATGGGAGAGAAAAAACAAAGTCCAAGGAATGTGAGCACACCAAGTGCAGGGTGAATTTTTTCATAGTCAAACCATGCAACAGAAGGAGGAATGGGAAGGCAAGGACAGTTGGTAGAGATGACATCAGAGGAGGAGCCACTCATCAGCAAACCCCTCTATTCCTCTTAATTGTGTACAGTGTGGGAAAAGTGTTGCTACTGCCAAGATGAAATTCACAGTCAATCTTCTGGACTACTGGGAACACTCTACATTATACCTGTGACACTACAGACTCTCAGTGCAGGAAAAATTACAAGGAAAACTTTCTAGAAGCCTTTGTAATTTCCATAACTTACTTCCAGCCCCCTCCCAGAGACTGACAAAAAAACCCAACTTGTTCTCCTCCTACCAGGATGCTTTCTTACAGCTTAGCACAAACATCAATCAACATTTAATTCCTTTCTGAATCCACAGGCAGCCTGACTTAGAGTAACACCTGAGTAAAACTTAGCCCAGGCAAGACAGAGGTGGTCTTCGTGGAAAATAGATAAACATTGGAAAGTCTTGGCAACATTATTATCTCCCCATCCATCAAACACTGCATGGCTATCCTCAGTGTACTACATCAACGTGCATTCTCTGTACTTCTGGCCACGGTGAAAGGATATTTCCCACTAAAATGGGAAATGTGAGGCACTGCAAATTCACTAACGAGACTAAAATAACTAATTACTCCAGCACACACAAGCCCAGTTACAGCCTATTTGTACGGATCCCAGGGAATGGTCACTGGCACCCTCTTTTCTCACAGTTACAATGACTACACTGCTTGCGAAATCTTCTACAGTAGAGCCTAGATCCTTGGAGGAAAAGCTGGCACTAATCCAACCCTGAAGCTGTGTACATGTTGCCAGATGAAATAAAACATGAGCATGAGCCGAGCGCTTTCTGCAAGAACAAAACCTGTCTCTTCCTCTTAGATCTCCTCGTAGCTACAACTGAGGGCAATCAGAAGGCTGGATTTTCATTTCCATTTTGCACAGCTCTTGTAAAATTGAGGCTGCAATGCAGCTTCCATATTGAACAGCTGGGCATAAAGCTGCATTTTATGTGCTGTTAGGGTCAGATCAATCCCTTAGATTGAAACAACATGGCACAATCCAGTTGGGAAAATCTGCATATCTAGGTCCTCTGCAGCACTGTATCTTCCTTTGCCTTTTTATGTTCTTTCCTTTATGGATCTTCAGTCAAGACTACACTTGCAGTGTAATCCTTAGGAGAAATTTAAATCAGTCATACTGTAAGTATTTTAACTTACTTTCTAAATCATGATTCAGATCCTCTTTTAGTGAAAGTTGCAGAGGTGGGGAGAGAAAAAAAAAAAAGGAAGTTTGGAACAATTAATCCCTTCTACCAGTGAAAGGCTGCTACAATGGTTTGACCAGGCTCCTGGAGTTATAAAATATGGAGCATTTGGGATTCAGAGCAGACAACTCTCTGCAGCAAAATTAGCTATTCATCTCCATTCTTCTGTATATAAATGAGCAAACAAGTTACAGCCAAAGTGTCTGTCTGCATGGTCTGCTTAGTAATTTTGAATGCAGGACTATCCAGTGCACAGACACCCGGAATTAATGTTGAAAATACCCTGGCAGTCAGTTATTACTACTGATAAATATTAAATTGGATGGCAGACTGTACTATAAAAACTGAAACTAAAGAAATGAAATGGTTGTGTTTTTAGCCAGAAAGACACGTCCTCTAAAAGATAAAAAGAGAATTCTTCAGTAGGTATAGATATGCTAATGATTGATCAGAAGAAACTTCAAAGCAGATGAGTCTACAAAGCAAGGAGATCCATCATATAAATCTGAATTCATTAATAAAGCTTATCTTGTATAATTGTTGCATCCTACGAATGATGCTGGTGGGTCAAGCACAAAGCAACATGGGCAGTATTTACTAAATATGGTAAAGTGCTGTCCTACATTCAACATAACTGTACTTTTAAAAAAGTAATATTTGGGGGTTTTGCATACTAATAATCTTGTGTAAGTACATTCTGTGCATAGATCAGAAGGCAGCAAGGTTTGATGCAATACTTTGTCCTTCCTAATTTTGGACTAGCCTCTGAAAGCTCAGCTTTGGTACAAGTATGCTAAGCATTGCGGTACACATTTCTGTGCCAAAAAAAGTGAAATCACGGACAAATGATCTGATCCCTGGAAAGAAAATTACCTCCATCCCAAATTATTTATAGTCTTAGAAGAATGTGAAGAAGACTTACTTCATGGTATCCACAAAGGTCATAAACAGCAAATGAAGATCCAACATGCTGCTCTCATCACCACCTGCTCCATACAAACTTTCATATTTCTCATAGTTCCATGATCAGAAAGACGGTGGTCCTGCAGGAGGGAATGAACTCATGCTGATGAGCTCAGAGCACCATTCCAATGTTTAAATTCAGCTGTCCAGGAGATGACAAGGCAGACAGCTGCCTTGAGGGCTGCCTTTATCAGTCTGAAGGCCTAGGTACAGCATGCACTGCATTCAGAGTCAAGTTTGAACCCACAGTGCATGGGTGTTCTCCAAGCCTGAGTAGTAAGTCTGGTATGGCAGGGATTTGATGTCCTTGGCTCTAGCAGCAAGCTCTCAGTCTTTTCAAGTTAGGGCTGAGATTTTACTGACTGGAAGCGAGGTCCTCAAGTTGTGGGGAAGCAAATCCACTGAGGAGATGCTGTAAGACAAGCACCTTCTGACTCCTAAAATTATTTTTTCATCTATATGGATACAGTCCAGCAAAACAGGTTCCCAGTCCTGCCAGCTCCAGGAGCAAAGCTCAGCTGCATCAGTGGCAACACCAGAAGCACATTCCCCAGCATGTGCCTGTCCCCTGAGCAAGTACCCAGGAAACCAGATCCCAAGTCCAACAGCAACTGCCTGGGGAGCACTTCTAGGGAGTGCTCACATCCTTATGATCTTAATGAATGCTCTATAAAGAATGATGTAATAAGTTCAGGCACACTGGAAGGCATACTGTTTTTCAGCAAGGTTGTACAGAACATATTTATTTAGGCAGCAATGGTATTTTTTTAAGAATGGCAGTAAATGAAAAAAGATAAAAATTTACTTTGACTATCAGTTTGCCTAATTATTAGAGCAAATTATTAGAGCAACTTTCACACCTGGAAAAACAGGTAAGCTTTTAACCAGAGCTTGTTGCTCAAAAGCATGGATTTGGTTTTGTTTGATTTGTTGTTTTTTTCCCAAACTACCTGTCATCCCAGTAAAAAGTACTATATCTGTTAACAAGCACTACCTCACTTCTATTTCTAGATCCATCACAATTACAAAAATAATACCAGCAGAAATTTTTTCACTGTTTCTCAGGGAGGGCTTTTCTGACTCTGTTTTTAATGTACTGCACACTGGATAATATACTGGGTATATGATTATCTTACCTTATCTTAGATCAGACTAAATTAAACCATAAATATAGGAATATATCAGCTTGAAAGTATTGCTTGGCTGCTCTGTTCAGTAAGTCAGCTACAGATCATGACAAATCATACACAGAAAGTAGATGAAGAATTCTGTACACCCCTCTGAAGCATCTGGATGCGTGAAGTTTCTGCACCTCTTTGCTTGGCAACCTGCAGTACTATAAATGCTCTGATGACTTTCACATAAAAAAGTCTAAAATGCCACAACCTTGCTCACAACAATCAAAACCAGACAGACATATTGTGGATCTCCTCCTTAATACAACTGATAGGCAACCAGAAGGCATTTTCTGCCTCAATGACGACATCAACTTCCATGGAAAAGTCCTGCTACTTTGCTTGTTTATTAAAGGTATCCTATAACTAATTGTGAGACTAAATACAGAGTCAACATGTGCCTGCGTATCTCAATGGAGTTTCTAAGGCCTTCTAAGCAATTATAAAGGAATAATCCATTATAACAATAAGATGCCAAGCAAGATACAGTGGCACATAAATCAAGCTTGAGAACAAACCCACTCACTGACTCTCTTTGCCATTCAGATGATTAATCTCTCCTTAAAGCATACCTGCTCCTGTCAGCACTGTTGCTCTTACCTGCCAAAGCTTGCCATTGACAGGCACTGCCTTTGCTTATGGCCACAGTGGCTGTGGGGTACCATGCAATTTTTAACCAATGCAAAGCCTCAAGCAGCTTGGTAATAACATTACACTTCATGTATTTTGTAAGATTCAGTGACAACATAGTGTACCTTTTCAAATTTACACAGCATGTGTTTAAAGTATCCTTTATCAAGCCTTGAAGGGAAAGAATTTCTTTAACCTGGGTTCTCTAGGAAAAAAAAAATTCTCCTTTGGCAAAAAATTTCAGCCAGCTGGATAACTGACAAAAATGGATATTCATATATAATGAAAACTGAAAATGTAGCTTTACTAAGATAGAAGCAATTCCTCATTTATCATTCCCCAGGTACTTCTCAATAGATAACCAGTCCTGTTCTGCAAAAGGACTAAAAGACTCCCCATATCCCCCACCTCCCTAGTATGTATTTCCAAGTAATATGGAAGCACTATTAGCCTAGACTATTTCTGTCACTATAGCAATACCAATAGATTAATTATGCCAGAGGCTGTTCACCGGCTCTGAGAGCAAGTGGCCTGGAACAGCCTGTGCCAACATTATTACTGCATTGTACTTCTCACTGTAGTTATTCTCTTAGCCTCCACAACAGAAGTTAAGAGGTCCAAAAAGTCTTGTGGGGACTACAAGACCCCTACAGCCTGTGCTAAACCCCAACCTATGACCATGGTTTGTTTGGAAAGTGTTAAGTGGCACATGCAGGAGCATATCAAAGACCACTCTAATAGTTCAGCTGTATGGCCCCATCAAGTTCTCATCCCTGAAAACTTCATACAGTACTGCTTAATTTACAGAGGCTTCTAGCTCAATGGTGTCTAAAACAATAGGATCTCTTTGAGAAGGTCTGTAGCAGTTTTAGTGCAAATTAATTGATAAAAGCAATAAAGGCTTTAATAATAGAAGTTTTGGAGCATTAAGTGCATCAGCATCATAGGTTTCATTCTACACACATTAATAGAAGTATCATGTGTAGAAAGATTCACAGATATGGCCCTCTAAATACATCTAACAACACCCAAGCAATTTCTGGTCAAAATGCAAACATATTCTTTAAGCACAACTTCTACACAGGAAGCACTAACAATCTAACAGATTGCTTGAAGATGAGAAGGTGTATCAGAGAAGCTACGGAATCACAGAGTAATTAAAGCTGTAAACAACCTCTTAAAATCACGTAGTCCAGGCCCTTCTCAAGCAGGGCCACTTAGAGCAGATTGTCCAAAATTGTGTTCAGATAGGGTTTGAATATCTCTGACAATGAAGGCTCCACAACCTCTCTGGGGAACTGGACCTAGGATTCCAGATGCAGTCTCACCAGTGCTGAGCAGGGAGGAATGATCACATTCCTTGACCTACCAGCAATACACGTCGTAGTCCAGGATGCTGTTGGCTGCCATTGTCATAAGGGCACATTCCTAGCTTATGGTCAGCATGGAGTACAGCAGGAACCACAGGTCTTCTTTTGCCAAGCAGCTTTCCAGCTGATCAGGTCCCAGCCTATACTCATGCATGAGGTTGTCCCTTCCTCAATGCCTGCCCTTTTCTCCATCCTCTCAAGGTCTCTCTAAACAGCATCACACCCAATCAGTGTATCAACCATTCCTCCCAGTTCTTTTTTTTACCTTCTGTAACCTTGTTGAGAGTGCACTCTGCTCCACCCTTCGCATCATTAATGCAGATGTGTAAAGTATTGAGCTCAGTATCAACCCCTGGGGTACCACATTAGTGACTGGCCTCCAAGTGGACTTTGACCCACTGACCACAACCCTCTTGACTCAGCCATTCAGCCACTTTTCCATCCACCTCACTTGCTGCACCATTACTTCATCTGTTTGTCTTTGAGGATGTTATGGAAGACTGCTAAAAGCTTCACTAAAGTAACAGTAAACAACATCCACTGCTCTCCCTTCAAGTCAGCCACATCATTTTAGAAGGCTGTCAGATTGCTTAAGCATAATTTACTCTTTGTAAATCCACAGTGACTATCCTGGATCACCTTCTTGTCCTTCCTGTGTAAGGAAATAATTTCTGAGATTAGTTACTCCATCACCTTCTCAGGATCAAGGTGAGGCTGACTAGCCTGTAGTTCCCCATATCCCACTCCTTACCCTTCTGGAAGAGAGGCATGGTATTTGGTTTTTTCCCACTTTCAGGACCTTCCCTCGATTGCCACAACCTTCTGAAGATAACTGAGTGGCCTCACAGTGACATAAGCAAGTTCCCTCAACACTCATGGATGAAATCTATCAGGCCCTATGGACTTGTTTACATCCAATTAAAGTGTTCCTTAACATGATCACCCTCCACTAAGGACAACACTGCTCCAGACTTTCCTTCTGGTCTCAGAGGTCTGGGATTCCTAAAGGCTAGAAAGGACTGAAGCAAAGGTGCCACTGAGTACATCAGCATTTTTTGTGCCCTCTGTCAGCAGCAACCCTGAGCCATTTAGCAGATGTATTTGTAAAAATCCTTTCTTGTTGTCCTTCACATCTCTTGCCAGATTCAACTTACCATGGGCTTTGGCTTACCTGACCCCACCCTGCACAACTGGACAGTATCTCTATTCCTCCTGGGTCACCTGTCCCTGCTTCCAAGCTGTCTGCTTGTTGGATGGACCAAATTAAATCTTGGAGAAGATCACAGAATCACAGAACATCCTGAGTTCGAAAGGACTCAGAAGGATCATTGAAGTCCAACTGCTGGCTCAGCACAAGACAGCTCCAGGAATCACACAATGTGCCTGAGAGTGTTGTCCAAACACTTCTTGAACTCTGTCGGGCTTGGTGCTGTGACCACTTCCCTGGGCAGCCTGTTCCAGTACTCAACCACCGTCTGGCTGAAGAACTTTTTCCTAAAATCTAGCCTAATTCTCCCCTACACAGCTTCATGCCATTCCCTTGGGTCCTGTCAGTGGTCACCAGAGAGAAGAGATCACTGCTTGTCCCTCTGCTTTGCCTCGTGAGGAAGCTGTAGACTGTGGTGAGGTTTCCCTTCAGTCTAATCCAGGCAGCAATCCCAGCAGTTCCTCCTATGTCTTCCCCTCTAGATCCTTCACCATCTTTGTAGCTCTCCTTTGGATGGTCTCTAATAGCTTTACATCTTTCTTCTTGTGGTGCCCAAAACTGCTCACAGGACTCAGTGTGAGGCTGCACCACTGCAGAGTGGAGTGGGACAGTATACTCCATCAACCAGCTCAAGACACTCCTTGAAGATCAGTCTTGGACTGCTCTTCAATCCAGGGTCATGGGATACCATGGGATACCATGTGATTCTTCCAAGCAGATACCTAAACAGGCCAAAGCCTGCCTTCCTGAAGTCTAAGGCTGTGATCCTGTTTCTTGCCCTGCTCCCTCCTCTCGTGCTCCTGAACTCCACTGTATCATGGTCGTTGCAGCCAAGGTTCCTCCTGACCTTCATCTCCCCAACCGGCCTTTCTCTGTACGTATGACATCCAGCAAATCTTCTCCTCTTGTTGGCTCTGTAATCATCTGTGCCACAAAGCTATTGTTTTGTGTTGCACACCAGCAGTTATGAGAGTGGTTTCACATCCCCCCGTGGGGACCAATGTGTGTGAATGAGAGGCTACTTCCAGTTGTCTGAAGGTCTCATCTACTTCTTCCTGATCACGTGTCACTACATGTTGGTAGTATCACCCATGCTGGTTTACCTGCCATTCCATCCCCACAGCAGAGCTCCTTGCTTCCCAACTGCTGTTTCACTTAAGAGATGATTTCTCTTTCTTGCCTTCCCAGTCTGTCCTTCCCAAAGAGCCTGTAACCCTCAATTTCTAAATACAGCTTTACTGCAAATGCAAAGCATTATAGTATCTAATAATATTTTAATCTCTAACCTTAGATAAACATTTTTAAAATAGCTTGCTTTATTCTGTATATGCCAAATCATACAAGCTAAAGTACTTTCAGAAAATAAACCAAACTGAATGGAACAAACCACATAATACTGATAAAATACAAAGCAGTGTATTAGTAAAGCTCTACTGCTCATTATGGGACAAATAAGGAATTGTAGTAAGTCAGTTTTATAGTTAATTACCTCAAAGGAAGGACATGCTTTTTGTATACATAAGTATATGAACATAAACCACATAGAGGATATATGACTTAATTTCCCAAACATTATACTCCCTAAGGAAAGACATCATAATGGCAACAAAAAGTAATGGTGTGTGTTAGCCATTAGTTATATAATTGGATCGAGAAAAAGAAAAAAACCACTATTATTACTATTATTCATGTTCCCATTTATTAAGCTATGCTTGACCATAGATAAGATTTTTCAGATGCCTAGGAATGAGTGCTGCTTTTCTTAGGATAAACATTAAACACTTCACATTTTCACAACCTCTGAACCACCGTCTTTGACATTTATAGTACACCTGCAAAATTAGTGGCTACTTTACAAAAATACCTTGTCAAATGGGGAAAAGAAAGAACTAATAGAGTGGGGTAAAAAGACTTATAAAACATTAATTTTGAAAAAATCATCAAATTTTAAGTGATTTTGCATGAGAAATTAAAAATAAGATATTTTAATGTGACTCACTTGAAGGTTTATTAAAATAAAATTATGGCCATCAAGCAAGCTCCCACTGCACTGAAGGATGACTGACTGTTACCTGCTCAGCATAAGGCTGCATTGCAAAGTCCATCAGTTAAATCTCATCAAAACATTACCCACAGGCAAGCTGAAGCAAGGCCAAATGAGTCATCTGACAAGTGTCATACTTGGTCCCTCCTCTGCTTCAGTGAGCATTTCATTCACGTTTATGCAACATGAAGCTGTACCATCATGGCCAGGAATGCTGAGTGATGAATGATCTTGTGTGGGGAACAGGAATCATGAGCTTACCTCACCGAGAAGAAGACAAAACTGGCCAACATAAAGACATGAATTACTTCGGAAAGCAAATGCAGTTTCCAATCATCAAGCAGTTTTGTGAACTTAGCTCTGAATGGGCCATTTAGTGGAGAAAAAAAATGAATTACTGAAGAAGTGGAGTACTTTTTGTTCCAGTCAGGGAACAACCAGGAAGAAAAGAAACAGTGACATACATTACATTTTATTTGATCCAAAATAGCAACGAAGCTGAAAAAAAAAATATTCACAGAATAAAGCTGCAAGTTCTCATAG
This sequence comes from Pseudopipra pipra, assembly GCF_036250125.1. Lineage (NCBI taxonomy): Eukaryota > Metazoa > Chordata > Aves > Passeriformes > Pipridae > Pseudopipra > Pseudopipra pipra. The sequence goes on along the minus strand of NC_087550.1, from coordinate 100,379,576 downwards.
AATCATAGAATGATTTAGGTCGGAAAAAGCCTGTAAAATCATTGAGCCCAACCATTAACCCAGAACTGCCAAATCCAACACTAAACCATGTCTGTAAGTGCCACATCTACATGCCTTTCAGATACCTCCAGGGTTGCTTACACAATCACTGTCCTGCGCAGCCTGTTCCAGTGCTTGATGATGCTCTCCATGAAGGAATTTTTCCTAACATCCAACCTAAATCTTCCTGGCGCAACTTTGAGGCCATTTCTTCTCATCCAGTCACTTGTTATCTGGGAGAAGAGACTGACCCCCACCTCGTTCTAACCCTCTCTCAGGTAGTTGTAGAGAGCAGTAATGTCTCCCATCAGCCTCCCTTCCTACAGGCTAAACAACCCCAGTTTTCTCAGCCGCTCCTCATGAGTCTTATGCTTCAGACCTTTCAACAGATTGGTTACCCTTCTCTGGATCTGCTCCAGCATCTCAGTGTCTTTCCTGTAGTGAGGGGCCCAAAACTGAACAAAAGATTCAAGGTTTGGCCTCACCACTGCTGATCACTGCCTAGTTCTGCTGACCACACTATTGCTGATGCAAGCCAGGAGTACAAGAAGGAGCCTGTTAACTGCAGCAAAATATATGAGATTCTCCCATGCAGAAAAGACTACTACACCCCTAGAGAGTGTTTCCATCAGATGATAGGTCAGGCTGAAAATCTGAATCCATCACTAACGACAACTCTCTATAAAAGTGAATACTTGAGTAGTGAGCTGTGAGAAGTCTGAAATATAGTTTTCAGCCAGTCCGCTTGGGTGTTGTGGGAAGCCCAGCTGCTGCATTGCAGAGCACACTACAGGTTTCATCTGCCCAACTTCACATCAGCCTAAACTTGAGGCTGCCACAGCAAGATTTGTACTGGTATCCATGTCAGCTCATTTAAGGCTGACTGGGACACACTGATCACAGGATTCACAGCACTATTCCTGTGACAGCAGTGCAGAAAGAACCCTGTTTCTTAAGTAGGTCTTTTTTTCTTCCTGAGTCACAGCTGAGACCATGTTCTAACAAAATGACCCCGTAACACACCTAGCTAAGAGATGTGCATCATGGTCCCCCTAATAAACTAAGTAGGCCTAATCAAGCGGGTGCTCAATTATTTGCAGTTTGGGTGCTACTATGGGGCTGACCGGACATCCACTCACATCCATAAACATTTATGTACCGACGATTGCAGAACGAAGACAGAAAAGCTACAGGCAGACAGCTTCCCGTTCACAAAAGCACAAAGCATTGTTGCATAAACTTTGACTATTATCTCTAATGAAAAAGTAAAAATTAAAATGCCTCCTAAATAGCTATGGACAAACACCACAAAATCAAACACTTTTCTACACTACTCAAACTAGGGAAGGATGTTTTTTATCTCAAGTGGCTGACAAAAAAGTGAAAGCACAGAGAGGAAAAGGTGGGGGAAAAAAAAAGAACTGTAATTCCAGGAGTCATGAAAGTCATGAAACACTGCAGCAGCACAACTCATAGGAGGAGTAGTAAAATATAATAAGTGTTTTTGTGTAATTTCTGTTGGTGTAAATCAGTAGGACTCTGCTGACATTAATGAAACCAACTCGACTTATGGCAGAGAATCTGGTTCTTTATTTGCTATGATGACAACTAATGTCTAAATTCAACTGCAGATTTTATAGAATTATAATTAAAGTTCTACAATAACATAGAACAAATGTAGTCTGTGCAAAAGAGCTTTATTGTATTCATCTTGTAGTCTTATATTGACAGTGGCACTGATATACATAATTAAAATATTAATAACACCTCTGTGACAGGCAGCAACACAGCATGAAATGAATACTTCAGAACTAACTACTAGCAGTCACATATTAGGATAACTAAACAATATCATTTTATAAGACAAAGTTAGCAAGAATTGCAATATTTAACTCATGCCACTCCGGAACTCTCAAAATGTTTTAATAATGTAGACTATACACATATATATATGCACATAACACATAGCTAAGTGCTTGGGGCATTTGACAAAGTAAAATATTAACATTCATGTTGCAGGCCTCATGCTCCTATCCATTTGACAGGCATAAATACAGAGAATTTATAAGCAATGAATTTACAATAAAACCAGTAGAATCATAGCAAGGATTACTAGAGGTCATAACCAGACCATGAGTCAATTCCACTGTGCTACAAAAAAAATCACAGAATCAACTAGGTTGGAAAAGACCTCTAGGATAATTGAGTCCAGCCTAACACCACCTTGTCAACTAGATCTGAGTGCCACATCCAGTCTTTTCTTAAACACCTCCACCACTTCCCTGGGCAGCCCATTCCAATGCCCAGTCACCCTTTCTGTGAAGAACTTCTTCCTGATGTCCAAATTACAGATGTCATTTGTTACCTCCCCTATCCTCCATTCTTCCCTATCCCCACTCCTTGTCAGGCCACTTCTTCTCCACATAATCATCCTCCTCTCCTATTTACTAATGACTGTCCTGTACTCAGATAAACCAAGTGATGCCATTCACACTAGTTCCTCCTCAAATTGTATTGTCCGTATTTTTACCTAGCTTCCTTCTCAGCTCTCCATTCTGACGCCCAGCAAGTCATTATCGGCATAATTCTTTTCAGCCATGCAATTTCTGGACACATTGCATAGACGCTCCTTTGGAGATTTCAGTTTCTGCATTCTACTCAGCATGGCAATTTCCAAAATTTTCAAAAGGCTCTTAACATGAGAGAACTTCACAGCAACAACAGAAATTAAATCCCTGGCTGAAAGGTGATGTGTGGGTCACCTTTTAGACACCTGTCTCAAACATTGGGAACCAAGCTTTGTAATGCACTTTAGCAAAACAACTTCTTTTTCTGCAGGAATGGGAAGACATTTTTCAAAATACCAATTAAGGCTCAGAAAAGAGAGGGGAACAAAACTTTTCATCTCAGTCAAGAAAGGCATGGTAAAGTTACAAATAGCTAAAAAGGGTCTGCTGGTCAGAGGTATTCAGCAGCCCTTGTAAAAGGAATGAGATCATGAAAAGCTGATAGTTTCACTCTAGTTTTTCCAAGATTTTGTAGATGCATAAAGCCGTATTTTTTAAAAAAATCTACAATATCCAGTTTAGATAACAATCCTCATTTACTGCAAAGAAAGCACATAAACTAAAAATATTAGAGTTCTTGAAGTACTGTTGGAAAGGATTAAAATGCAATAAGTGTAATGCAAAATTAGAATGCAAACATCACTGAAAAATGGAGAGCAAAACCCTTCTTCTAACTTGTGGTTGATTGACAGAATTTGGAATTGACACTTCTTGGGACTACACAGTAAACACAGCAATTTCTGTTTTCATAATGGATCATTTTTCTTTTTTTTTTTGATGGACACAGAGATTAAGGTTCAGCTAATCAACCATGAAAAACTACAAAGCGCGTCAAGAGAAACAGCTGGCTGTAACACACAGCAGAGAGAGAAGTGCAACAAGTTGCAGGGAGTACAGTGAGGGCTGGCTGGGTTTCATGGGAAGGTGAGGGGGAGCCATGTGGAAGTTCATCACATTGGAGAGCAGCTGTGCCAATCCTTGGGAAACGGAACTCGCAAGGCAAACAGTGCCAAGGAGACTGCATTGGTCATACTATGTAAGGCTAATGGCATCTAGGTGAAGGTGTCACAAACACCAAATTCAGGTGCAGATGTTACAGAAGTGGAACCGATGGGCAAAAGTAATTTGAGGTATGGCACTGGAGTGACCAGGGACAAGGGGTTGCTGTGGGGAAGACCACAGGTGTGGATAAGCTACTGGTGAGACCCATTCCTGCATAAATACAGGGAGGTTGTGTGTGCATGTGTATCCGTGACCCAATTGCAAGCACCTAACATGCAAGACCTAACTGCTGATGCATAAGAACAGGATCAGGCTGTTTGTACTGGCCTTGTTTATGGGCGTGCTGTTTGTGTTGATATGGTGCCTGCAAAAGCACTGGTTGCCTGTACGCATGATGCATTATTTCAGTTGTGCTACTTTAATTGAAACCATAACACATAAAATACATGCCTGACAATTCATAAAGAGCATTAGTATTAGGATATACATTAGGATAAGGAGGGAAAGAAGACATTGGTTTAGTCAGAAAGGAGGTCTGATGAAGCATGTAGAATATACACCAGAACATGCTGACCATACGTAGCCTGTTATCTTGCTCCAGTGCCATCACTTGTTTGACACTACAATTATATTTCCTTGAAATATGCTCTGACTACAGTTCTGCCTTGGGTTGTTGGGGTAGGTACTGCTGGGTCTGTGCTGCAACACTGCAAGTTGTTGATATGTCTGTTCAAGAAAACTCTTATCTGTAACTACCAGGAAAAGTGTGCTTGTGATATCAAACACTGAAAATAAAAGTCAATCTTCAAAACAAACAAAAAAACCCCTACCAAACCCCAAAACTAACAACCTGTATGAAGGTAACTTGTAGTGTTAGGTTAAAGAAGTTTATTATTTCACAGGATGCCTGAGCTATGGAGGCTTTGGCAACTTGTTCCATACGCATGCCAAATGAATTCAAATTGTTGGGGTTTAAGTCTCTGAAGAGTTGTCAAACTAGCATGTTTCCAAAGCACTATAATTTATGTTATTGGTAGTAAAAGTCTACTCATTCAAAAATATTACACATATTCACCATAGTTATGCAGAAGTTCACACGAGCAAGTGGATTCCCCAAATGGTGTTTCAAAAAAATTATATGAGATACTAGCAATTACTTTTTTTATATAGGCAGGCAGAGACAGCCAACATAGCCTGATGAAATTATAACTAATCCTGGTTGTTATCAGACAACTCAAAACTGCCAGCAAGAAACACTCCTTTAACTTGTCCTTATATTTGCAGACTAATTCCATGTTTTATACTTTAATAAGATTGATGATAATGTCCATTTTCCAGAAAAAGAAAAGCATTTTGCTGATACGGTGTATAAACACTTCAGGAAAAACTATTTCCTCTCCTATCTTTCAATGAAAGCAGTTTTTAAAATAGACTTATTCATCATTCTGTGACAGCATTTAGAAAAGAGTATTTATCCACTTATCCAAAAGCCTGGTCAAATGATATCATCTCCTTGAATATCATCCCATTTGAGTATTTCTATTACCCATATGCTTACTAAAAACACTGATCTTTATTCCACTTTTTATGTGACAATCTAAATCGCCTTGAGTAATCTGTCTGAGATAATTAAATTTATTTCATTAATACTTGCAAAAGGTTCCAAGGGCATATAGTGGATTAAGTCTGTTTTTCAAACATGTTGCTTAGATTTCATGTTCTACATGCTAAAGAAAGAAGTGAAGTGTCATTTGACTCACAGGAAAACAGGAATGGAAATGATCTCCAATCCCTTGCTTTTTTAAACTGTATCATATAAACTGTGTCTTATATCCTCCTTTAAATATCTACCAATAAACAGTGTAAACATATTTTGGATTATTCAATCCAATGCTATGACTGAAAACTTGAAAATTAACTCCGTTGCTCTAATCTTTAAGGGTCTTCTCCCTTGCAATCTAAATGTAGAGTGCCTTTAGTATTTTTGCTACAAATTATTTTTTGTTTTAAAGATTTCTCATTTCTTTCTGGTGTTTATTCCCTCTTGATCTTACTTTTGCTGTATTGGGCAAATCTATGTGTTCCAGTGTCCCCTGAATTTTCCCTCTTCAACCATCCTAACAGCACTTTCTGCATTTGCTACAGTTTGAATCCCCCCTCTGAAACATGCCTAGCTGTAATTATTAATACTTCTCTATCTCTACAATGGCATTTGCCAGTGGCATACCAAAATGTCAAGACTTAGATGTCTCTCAGCAAATCAGTCAATAAATCAAGATTTCTCTCCTCAGTCATTTGAACACTTATTTTTAGATCATTGGGAAGATTTTGTTATAAATCCTCAACCATGTCTGTGAATTTTACTGTGTTTGTCTGTGTTCTTTATACGGAGGTCCCCCATTCCTCCTTCATATGAAAAAAAGCCACTATAAGTGTTTAACATTTTCCTGTAAGAACTAACTTGGCCTGCACTTCTACAAACCTCACTACAGCCCTCTAGTCTTTGCTTTTCAAGAAGCTTCCTACGTTCATCACTCCTTTCAACCTTTCCTTACACACTGGTTGCTTTTTTTGCAATGTCTTTATGGATGTGGTTATTCAGCTAATTATGCCTCTTATATCAGGTGCATGCACATCACTAAAAGATATGAGACTTTATAAACTAAAATATAAATCCAGATGATTAAAAATTTCTTCTCTAAATATGTAACACACTTCTTACAATTCTTTTCATCAGCAAGAATCACTGTACAAGTGCAGGAGATATATCTATGTGTGTATATACACACATATATGTGTGTGTGCATCTCTCTCGCATATTCACACACTACTCTATACCTTCATGCTGAATCTTGAAACTGGTACTTTCATAAGGGATGAAACACTTCTCCCTTTCTCTGCCTCTCCCTACAAGTTTCTTCCCTGAGAATCCCCCTTAGACTCACACATATCCACATTCAGCTCTCCAGTAAAAACAATGATTTTAGGATTTATTGAAGGCAGTAGTCTTCTATAATGTACCCATTAGACCACTTGCAAAGTGCAGTCTCGCAAAGCTATCCCAAAATAATTTTAAAGTAGCAAAGTCAGGTGCCAGTAGCAGCTTGGGTGTAATGGCAGGAAGATCAGTCAGAGTTGTAAAACCTGCCTGAGAAGAGCAATAAATTTTCAGATAGTCCATGCTAAGCTTTAAGGTAGCCTAAGAGTGGCAGACAGTCCAAAGAACTTAAAAGCTCCTTAGGGAATATGACACTGGTGGATCACTGCAAACACATATAAGTTTTCTCTTCCATGTAGCAGGAGCATTTAGCATTTCTGTGCAATTTAGCATATTCTATGCAAATCTAGCCAAAAACTCAACAGAAAATCACTTTCTGCCATTAATATTTACATTAAAACATCATTATGACTTTCACGTATGGTACAACGCTTAGCCTGGCAACATGTGGATCACTTAGCTTTTTATTTGTCACTAAACAGCAGTTATGAAAAAATTCACATTCAGTTCTTAATCTTTGACACAGATTTGGGGAGGAGAGACTGACAGCAAATACCTCCTTAAAAAATTCATTTAATCTTGCCATGCTTCAGCTTTGCAACCTAAATTGAGAATTAAGTCAATGTATTTCTAGCATCTGCTAATTAAAATATAACCCCTAGTATATGAGAATCCCAATTTTATGTGGTAGATGTTCCATGCACCTGTACTATAAACAAAAACAAACAAACAAATAGACAAATAAAAAAAAACAGTGGCCAAAACTAAAATTTTTTGAGCAAATTTGTCTGGAGGTTCAGCTGGTCAATTCTTTAAATTTAAGCACAAAGACAAAAAAACAGTAACAGTAAGGTAAGTGCTGTGTGGCCAACTGTTTCAGACTGCCAGATCCTAAGCATGGGCAGCCATGACATCCTTTCTTTCTAAGGATGCTCGGGAAATGTCAGCTGATTCAGTGCAGCTTACTGGAAGAGCAGCTTATGGAAAAAAAGCAAGCCGTCCAACCAAACCCCCTCCGAGCAGCTCTACAAAGCCTCGTCCTGTCACTCTCCCTAATGGTGCCCAAGCTTTCAGTGCAGGGCTCAATTGCCTATGCAAGTCACAGAGGCAAGGCTGAGAAAGCAGCTGTGCAGCTATTACACATTATGTTCAGGTGATAGGGTTCCTCCTCCAGGATCCATGTTCCTGAAGGCTCACACCATGAAAGCAGCTGTTTCTATGATCTGCCCATTAGCTTTGACTTGCTTTAATTAATTCTAGTTGGGGAAACTAGCAGGACTGTTCTCAAACAGAATTTGAGGATACTGATGTTTGGATTCCTCTGACTGGGTATCATTCAGTGCCTTTTGGAAACTTCTGGCTAGTCACAATGTGACACTCTGTGGAACCAGGTCCTTTTCAAGACCTAGCCACAATTTTGGTCCATGTCTGAAGACATGGAAATCCCTATTTTTTATATGTATGTTTTAACTAAAAAGATGCCCAACTGGAAAGCTGTGACTTGTCAGTATGCAACACCAATGCTATGTTCTTACAGTTTCCTTCTCAAAAGTAGGCCATTAACTCATACTTCCCTAGGACACTGTTAAAATGGTGGAACTGCATTTCCATAGATGTTGGCAACAGGAATCTTGCAACAAAACCTCTAAATATCATTACTATGAGCTGCCAGAATCAGCCCCTCGTGCCCAAAACAAAATGTCTTTTATCAGGATGGCTTTTTGCCAAGTCTTTCCTTGTCCAGCTCAAGGCACTGACTGGATTAACAAAACCAATAAAAACAGCAACAATAAGAAAATGCTGCACAAAAGGGATTATAAACAGGAACAGAAACATGAAGTACCTCTTTAGAGTACAAGTAAAACTGTTGTTCCCACCTGACCAAGCCCAGGAACAGCACTATCTAATATAGCACTCCTCAGAAACTGTCTCTTTATCATTTAAGTAATTTCTTAAGAAACATCCTCCATATATCCCTGACTTTCCAGTTTTACCTTAAGTTTCATCAATATTTCACTATTTTTTTCTTCTTACATTTGCTGGATGCTTATGGCAGGAGCTTTTACATGAGCTTCTGCTTTTTTTGAATGGCAAAAGACTGACACCATTAACAGACTCTCTACACACATTTCTACAAAATGTGCCCAGTATTCATCTCCTCCTTTATGAACTCACCAGATACAATTATTTTTAGATATATCTGCTGTATTTATCATGCATCTTTAACAAAGGCTTTTTATCCCAAGATTTAAAAAAAAAGATTAACCTGCATCTCAACGTGCAAGGAAAGACATTTTAACATAAAGCTGACAAAACTTAATATCAGACAACTAATAGAATTGAAGCAATGTTTCTTCATAAGAGCAGAGCTAAAAAAAACCTGTTTAAACACAGAGACCTAAGCTTATGCTTGAAATGAATAGGGAACCAAAGACATCAAAGACTGTATAAACTGCCATAATCAAAACCAGACGACAAAATTCAACCTGGCAGGTTTGGTAAATTCTGATTCCCACTGAAAAGGTGCAGTTGTGGGTCCATCTACCACCCAGTCTCATAAAATGTTTTCCAAGTGTCTTATCTACAAGGGTGGAAAGTCTATCCTACCACAAAGAACGAGAACAGCATGATTCCAAGACTAATCTCACACTAGTAAGGACTGGTGGGAAGCATATACCTTGACCTCAACATATTGGGAGCTCAAAATAGACAGAACATTCAGATTAATCTGATCGCAGAAGCGCTACAGAGTCTACATCTGTCTAATACAGGATGAGCTGCAGATTGTTTGCACATTGAGGCCGGCTCACTTCCACTTCTCACAGGATGACAGAAAAGTGACTGGAGCACCTCTCCTAGAGCCCAGACAGGCTGGGAGAGATGGGGTTGTTCAGCCTGGAGAAGAAAGGCTGCAGGGAGACCTCAGAGCAGCCTTCCGGTACCCAAAGGGAGCCTACAAGAGAGCTGGGAAAAAACTTCTGGCAAGGGTGTTCAGTGATGGGACAAGAGGCAATGGTTTTAAGCTGAAAGAGGCTAGGTTTAGATTAGATATTCACTGTGGAGGTGGTGAGGCACTGAAACAAGTTGCTCAGAGAAGCTGTGGATGGCCCATCCCTGGAAGTGTCCAAGGCCAGGTTGGATGGGGCTTTGAGCAACCTGGTCTAATGAAAGGTGTCCTTGTTCTGGTAGGGGGGTTGGAAGTAGATGATCTCCCTTCCAATCCAAACCATTCTATGATCCTATGAACCAAACCAAAAGCCAATCTGAGAAAAAAAAAAAACAAAAACAAACCAACCACACTACTAAAAGCTGGAAACCATACATGCCAGCATATCTGCATCTCCAGTAGTTTTCATAAATACATAGGAAAAAGTCAGGAGTAGAGCCAGAGAGAAGTAGAAACATTAGGACTGACTAATGCATCCTCCTATGGTTTCACTGAACATCAGTTATACTCTGCAGTATAACTTTATATGTATATTTCACATTAAAAATGTAACTTGATTGCAGACTATAAATAACCTTCTTTCCTAAGTGAACCTGAGATCACTTACCAATTAAAAGAAAAACAGTTATTATGCTGTTAAATTTTTTAAAATATGACAAAATTTTTCCATGCTATTTGTATCCTAAATAATATGTCTCTCCAGGTTTTAATTATGAAATGCTAAATAAATCCCATGAGGAAATGCTTATTTGTATCTATCTGCTAAATTCCTATTTGTAATTCCAGCTAATTACTTCCCCTGTCAGAAAAATACTGTCTGAAGTCCCAAGATGCCACAGAAGTACCTCAATCTCTTTCATTTCACGTCTCCCAGTGTTCGATACAGAAAATGTAAATTCATTTGTCTACTGCTGGAAGAGTCAGAAACTTGAAATAATCTCTGCACTGTCAGCAGGTCTTTACCTCATGTGCTTAATCCCTGTTGCCATGGTGATATTTAATTGTGCAGCCACACAGTTTGATTGGTTTATTTTAAATTGAAGTTTTTCTGTGGAATGGTTCAGGATTCCAAGCGAACATGAGATAAACGGCTTTCAAAGTATTGCAGTGAGTCATAATGTTGTCAGTGACTAGATTAATTTGAGTTCTGTTAAACTGTTTCTTTACCTTAATCTTATGCATTTATGTCAACATACATAATACGAGGATTTTTAGCATTATATTTGGAAGCTGAGCATTTTGTGTATAATTAAGCAGTATGTTATTGTAAGAAGGGCAATTAAAAACTAAATGAGAATTAAAATTCAGTAAGCTTTTGTTGGTAGTATTGTCTTTCTAAAACAAATTTTCTTCCTGTCCTACAATATCAATCCAGATCAGAACCTTTTACAGTAGGCTTATACTTGATTTTCTTTATAGAAAAATGTAAATATATTAATATGAGAGAAATTAAGCCAAAAGGATAAATTAGGCTTCTTCAGTGTTGGCTTCCATATACCTCAGTATGCAGTTCCTTAGTATAGGAATGTCTATTTGAAAAATATCATCAATATGGTATTTCCTGGTACAGCATAACACATTAGATAACTTATTTTAAATTCTGTACATATACTACAATCAACTGGTGAACTCAACAGTGCTATTTAAACAGCAGCAATATACTGTGCTAATTCTCATACTTTTTCTTTTTTCTCTATAACCTAGCTCTAGCACATTTTTTTCTCAATGTCATAACAGAAGCTCTAGGGAAAATTTTCACCTAGCCTTTGCTGTGAAAGGTCTCAATTCTACCACCAAGTATCAGATAGCTTTCCCTTATTTAATTTTTCAAGCTATTATGGCCACTAAGGCCCCAGTGTGTAGGCTGCAGGAAACACCTTTTAGGTGTTTCAGGTGCTGTATTCCTCTCTCTATTTTTAAGGACTATCAAGGAGCCTGGCTTTATTTCATATGCAGAGCCTCTGTGTTTGCATCACTGGGGTTACCAGCATGTGATCCAAGACAAGACCTAGCTTCTTACAAACCTCTACCACTCTTCCAGCCACCTGCATGGCTTTGTAGAGCCAGAACTTCACACTTTTAATCCAAATTCTTTAGGGAACACACTGTTTTACAAGAGAGGTGCTTGGAAAAGCAGACTCTGACTGGGGCTGTCATTCCCACACAAACTGTTTATAAGAATTAATTTGTTTTACACTCCTGGGAACGGTAGCTTGGTGTACCAAAGCAATGCTTCCATAGAAGCATTTACATGCTGCAATGCACAGATGAGATGCTGTTACTCCATACAAAACAGCTACCTAGAAGTATATGTTCTCCAACAATAATGAGGATTTAATCTTTGCACCTCTTTATGATAATGTACACTATGATTCTGGGTTAGGATACTTTGATTTTTTTTTTCTATACAGGTGTTGCTCCAGAAGTTTTATTCTGCTTCCTAATCCACCTTCAAGCACACAAGAGTAACAGTGTTCTGGATGCAATACTTTGAATTTCATGGCATCCCCATTCAGTTCGTGTTTGAAAAAAAACACAGAGGACTAGCTCAGGAACACCGACTTTGCTGTAGCAGAGGCCCAGAGTATGATTCCCTGTACTACGCTTAGGTATAATTACATCCAGGCAACCCAAAGCAAATGATTGAGCAAAAGCTTCTTCTCTTCTGAGTAGTCTCACCCATGTTCATACCTTCTTGTATAATTCCCCTCTCCTTTCCAGTGAGAAATCCTCTCGGTCCAGCAAGGGAGGGCTCTGTGTGCCTGCAGAGGGGACTCAAAAAGGGCAAGCCAGAAGATCGGGAAGGAATCAGGCTGCTGTGACTAGCTCCTGAGTTACTGCACACTAACCAGCTTAGGTAGAACTGCCTTACAATGCAATGAACTATCCCTTTTTCCATGCTCTAGTTAAAATAAAATAACCCCACAAACCATCACCTCCTTGCTAGCATTCCCTCCATTATAGTAGTTATTTATCCCAGTCAGTATTAACATCACTCTGTCTGTGATATTTATGACTGCGATATTTATGGCTAGAGGAACAACTCTTTGTGAAGGACAGACAATTGTTAAATCATTGTTTCTTTTCAGGAGGTTGAGTTGATTTAGCAATACTTTCTTTTTCACCATATGCCCGAGTAGTCTCTAGGCGAACCACTGACATAAACAGGTTGCTATATAATTTTTCTTTTCCCCCTTTCTAATTATTCAGGTTTGCTTTAAACAGTCACTTGAATCTGTGCATCCCTGCTGCTGCTCATGTCTTCTAGCCCCACTCCCCCTTCCAACATACGATCCTGTCCTTGAGTAGGTCAAACCCTTAGTAACAGAAAGCAAATTTGTATGCAGTCTGAAAGGAGCAGAGTAGCACTCTTTCTCTAATAGCACACTATTCATAACAACACTCCATATTAGAGACAAGGGAATTTAAAATAAAACATAGAAGAGACAGAAAAAATCAAGAATTGCCATACCAATCAGACCTGTTGTCCTCCTGGTCCAGTATCCTTTCTCTGACAGCATTCAATACCCGCTTCAGAGGAAGGTGCAAGAAACCTTGTAATTATAGAATAACCTGATTAATACAGGAAGTTTCGTCCTAGCCCTAGGCAGTCAGCAGCTGACTCACCCGCTTGTCTGAAACATAAGATTTTATATCTGCTCTAATTTTTTTTAAATCCTATGTAATTTAATAGTGAATGTCTCATTACAAATGTACTTTGCAAATACACATTTGAATCTTATAAAACATTTTAGGCTTTACTGTAACCTGTAGCTGAGAATTCTATTTGCTAATTATATAGGTTGTACTATTTTTATCACTGTTAAACTGCCTGCCATTCAATCTCATTGGATGTCCCTTTTAGGGACTCGGGAATAAGTGGGCCAGAGAGTGTGATTCCACTGCCTTTTCTCTTGGCATCTCACCTGGGAGCAGAGATGCCCAAAGAGGCACGCAGCAGTCAGCCTTTGGATTGAAGCGTTAAACCAGTGCACAGATGCTTCCATTCACATCTCTCACCTGAGGCAGATGGCACCTTGCACAAGTCACAAGTGCTCTTGTGGACGGAACAGCAGCAGCCATGTTCCTCATATTTTTGCGAATGCCACATAAATCTCCCAGTGAATCTAGTCGACATTGTTTCTGTACTTAGTGATGAAGGAATGGAATGCACTCAATAAAGTGCAATAAATTATACCTACAGGGTAGAAGGTGGCTCCTGTGACTTCAAACTTTCATTATGGCCTTATGTACTGTGGCAGTCTTAAGGTATAAATAACAGCAGCCTTTTCAAAACCCAGGAAGATGAACAACACAGTAACAACAATCAAGGCTTTCACTATATTTTATTTATATCCTTTGATGGTTTTCAGAACCTTCCAACAGAGCAAGCCCCAGAGAAATATTCTAAGACAGGACTAAACTACCAACAGGCATGTACAACCTACAAGACACGTGGACAAGCAGGTTGGGGCAGGGCTGGACATAACAAGAGAAAATAATAATTTAAAAAAATGATGAATGGTCTGGTCATCTTCTGTGCTTATTTATTTTTAATTAAACTAATTAGCAGGCTGTGAGCCTCAGTTTTGCATCTGGTATAAATTAGTGGTCCTTAATAAGCAGGATGCTTGATTGATACATCAATAATATCATCAATGACTGTGTTTTGTAATTCTACATTTCTGGCCAGCTATGAGAACTGGGTGTACAAGGAGGAGAATGCAGACCAGATAGGATGCATGCAACAGGCACAGCAGCACACTTGCAGAAAACATGAATGAGTTTCCTTGTCTAAGCACAGCAAGCACAGAAAGAATAGGAGAAAGACTACTAAAGAAAATTTAGGTAAGTATTTGAGTATAGAAAAATATCATGATGTTGTATTGCAAAGAAATATTTTACTGTGTATCCTTTGAGAATTTAAGATGTGAACTACACTAGTTAGCAAAGAACACAAACATGTCACCTGTTTTCTGTACGGGGCAAAAGCTGACATTTAAGAGGTTCATGTTTCAGGAATAGCATAGCTAATAACCCAAACAAGGACAACTTAAATGTAATTATTTAACAAGTCAAATATCACGAAGCTGATATTATATATGGAATAACATAATTTAGAGGAAAAAAGAATTAAGTTTACCAGAAAGACCTGAAAAAAGTCTAGAAGAATTTTTGTTACTAAAAAAAAACACCAGTGAAAAACAACAGCAGGCACTCAAGATATCAAAATGTGATGTGACACAAAAACATAGAATCATTTAGGTTGGAAAAGACCTCCAAGATCAACAAGTCCAACCTTTGACCAATCACCACCTTGTCAACTAGACCATAGCCCTAAGGGCCACATACAGTCATTTTCTGAATACCTCCAGGGATGGTGACTCCACCTGGACAGACTGTTCCAATGCTTAACAACTCTTTCCCTGAAGAAATTCTTCCTGATGTCCAGCCTGAACTTCCCCTGGTGCAGCTTGAGGCTTGGTCCTCTCATCCTGTCACTAGCTGCCTGGGAGAAGCCCCACCTTGCTACAACCTCCTTTCAGGGAGTTGAGGAATAAAGTCTCCCCTGAGTCTCCTCTTCTCCAGGCTAAACAAATCGAGCTCCCTCAGCCTCTTCTCATATAACTTAGTCTCTAGACCCTTCACCAGCTCCACTGCCCTTCTCTGGACACGCTCCAGCACCTGAATGTCTTTCTTGTAGTGAGGGGCCCAGAACTGAACGCAGGGTTTGAGATGCAGCCTCACCAGTGCTGAGTACAGGGGACAATAACTTCCCTGGTCCTGCTGGCCACACTGTTTCTGATATAAGCCAGGATTTGCCTTCTTGGCCACCTGGGCACACTGCTGGCTCATGTTCAGCAAGCTGTCAACCAGCATCTCCAGGTCCTTTTCCACTGGTCAGCATTCCAGCCACTGTCCCTAAGCCTGTAGTGCTGCATAGGGGTTGTTGTGACCCAAGTGCAGGATGCAGAAACTTGGACTTGTTGAACTGTTAAGGAAACTTCTCTGTCCAGCCATCCAGGAGTCATTCTGGCAGTCACAATCACGCCACCTAAGCTGGGACTAAGGCCCATTTACAGCTACACACACCACACTCACCCACCAGTCAGACCATGTTTCCTTACCAGCTAGACCCCAGGTTTCCTATGGTAGAGTCTCAGACACCTGGATCCTTAAAATAATTTAATCATGATTCAAAAACAACACAGCAGCTCAAGCTTGTGCCTCCCAGGAGGGACCCTGAACAAAAGAAACCCTGGGCTTTTATACCCTTACAGTCTACCAAGCTATCTGCACTGAATGTATTTCTTAACAGAACCTCCTACTGTTGGCCTCAGCCCATCGATCAATCCAGCCTGTCCAGATCCCTCTGCAGAGCCCTCCTATCCTCCAGCAGATCAACACTCCCGCCCAACTTAGTGTCATCCGCAAACTTACTGACAGTTCACTCGATCTCCTCATGCCATATCAATCTTCAACAAAGATACTAAACAAGACTGGCCCCAATACTAAGTCTTGAGGAACCCCACTAGTGACTGGAGTCACTAGTGCAGCCAAGAGTGCACCTGTCCAAGCCATGGGGGCTGCCATCTCTTTCATGAGAATGCTATGGTATCAAAGGCTTTGCTCAAGTCCAGGTAGACTGCATGCACAGAATTTCCCTCATCCACTAAGTGGGTCACCTGGTTATTTCAACCGTTGTAGCAACCATGTCATACTGAAACAACAAGATTCAGAAAGACTTGTTACAAGTGGTTCTCTCCCAGCTCTACTGTGCACTCTGGAGACTGACCTGTGGTTTCAAGCCAAGCAGTAATAATGCTGCAGGCTTTGATCTCTGGGTGTGCTTCCTTTAATTTCTTGCCTAGAATCCCAGCTGTTTGCTCAGTTTGGTCCAAACTGAAGCACAGAAGCAAGATAATATGCACAAAGTACAGATGGTCAGGGTCCTTGGAGTGAAATAGAGAGCAAACCAAAGTGGTAACACAGATAGCCCCCGTCATCCTCCTGCAGGCAGTAGCAAGAGTAAGTAAACATAACCAGCGAAAGGAGTAAAGTAAAATAAACACAGCCAATAGCATCTCTTGCAAACAAGGATATGGCAATAAGCTGACCTAACAGATCCCTCTGTCTTGAGAGCCTAATAACTAACTACATTTTAGTGGAATCAGTGTTGCTTTGAGTCCACATGAGAAGGGCTACACTTTCTTTCACCTAAACTGATTTTGCATTCTCTGTTTTTTATTTGAATGACAGAAACCAGATCCACAAAAATACCAAAGTACCTTATTGCCTAGGAATTTAACAACAATAAGAATTCAAAAGGTATGACTTTTCAAGACAGCAAACGTTATTCAACTCACACCTTAAAGTGCAGTTGCAGGGAAGTTTAAGCCAGCACAACTCTGTTGCAACTCTGTTCCAAAATCAATCAGACATTTCAGCGTGGCAGCAACGCTGCTATTGCCTGGCATTAGCCATGCTCTGAGCAGAAGGCTGGACAGGCTGACCTTCAGAGGACTCTTCCATACTAAACTATGGTGCAACTTCAGACCATGCAAAGGACTAGCTCAGGGAGCTAAGCTGACATAAAATTCCTTGCTTTCGCCATAAGATTGACTGTTTGTTAGCTTTTGCCAGTTTATTTCCCTCTATCAACTTATTTCCAGGTCTGACGAGGAGCAAGAGTGACACAAAGGAAAGGACAAAACTGTACAGGTCCAAGAATCAGTAAGATCATAGCTCCTAAAATTAGGAGCCAAAATTGCCATGAGGCTAAACCTTTTGTGGACAAAATCAGTCAAAACCTTCTGCTTTGCACGCTATCTCCCTGAAGCCCTATATTCACACCAAAATCATTTTTAATAAGTGTAATATTTTTATTCAAATTAACATTACAGAATTTCTCATAATCATATATTACACAATGTATATAATAAATGCAAATAAAAGAGGCCTTTAAAGTGGTTAAATATACCATTTTCAAATTATTTCATATTAAAGGTCCAGCTTAATACAGCTCGTGCAGTACAGAAACATGCTGAAAGAATACTAGATGATTGCCACCCTCCCATACTGAAATTTATTACTTTTCTCATAAGGCTATTTCAAATTAAAGTGGCAAGCTAAAAGGGAATGGGTGAAGTTCTGAAACTTTAATTTACCATGGCCTAAACTTAAGAAAAAGTATTTTAGAGGTTTGCAAAATGACCCTGGTTGTGCCATCTGTACAGGAGAGATAATGAATTGATAGTAACATCTGAAAATATTTTGATAAGAGGCTCTTTTCACACTTTTACAAAAGCGCTGCCTGGCAGTGGAAGCTGGCCCTGATTAGCTCATGTCATAAGGGCTTTCAGAGATTTCAAAGAAATCAAATTTGCTTCAGGAGAAAGAATAAACATCTCTTCCCATTCATGCCTTAAAACATTTGCACCGACACTATATAATTGCTTTTCATTTCCCCAAAAGATTTTCCTGGATTCTCTATTCCTCCCACAATTTCAAAATTACAATATGCCTGCTTGCAGTTGAATGGAAATGTACATATGGCCCAAAGTAAATTATTTAACTAAAAAGCAGTTAATGTTGCTATGAATTATGTTACTTCCTTGTAACTTCCTTGTAACAGAACCCATGCACACATTTCATTGTGGTAATACCTGGTTTATACATCTCTAATCAAAACCAAGCAAAGTATTTGAATTGCTTTTTAAGTGTGATGCAATTCGTTAATCTGCACGGCTATAAAAAGCTTTGGAGACAATAAGAAACGCTCTCTTACTGATCTCTCTCCTGCCTTTATAGGCATAACTGCCAACAACCACCTCACTATGTCATTCCCAAAATCCGGGGGTAAAAAAATGAAGGAAAGAAAATTAAATTCTGTTTTCATGTCGTATTTCCAAAAGCAGTTGTTCTGAAAGCCAGAGAGAGCTTCTCCTCAGACAAATAGCAGTAAGGACAAGTATTATAAACCTCCACAGAGGAATCGCTGGCGAAGTCACAGGGTCTATTCAGTTTTGCTCATTCTTCTAAAACCAAGATATATATCGTGTGACTACCCAGTCACACCGTAATAGCTACCTGGGCTGACGTTCAGTAGTAAAGGTGGATGGCTGGTGATTTGGTGCAGCAGTACGTGGTTCCAAACGGTTTCCTGATTTCATTCTGTTTCCAAAAGCACTGCCTTTTAATGTACCCCAGGGGACTGTCATTTAATGTAAGATGCATTACTACTCTGGAGGCATGCCTGGTGCACACACTATAGCCAATGCTGTTGCTTTAAAACATTTCATACAGGAATATGTACTATAAATCAATCACACAATGTGTAGGTATGTAGTGGTGTTCAACTTGCACCTAAAACTGCTCAGAGATTCTGATGGGTTAGAAAGTCTGGCACAAAATATCAAAGGCCTCTACAGATCAGCTTCCTCAGAGGCCTCACTCTCTTTACCCCTTAAAGCAGATTATTTTTTTCCACATAGTCTGCTATCCACATACAGAGAAAAACGGAAGAAAGACCAGAGCCCAAAAGAGAATGGAAAACAAGCACCTTGTAAGAGCATGGAAAAAACAAAAAACGCCCAACAACAAAACAACCACAAGCCTAATATTACTTAAGGCATAATTTGGCACACTCTGACATGTATTTTTGTTCCTAGATGCAGTTTTCACAATTTAAGAGAGGGATATGACACTTTAAGGTACTAAAATGAATTAAAAAAAAATAAACAAAATAATCATTAGCTACCGAGAGCTAGAAAACATTCTCAAATTGCAAAATTAATGAGTACTAACGCACTGCATTTTGTAAGCCACAGCTGTTTACAGCTACACAACAAGTGCAGTGTTGTGACCAGTGAGAAAAAAGGAAGAATCAAATGTGGTGCCTGTCCTCAGAAGCGGGATATTAGTTCTTTACATGAATCTCATTCACACAGAGGAGAACATAGCAACAGTCTGCAGAAAACATGGACATCCAAGATGTGCAGGTCCCTTCACTACCTTGAATAAACAAAGCATCATCTCACATTTGCACAGTACTTTGGAGGCCCACCTACATTTATTGACAAGCCCAATTAGCTCAGGCAGAAAACCTGTGTTAATACACATACTGTGCCTGGCATTCAGCTTCACGTTGTTCACCATTACAGCCAGAGTCTTACAGACATCCAAAGCATGACAAACACCTGTTGAAGCAAGAAAACTACATTTCAAAGTCAGCTTCTGAGCCCTCATTAACCCAGACAACTTGTTCCAATTTGGACAGGTCTGAAATTGCTCTAAATCTTGAAAGCCTGCAGGTCACCAGGCTGCTACAAATCTTATTTTGGCTCCAAAACCAAATGCCCCCTAGGAAGCTGAGGCACGCTCCCTGGGCAAAAGGGGTACAAAGAGAAAGCACAGTAAGAGAGAACCTTTCTTATGCTCTACAATTCTTTTTTTGCAGATGAAGGACCTTAACAGAATTAAGGACTTTTAACTGTCAATTAAAAATAAGTCTGATCCTTCTACTCTGTGGTAAAAGAAAGAATTGTAATTCTCATCCATGATTTTTCCAAGCACCTGCAAGTTTCTAAATAGGCTGATAAAGACAAAAATTAAATAATAATTAAAAAAAAAACCTTTACACAAATAATATGAAAATTCTAACTTTAAAAATGGGATGATTGCAAATCAGCCAATGGTTCTGCTAACTCACTACCATTACCCTTTTTTAGTGAATATGTTTCAAAGCCACATAAGAGTACATTTGCTAGAACTGCAAATTGTATTTTATCCAAGCCACCTCAGTGATTTTAAAGAATAATTATGCACAGTTTTCAATGGGAAAAGAAAAGTCAATTGTGTTTAAAATTACGTCATCCACAATGACATTTTTTTTGCAAACCTTTACATTCAGAGCTAAAGGACTATGGGAAAGCTAAGAATTTGAATACTTACTACACAGGATCAAAATATACACTTTCTCAGTACCAGTATAATGAATACAATAAACAAATCAAAATACTTCACATGGCAGAGATGGAGAAGTGTATGTATCAGTCACTGAATCAGAATTGATCAATCAAAATTGATCTTCTGTCTCGTTCTTTAATCATGGCTTTTTTTTTTTTTTAATGACCTTTGTTGTAATTCCTCAAAGAATTACAGGTCCTTATATTATCAGCATTCTCTTGAGTAAATGAAATAACTAAGTACTAAAGTAAGGCACAGTAAGGTTCTCAGACACCCGCAAGAGAAGTGTAGGGAACAGAACAAAGATCTTTATGTAACCTTTGTCGACCTCACCAAGGCTTTCGATACTGTGAGCAGAAAAGGTCTGTGGCAGATTTTGGAACGTTTAGTAAGTCCCCACAAGTTCCTTAAAACAACCATCTCACTCCATGAGGATCAGCACGGCCAAGTCAGATATGGCAACATACTTTCTGAGCCCTTTTTAATTAAGAATGGTGTGAAACAAGGCTGCGTTCTCGCTCCTACCCTATTCACCGTCTTCTTTAGCATGATGCTCCAAAGGGCCACAGCAGACCTCGATGATCAGGATGGTATCTACATTCGATACCGTACTGATGGAAGCCTATTCAACCTAAGGCAACTGAAGGCCCACACCAAGACCTTAAACCATCTTGTCCAGGAGCTGCTTTATGCTGATGACACCACCCTTGTTGCCCACACAGAAGCAGCTCTGCAGCGTTTAACATCCTGCTTTGCAGATGCTGCTGAGCTCTTTGGTCTGGAAGTCAGCTTAAAGAAGACAGAAGTTCTTCATCAACCTGCACCTCAGGAAGTCCCCCATCATCCCCACATCACCATTGGACAATCAGAGCTCAAATCAGTCCAGCAGTTTAATTACCTAGGTAGCCTCATCTCCTCAGATGGTAAGATTGACGGGGAGATAGATAACAGGTTAGCAAAGGCATATAGTGCTTTTGGAAAACTCCACAAAAGAGTATGGTGTAATAAACACTTGGAGAAAAGTACCAAGATCAGCGTTTACAAAGCCATAGTGCTGTCTACTCTCTTGTATGGATCCGAATCATGGGTGATTTACTGCCACCACCTGCGTCTCCTAGAACGCTTCCATCAACGCTGCCTCTGTACAATCCTAAACACCCAATGGTCAAATTATGTGACCAATACATCTGTTCTTGAACAAGCAGCAGTCACAAGTATCGAGGCCATGTTACTGAGAACACAGCTGCGTTGGGCAGGGCACATCTCCAGGTTGAAGGACCACCGCCTCCCTAAGATCCTGCTTTATGGTGAACTTGCCACCAGCTGCCGCATGAGAGGAGCCCCGAAGAAAAGATACAAGGACTCCCTGAAACAACATCTCAGCCTTGGCCATATTGATCTTCAACACTGGTCTACTCTGGCCTCCAATCGGGAGGCCTGGAGACACACCATCTATAACGCAGCTGTCTCCTTTGAGAACACACGCAGGATCACCCTCGAGGAGAAAAGACAACGCAGAAAGAACCGTGTCTTGCAAAATATACCATCTAAGGATCTTTCTGCTGTGCCTTTTGCAATCGGATATGTCTATCTTGTATTGGCCTCATTAGCCACCAGTGTGCCTGTAACAAACGTGGATAGAGCCTTCCTAAATCTTCGTTCGCGAAGCCCAGCCACGATGATGATGAAAGCAAGGCACAGTAAAGTACAGTCTAAGCTATCCCTGTGCCATAAATTAAAGCAGTTAAACATTAACCACGTAGGTCTGAAACAGAAATTAGGATTCCAAGGCAATACAGTCAAGAGCAGGGCTGCAGTGCTGTGCTACACACTGCACAGCTCACACTGCCCACTTACCTGATGAAGTAATCTCTTCCATCTCTGTTTGCCGTCATCTCCCATCCATAAGGTGTCCTCTGGTTCAAGCTCCAGGTCCCTGAAGGATGAGGCCAGCCTGAAGACTTATTCCTGTGGCTGCAATTTTGGGAAAGGTGGGGAGGAAGAGAGAGGGGGACAAAAGGTTATTTGTCTCTTGTACTTCACATGATTCACTTGACAGCCAAATACTTTCACAGTTGTGAAATATAGAGCCAAAACCTAGGCAAGGGAAAAGAGGTTATAGTAGGTCTATTTACATCTGTAATATTCTTCCAGTCAGTGGAAAAATACACTATCATTTCTAAATGTTTAAGCCTTTGGTTGGTGAATTTGTCATTTCCCTTCAGTCCCACATCCACAATACTAATTTTCAATAGTTTTTTAGTAAAAGGGACGGAGAGCATTTCCATTCATCACCATCCCTAGCTCGAATGCCAGCTCTCAGTACAGTTTTAGCAAAAAAAAAACCAACCAAACCCAAAACAAAAAACTAACAAACCAAACCACCCACATGGCTGCAGATCACACACGTGGTGCAACACTTGGCATGAGAAGGAACATCAACATGCATTCTCACTGCTACCAAACCATTTTTTGTTTCTTATGCTGGAATGAAGGAAGGCCATGACACTGCTGCACAACGTGCTAAATTGATTCAATATGCAGACGTTGTTGCACTTGATCGTTATCCATTAAGCTCTTCCACCAAATAACCTTGAAAAGGCTGCAGCATCTCTGAGCACACACACTGTTATATACCACTGCTCCAGCACTCTCCGCTGGTGTTCCCACTCCTGTGGAAGGGCCCAGTAGCACTCCCAAGTGACTGCTTCCCCACTCCATACAGAAAATAGATTCAGCTAGCAAGAATCATCATATTTTCCCACAGAAAGCCCCAACATTTGCATTGATATTTTTCCCCTCGCAGGAATTAAGCTAGGTGTTACCACACCTTCCCACTTTCTGCTGTGGGACTTAAAAGGTTCAGAAGCCAACAAATAGGTCTTCCAACAACATTTATCAAGTCATTAGTATCTACGTACAATTTGAAAAAGGGAAAGAGCAGGAAAAGCAGGCAGGGCAACCAACAATGCTAAAGACAGGCTAAGGGCATGTGACAGACAGGCAAACAGAGCACACAACACTGAATACAATCTGAAATTTTGACATGCAAACCAAAACCACACAAAATAAGAGCATGTTTTGTATTAGTTGTCTTCTCCCTCTCTTTTCTCCACTTATCAAACATATTACAGCTTTGTTTTACATGTTAGATTTATTTAAGTTCAAATACTACCAAGGAACTTACTATCTCTTGCCACAGATAGAGATATAAAAACTTCTTTCCTTTAAAGAAAGAGATCGCAATGTAACCTGACAAACACTCTTCTGAAGGAACAGAATTGGTCTCCACAGACAACTCAACAATTCATTGCAAATTGCTAAACTCAACGAAGTTGTGTATAGTTAATCTTTCCCAAAGGAGGATTTTATCATTAAAAACAAACTAGCTACTTCCCCCTCCCCCTTTATTTCAAGGATTAATCACAACTGGGAAAAAATATGGTACTTCAAAATATAATTTACATGTAAAGTAGAGCATTACAATGGAGTGCTAGGTATCATCTGATTTACCAATTACATTAAGTACTCTATCTTCAAGGAGTAGAAAAACATTTCTGTTAGCATATTCAAACACTGGTATTTGCCATAAGACAGGGCTTAAGTCTAATATTGAACATGCTAAGACTCTTAATAAAATTACAGTTATTCATGGTTAATCAAACAAATAAATGTCAGATATGCTACATTACCCCAGATAAATACAACTAAAACATTTCTGATCCAAGGAATTGAAAAAACAGCCATCCAAAGCAAAAAGCAAAATACTTTCAATACTGTTTCATGCAGTTTCTTGTTAAGCTGAGTGCAAACATTCCTTTTTCTCCATAAGCTTGACAGAAGAAGAAAGGGTAGTCCCTTCTTTTAGACAGGAGCCATTCCACAATGTAAGAATGACAGCTTAACAACATCTACAGACTTCAAATTACACTTTAGAGTACTTGGAATCCTAAACACTGCAGTTTAACTAAATAAAGTAGAAAGTAACCTTTTTTATCAAGACTATATAAAGGGATACCCACTCATTTAACTTTCCAGTTTAATTAGATGTGTTTCACAAACTCTCTGCTACAGTTTCACCATCTGTAAAATGGGTACAGTGACATTTAAATTCCCAAGTAAATCACATCAAACTTGATATCAGTAAACTTGTAGAAGCATAGGACAATGATAATGATCAATATTATTACTCTCTGCACTCAAACTGCAGGCTCATCTTGGTATGGATTATAACGTTAGTGGATTTTAAGGTAAATTTCATTCCCTTGAAAGCTTTCTTTGAGCCCTTAAAACATTAATGATGTCAGAACCTATCATATATGATGGGTAATAACTGTCCTACTTAACTATAGATATATCTATATGTGATCTACTCCTCCAGACTTTCTTATAATCAGTGGGACACAAATTATCACTTGAGACATTGTATACACCTACATTAGATGTGTGCAAATTCGACAAAGTGGCTGCACAGGAAAAAATAAATACAGAACTTTTCCAATAGTTATTGTACAATTCAATGATAAACAGTCATGTCATAACAATAAGACGTCTTTACACTCAGAGGTGATTAGCATTGGGGGTTCCAAGCTGCCTGTACAGTCTGAAAAAAAGAGAGAATGAACTGCATGTCTTTTCTACACCTCCCTCCACCTGCTGAATATCATTTTGCTTGTCTGCAAGGATTCTGCTCAGCAGCCGCTATGAAGGGATGGCAAAGATGAGAAAAATGCCAGAAAGAATACCAAAGGCTCTGGAGGTGACTACAAGTGGGTCAGGCATTTCACCTGGGGGAAGGACAAAGCCATCTTGGCAGTCTTTAAGTCAGGAGGATGTCTCAGTGGTGAGGAAGATCACTGGGACCAGGAGATCCCAGTCCAAATCCTATATCCCTGCAGGTGATCTTGGATAAATCCCTCAGCTCGCTGATCAACATTTGCCATTTCGTTCCTGCACAGGTAATCTGAGCACACCAAGACTGCTCAGATTTCTGGAAGACTTGCACACTTCCACAGGTGAGAAAGACAAAGAAAATGCACCTTCTATCTCAGCAAGCCTGCCTGCACAGACAGCACTGGCACTGCCACTACCCACTCTTTGCTGTCCATCACTGTCCCTGCTTATTCACAGCAGTGGGGTTT
The DNA here is from genome assembly GCF_036250125.1 of Pseudopipra pipra. Classification (NCBI taxonomy): domain Eukaryota; kingdom Metazoa; phylum Chordata; class Aves; order Passeriformes; family Pipridae; genus Pseudopipra; species Pseudopipra pipra. The sequence continues at coordinate 100,353,914 of NC_087550.1, read as the reverse complement.
GCTGCTGGAGCACCTGTTGGAGCACAGCTCTTAGGTGTCAAATTTCAAACTTCATTGGGAAAGCCTAGGCCAACATCATGCCAGCAGAGGTCTGAAAACAAGGCAGATTGGATAGAATGTTCCCTCAACAGGCTTTTGACATTCTTGCTGCAGAAGTACAAAATCTGATCTCCCCAAATTGCTTCACATTGAACAATCAGTTCATTAAATCATGACAGCGGTGATCACTGAAGTGGTGTGTAAGGAACCATTGTTCCCTGTGGAGGGACCTTCTGACCGATAATCCAATAACTGTCCCACAGTGAATATCTTCAGGTCAGCCTTTTTTCTGTCAGTGCTTGAGGAATGGCTGAAACATGAGATCATATGGGAAGTCTCATATGTGCTGTATCAGTGGTATGCTACTTACATGATATGTAGAACATACTCAGCATAAACCACGGCACACACAAGAAGTGCAGGTCCATAGTAGTACCCACATCTTTTACAAAGATCAAAACTAGAACAGTTTGAATTTTTAAAGCATACTATTAGATTTTAATGTCCATAGCAGTTCAGATAGTGTTAATGACGAAAGCAGAAAACAACATTATTCATTCTTTAAAACATAGAAAAATCAAACATCTAAATAGGCTGGAAAATTCAATTTTTTTAAAAAATAGCATCTACAGAGTCAGACAAGAGGCATGTAATATTGCCCTAACTTATTTTTTTAACTAGCAACTTGAAATTCCTTCTAGTAAGTCTTTGCTCTAGAAATCTTGATGGACTTTTAAAATGTGCCACCTCTATAGCCCAAGCCTATAAATTTTGTTACAAATGCAGCGCTTCCAAAACTAGTGGAAACTAAGCTCTTAGGCTGTAATTTTAAACCAGCATAAACTGGCATGGACACAAAAGCAGCATTCTCATCCTCCCAGTATCAGACAGTCCTGCTTCGCATCACAGATGCTCGTGTGCCAATGAAAGTAAACTGGTACACCTTAAAATTAGCAGCTATTTTTTGCCATTCTGATTCATCTCTGCCTACTCCATTGGCCTCACAGATGGCCACACGGCAGCAAAAATGAAGTGTAAGACGAAAACTGCCAGCTTCAAATAGTCCTTTGGCAAAGACAAGACAGAAGGCATTCAATTAAAATTCAATGCCCCAAATGTATTTCATGTATTTAGTGTCTAATGGAGCACAACACTCAGTATACAGGATTAGTGCGTCTACCCACCCCAAAGATGGACATCATGTTTACGATGATCCTTCTCCATGGACAAGGGACACCATTCCTTAGGAATTATATTGGACATGGAGCTGGGGGATTTGTCATATCACTAGGGCAGCCTTTACTGCCTTGCCCAGGAATTCCAATTTGCAATCTGCTGACAGATTTAAAACAGCAATAAAAAGTAGCAGCAACCCTGAAAACCTCCACTTCACTTTTTTTCCCCCCTGTAATTTGAAGAAGGCAGAGACCTGGTTAGTCTTGCTCATAGTGACCTTCATTCCTACTTCTTGCATTCCTCTACTGGGTGGGAAGGGTATTAGGTTTTTAGTAGCTCTCATTCCATGACTATCACTTTCCCTGACTGGCAGTGGTGTAAAAAAGCTATCCATCTGTATTCTCATGGCTGCCTGCCACTTTTTGTTCAATGCCCTCTCACACTTGCAATGGTGAACAATGTCTCCCTTTTTACCCTCTCCATGCCGGTTATAATCCAGGAGATCTCTAATGTATCCCACCATCAACCTTCATGGAACAGTCTTCACTGCAGGCTAAGGAGTCCTGACCTGTGAAACTATTTCTTGTACAAAGGTTTTCACAGGCTTGATCATTCTCATTGTCTTTCTCCAAAATCCCTCCAGTTCTATGCTTCTGTTGAGACAGAAGTTTAGGCTTTCACTCAGGTTATAGCTTATATTGATGGGCTGCCTCTTTGGCAGAAATCCAGCAGAAAGTACCTCAAGATGTAGTTGAAGACTATTTCTGTGTCTAGGGTCTTAGTGAAGGGCTAGAGGTTCATCTCTGTTCTAAAGCTGGCCTCTGAATTTGCAAGCTTTCTATGCCAATTGACTAGCTCTCCACTAGGTGTAATTTGGAGCTCCAACATTTCACTCTGTGTACACACCAAAATTTTTATTTCAAGCATATGAATCTGGAGATGAATTCTGTATCACTCACAGATCACCCTGTATCACTCTGTATCACCCTTGCCACAAATAGTGAGCCCTTATTTTAAAACTGCTGCATAATGTAATACAATTGGCAATTTTTTAAATCTTATTATTTATTCCCCATTCTATAGCCCCTTTCAAAACACCTACGAGCACCAAAACAAGTGCAAACAGCTTCCAAACTCCCAGCACCATTAGTTTTAAGTGAGAAATTTTACACTACATTTATCAAATGAGCTCATTTAACACAAAAAGCTTTAAAATTTTGGGCTGGATACCATCTATCAACTTGTTACCATTCGCTTCAGTGATCTGATCTCTAAGATCAGTTGCAAACTTTTCCAGTTGGGACATGTCTTCCAAAAAGTCCCCATCAAAGCAATTCCCTTTGAAAACTCCCCTCCAACACAAGGCTATAAAAACCCTCTTAGCTTTCTTTGTCCTATGACTTATTTTCTCCCAGAGTTGCTTTTAGTTAAAAGAGTTAGCTCATGGACTAGCAAAAACTGAAGTTATCCAAAGAGTTTCTGACAGAAATCTTCATAATTGTGTAAAATCTCAGTATGTGGTGCCATGTGGAGCCATATGATTTCCCTAAATATAAATAATTTAAAATATTAATATTCTATGCATGTTTTCAGTTATGAGTAACTTTTTAAGCATCTACCTATTTCCTCTGTTGGATTAAAAGAGTGGAAGGATTATGTTCTAATCTTCTACAGCAATCCCTTGGACTGCTGCAACTGCAGTGGATGGCTAAAGTTACAGAACTTGGACTATGAATATTCACAGTACACTGCTGTGTTTACCATTTAGATATTTAATATCTTGGAATCATTTTGTTTAACAGCTGGATGTTTCTCATAGTAATTCCTTATTTACAGGAATTATTTTATTGCTGAAAGCACTATGAGCAGGGGCATCGGTGACCCACACAAGGCTGACCATCTGACACAAGTAACTAAGCACTCCTATTAGACTAATAGTGTTGATACATTGGTTTCCTTTATGTTATCATACCGAGAAAAAACTTCTAAATTTTGAGTCTGGGCATGTAGCCTGGCTTCATTTCAATCCTCCGCTGGTACAAAAGCCAGTTCTCTGCCTCCTACATTCCAATATATAAGTCAGTCCTTCTCCCACCCATCGTAAAAGAAAGACATCCTGAACAAAAGCCACATTACACTCCCAAAAGTTCCTTATGAAGGAAGCAGAGTCTAGCCAGAGAGGTACCTCCCAAGGAGGTACCGTGAGGAACACCAGAGATAAAACATTTTGTATTATTAGCTTTTAAAAGTAAGAACACCACTCCTGAAGTATCTGCAGGGCAGATACTCCTATCTGGGAATAGGAGACATTATTGTGACTCAAGTGGAGTTCAGTAACCGTCTTTCTGTGATATTTAATCTTCCACTGCCTCAGGAACAAAACTCTGCTTTCTCAATCCAGGTGTCACCCTCTCCTGTCTCAGAAGACTACCACAGTAAGTTTACTTCTGTCCTACCATTTTAACTTGAAAAAATGAGAAATGGAAGTTTTAAAGACTTTGTAGAGGTACTATCAAAATCAATCATCGTACCCTGCTATCGAAACTCTCCTGAGGGGTACACAGACATGATGGACAATATTATCTGGATCCAAGACCAAGGACATGAAAAAGCTTGTTGTCTTTGCAGAGAAGTAGTCCTACCAGAAGCACAAAAGTAAAAAATTAACTGCCTCAGATGCACTTCGCTGTACTAAAAAAATAATTGATACTACTTTAACCAAATCATGCAAGTACAGAAGGGAACCCTAATGACTTCAGATATTCTTCATCTTCTGAAACCTTCACATCTTTTCTGGGGTAAGAAAGTGTAAGGGTTTAATCCTCATCTAAATGTGTGCTATCTTTGAGCTTGTGGAAGCTCTGTGTCAGCTAAGAGAAATTTGAGGGGTATCACCCCACAAGTGATTTAATCATAAGAACATAATGCTAGAAAAATATTTTTGCCCTGTGACACCTGTCCATCTCAGTAATCTTGCAACACATCCGTGCTCTAGGCAAAGGTAGAATAATGTTACGGTACCCTTCAGGCTTGTCTGGAATTTTCTCCCAGCATCATGCATCATCAGATAAACACAAATGCTATTCACAAAATAAAGACATCCCCCTTTCTTGTACCTTCTAGTACTTTTTTCTACTTATTTAGTAAGGTCTATGCCTTGCGCCAGTTGTTCAGAGTCTCCAGCTCAGAGTTTTGCTTTCTTAGGCACTAACTACTCCTCAAACTCTGCATGAAGCAAATAACTCCACACCTTTTTTCCCTTTTCCCCATCTTCAACCACAGATGCTCTGGATTATTCACAATTTCACCAAGTAACACTCATTCTTACTCCAAATAAAAAATTATGCTAAGGGCTTCACTCAACCTGTAAATCCTTTGGTGGAGCAGAAAAAACCTCAAGTACAATTCAAAACTTCATATTGAACTCCCTTATGCCAAATTACAACACAGTATAGAAGCCACATTTCTAGAAAATCCTGCCAGACTATTTTTGTCACAAATTACATTAGCTTCCATCTCCTCGGTGCCTAAAACAGATTTCAAAATGGCAGCATATACCTGGGTTGAGAACAGAAGACACTCTGATGAATTCCTCCTTCAGAAGTCATTGCTACTGCTGCCAGTCATGAGACAATGAGGGCCCATGGCCCTGTAGCTGTTCAGAAAAGTAAGGGATCTCTTTTTACCAGGGATTCCATGGATGCCACTCCACTACAGCTCCTCTGCCAGACAAGCAGGGAAATACAACAGCAGGTGCCCATCACTTTGTGAGGGGAAAAAAGGGCAATTCCGCATAATCAGAAAAGTCCACTCATGGACTTTTGGAGCCACTCATAGGCTCCAAACACTTCAGCATCAATTCCAGACTCCTGTCTGTATCACAGGTAGGATAGAGCGATGAAGAACACGGAAACCACTGGCCGTTCAAAATGTACACTGTATCCATTACACAACATTATATGAGGAATGGTTCCTCTCAGTCTGAAACTACAACATAACGTTACTTCCTCACAAGCTTTGTTCCAGTGGTCTATGTATAGAACATTTTGCACCACATATCTTCTCTACCTGATCTGTCCAGATGCACGTACCCAAACAGCACAGCGAAGAAGTACCTATGGAACATGGGGTTTGTCTTCAGTTAGATAGAAAGCTACTCAGCATTGAATGGTAGTTCCCCAAAGAGCCACTGTTGTCCACTATGGTTCCAGAACTAACAAAGTTCAAAAGTATAGGAAGCACATTGGGCCAAGGAATAAAAGAAACCTTGTGAGGCAATGGTGGTCTGTTCCAGGCACTAAAAACCTCCACATGCCTTGGAGAGGGGACAAGATAAAGCCCTTGTCATTCCCTGAGGTACCTTGCCTTCCCTGGAATGCTTCCTTTCTTGTCTCTGATTCACAAAAAGTTTTAACCTCTTCATCACTGATGTAGCTGTTGCTTGCACTGTCCTGTTCAATGTAAGCTGAGTTTTTAATTTTTGCAAAAAAATGTGCATATATTCTGATTCTCTACAGTCATTGCTGTCCAGGTAATGCACTTTCATGTCTATTGTTTTTTTTGTTCTCGGATTTTTTTAGTTGGTTGGGTTTGTGGTTTTTTTAAAATATCTGATACAGGTCACATTTTCATTTCCCTGTCT